>NW_020885003.1:596444-1121284 GCF_003945725.1 Corapipo altera | reverse complement strand
TTTCTGCTGTACACCAGTGTAAAGTAAAAGCCACATAAACAATTACATCCACAAAGGCACAACAAGATATTTCTGTGCAAGCATGAAACTAATATGGTTAAAATTTATTCTGATGTGAGATTTTTCATTCCAGTTATCACTCTGTTTTGCCCATGACAGTGATTTTAGTAGACCTCTCTGTCCTTATCTCCACACTTATCTCAGATTTTCTGTCAAATTTCACCCACCACAGTCATGCATGGGGAACATGTGTCTCTGAGAAGGAAGGTATGTGTGGTGAACCCAGCTTCCTGCCCTCTTTGTCCCTTGGAGTGGGTGAGACCAGAGTGGGTGGAGGGGAGTGCTCCAGGGCATCTGCAGGGATAGCTAAGGACTGATGCAGCACCATTCCTCTCTGTGTTCGTAGAAAATCCAGTATTTAGAGAAGATCTACACCTACTTAAGTCTTTCCCAGCCACCAGAATCAAAGTCTACACAGATAGAAAGTTTGGGCCTTATACTTTTGGAAGATCAGGCCTGACTTGATACCTCCCCTACCCTTTCAGTAAGTTGGCATTCAGTCATCAGACTTGGCAGGACTGCAAAACTTATCACTCTAATGGAAATAACCCCTCTGACAAAACCTGTACTAGAGTATATTGCCTTAATGTCATCTTCATTTTCTCAAGCATTTTTTTTCTGTTTTATATGTAGTAACAATGCCTCTCTGCTGCAGCTTTACTGTGTGCAAAAGCTTACTGTAAAAGCTACTTCCTATAGCTTTGTTAATGCAATAAAATAACAACCAAGTGTAAGTCTGCAGATTATTGTTATGACAATGACAAATTAGGTTTTCTGACTGTTACAAAAATAATAGAACAGATAAAAAGTACTTTCTCTCTTATGGAAAATCAATTATTTCAGCTTATCTTTTGAGAATGTATATAAGTATGATCAGAATACACAAAACATTATAAAAGGTGTTCATTTAGGGAGCATTAGCAAAATACCATACATTCCTCCCAACTCTTTTGCATTGTCTGGCTTTCAGTCTTATATCTTATGTTTAGAAATGTCTGTCCCACTGGTTTTAAAGAAGAAAATATGGAGAGTGGCTAGAAAAAAGCCCAGGAACTTTTAAATCTGCTATGTACTAAAATTTTATTTGTTGTCTTGTGGGAAAGGATTTTGGGATGGCACTGAACATAAACTTCTTGGGAAAAGCAATTTATTTCAGAGAAGCCATTGCACAGGAGTTGATGATTCAGGAGAACACAAAACCTCAAGGGGAAAGCTGTGTAGCTTACCAAAATGAGAGCTATTCAGGATAACCATGGGCACAAGAGCTTGTGGAATCCCAAAAATGACTAGGCCTAAATTAGCTGATTAAGAAGTTTGTTCAAAGCTGGATTAAGCTATACAGACATGAATAGCTGAGAGTTTTCCCCTATCTGATTTTAAAAGGTTACTTTTTTATATACAGGGCAAGATGTTAAAAGTTCATAACCTCTGTTCTACTCCCCTTCCCTCGACCAGGAAAACCAAGAGTTATTAACATATGTGTGAAGATGTTCATACTACCACATGTTGTCATTTAGTGAAAAGGCCAGTTTGCCTTCTGCACCTGGAGATTATCATGAGGAGCAGTAATCAATGATGTTGACACCTGCTCAGCGTACAGGCTGTTTAAAACACTTCTTGAAGGAATGTGTCACCAGAGAAAAAACAGGCAGGTAATTCTGCAATGACCCAGGAAGGAAGGTCTTGCAACCCACTTCAGAAGGTTTTACAACGTTTTTAGTGCTCAGTGCTCTTTCTCCTCACATGTACTCTTCATTAGGATTGAATAAACGATGTTTATTCTTCATCAGTATCTTTTAAGAGGAGAAGAAAAAAGTGCTGCTTATGAGATAGTGTTTTAAATGGTGTTTAAAGTAAGACATGTTTCCAGGGAAGCTGTGTTCATTGTTTCAGTCATCAGGCTTCGTGTTGTGCTTAGAGAGGGCCAGCAGCTGCAGGGAATGTCACATGGACAGGAAGTGTAGGCACAGCATCTTTGGCTGTAAGAATATGTCGAAGACCGCCAACCCAAGGATTTGGGTCTGCATCTTACACAGATAGTGTAAGCACCTGATTTTGAAAACATGCCTCACTGTGTCCAAAATTCAGTACCAAGGACAAAAATATGCATGCGATCTTAAAAATTACTTTACTTTGTCCACTCTTCTACCTCCTTTTCTTTGTTCTCCCTATTTCATTGAACTGCCTAAATGTGAGTAGGTAAGTACTGCCTGGTCCCTGAAGAGAGAATAGTACTCTCAAATAAAACTCAGTTCTAAATAAAATATTCAAAATCAGTTTCAGGATCTGTTGGACTCGTGAACTTCATGTTGAAAAGTCAACTTCACACTATTATGAGTCCATTTTCAGCCAACTTTCAGTGGCAGGTTTTTTCCAGACTTGGTAGCAAAGAAATTGGTTTTCCTGTTGAGAACTTGCCTGCTGTTTTAGAAATACAGCTTTTCTTACGTGCAGTCTAACTCATCTTTTTGAAGAGGCTACAGGAAAAAGAGGAAATAGTGAATATATTTTCTATATATTTTTCTTACTCAGTGCTGTAGGAAGTACTCTGATCTTCACCTCATATCTTCATTTCAGCAGTCTTACTGAAGGAACAAACCTTCTGAAAGTTCAGTTATTCTGAGGAGCGCAATGTACGCACAGTATAGTAGTAACCTCTGAAATTCAGTGTAGTCTAAGTTTTCCTTCCATGCTTTTAAATCAATGTCTGACATAATGATTCTTGCACTTCTAGTAAGTTTGAGTCAGCTGGTTCTATTTAATGAAAGGCAGGGAAGACAGACGCAGTCTGTTTATGGTTCTCAGTATTTATCTACCAGCTCGACAGATTTAAGTAGCATTTGAGATGGGGGAAATAATCAGATGTTAACATGGGTATTAGACAATGCAAGTTAAAGCTAATTTGACTCCTAACTGAAAGTCTGCTATTTAAAAAGGCAGTAATTCCAGGTGTAACAAGAGAGTGTTTAGACTGCTTGTGGAATAGAAGTTTTTTTCTATAAATTTCCTGCAATCCTTGAAGGAGAAGCCCCACTGGAAGTGAGTTAGAAATATACTGCTGCAATCCCAGCAGGAATTAGCAGCTGCTGGTCTAGCCACCACAGCAGGAGTGGCTTGGACTCCTGTATTTTAATTAGTTTTTCACCAGCCAACCTAGACCACGTCTAAGAGATTACAGTTCTACAAATTGTTATCTGTAGCAGTTATGGGTTCAAGAATATTGGCAAGCACTAGTTTGATTACAGCTTCTTTCAAAATGGTCTATGTCTTTTGTTGTGCTCCTTTTGTTTGTCTGCTGAATGCAGTGAAGGCTGAATATAAAAAATATATTGTTGGTTTATTGCACTGCCTTTGCAGGCCAGCCTGAACAGAAATCAATTGCTAAAAAGGCTTTTCACCTCAAATACTAGAAAACGAACTCAGCAGCTTAAAGTCACAGAATGAAAAACTGAAAAGGTATGGATGTTTTCATTCTCAAAATCATGTTTTCATTCTCAAAATCAAACCAGCCAGAACTTTGGAATGCAATGGAATTAGCTTTCTTTTCCAGAACTGTGTATGCTTTTTCCACTAACCTTGCCTTCTTTAAAGATTAGTTTCATTCCTGGTAGGATGTGGGAGTTCAAAGGTTTTTTCCTTCTCCTAAGTTATGTACGTTTTTTGAAATTTTACATTCTCTTTACAAGTTGTAAAATAATGAGGGGGAAAGGAGGGCTGCATTGTGTGCAGTTGCCTGTAAGTCCTTTATATGTTGGTGTTGGTGTTTAGAAGAAGCTTTTAGATTAGATTTGAATAATTTAAGAATTGTTTTCACATGAAACGAAAGTTGTGAGAATTTCCTAATTTGCATGTATGTGCTTTTCTAAGTGAAACCAATAGCAGTAATGCCATGGAGTATGCATTTTTATTTTATTTTCATTTCTGTGTGTGTCAAGAGCTTTGTCTCTTTTTTTGTTTGTTTTTTGTTTGTTTATTTTTGTTTGTTTTTTTCAGTAGTTAACTTCAAAAAGGACATTTAATTTTGAAGTCTAGGAACAGTAATTTCACTTCTATAAATGCATTTGACCTAGTTTATATGTAAGGAAGAGTAAATTAATGTGGTTTAACTTTATACTTCTGTAAACTGTACAAAAAAAATCAGTATTCTTTGTGGAAACCAATACTGGATTTTGACCTGTTACTGCAGTTTTGGTAGCACAGATTTCCATGGCTTTGTACCAAGTACAGTTTTTTGGGGACTGATCATTCTTTCACCTGACTTGTTTTGGACAAATTAGATTGTGTAATCATTGTTTGACTGCATGAAGCACAAATCAATTTATTTTTCAAAAATCAATTCAGAACTTAAAGAATTTAATCTAAATGAAATTTGCAGGAGATTACATAGAGGACTGTATTAGTCCTGAGTTGATTCAAAAGGCAGTATAAAACCCAGGTTGAGGGAGCATGGTGTGGAGATGCTGACCTACTTTTGAAAAGACCACATATCTTTCTTCCAGTAAAATAAAGTCAGTGTCTGTTTATTTTATTATAAAAACTGCAGCTCTAGGAATTCACCTGTCCTAATTACTATGAGCAAGTAAACACATGGCTGCATTTCATTTTGGTCGCCATTCCTGTATCAGAGGCAGAAGCTTTTTGTGGGTTTGGGGAAGAAAGGCTTTTTCCAAACTGGGTCAAATTCTCTCTTTTCTTGCTTTGCCTTTTGTCTCTCTGCCAGTCTACACTGTGGGATCCTGCAAATTCCATCTTCTCCTTTATGTGCAAATTCTGCTGATCACTTCCACCTCCTTAACACCCCTCCTGGGCGCCTCTGCCTTCCTTCCATCTGTGCTGACATCACTATTTTTGACTGCATGTATTTGAAGTGTGACCATGCCTTTTCTCTCCGTTTCACGGTCTGGACTCTGTAGCACAGGCAGGGCACTGTGGTGCCACTGTCCATCCTCTAAAACAGTGTCCTTCTAAACTAATTGGAAATTCAGTAACATGTGAGGATAATAAGAAGAAAAATAATCCATAACACTCAACAAATTGTATATTGGGGAAGGGGGGGAGAAGTTTTGCACATATATCTTAAATATTTCAAAAATTTTTTTTGAATTTGTGTGGAAAGCAATGCAAATGCAGAGATCAGTCATTAAATCTTAGTCTATTTTCACATATTAAATGGCACTTTTAATACCTTAAATTTTTAAGGCAATCATTTGACTAATGAGTGAGTTTATCGTGTGCTGAAGTATTTGTACTTCAGTATTTTGTACTTCACTATTTCTGTGCTAATACTGACTTTTTTGTGTCACAGCTGTGATACATTCCATGCACAGGACATCATAAACTTTCTCATGAGTTGTTGGCCTCATTTTAGGTGGTGCTTTGGTTGTTCATTCTGACAAAGTAGTTAAGATGTATACATTATTTTTAGGCTTTTTGTAAATTCAAAACTGAGTATAAAAGTACATTTATGTAGTAAAGTATATGCCACATGCAATAAAATTATCTGGGTTTTTAGTAGTTGTTGTTGCTGTTGTTCTTTAGCATGTTCACACTTATACCCGGGCTTTTAAAAGTAAATCTTTAACAGAATTGTTAAGCAGCTTTCCAAACAGAAACATGAATGTCAGTAAAAGAGAACAACAACATTTTCAACCATGAAGGAATTTTAAATAGTATTCTCTAACTTGGCCAATTACAAATTTGGAGAATATGCCTTTTTTTTGGTATTGTTCCAGCCAACTTCAAATAATTTATATTTTGAGTTCAGGTAGATTGTTACAGGCAGAGATGCAAAAAAGCAGCAGCCGCTGAATGCACCTTTAAGCCTAATTTTCTTTAGAGGCAAATAAATGCATGCTTACATCCACAAATATACATAATCAAATATTTTGTATAAATCTGTACAAATATGTGCAAAGACAGATACATATGTATATATTCACGGACTATAAAGAGGGAAGAACTAACAGAATCAATTCCAAATAGACAAACACAATACAGTGAGTAATCTTATGGAATATGACAGGCTTAATTTCTGGCTTCTGGGCTGAATTTGGAATGAGTTTCTTGTCAGTCACACACTGCAAGGTACTGCTGCAAGTGATAGTAGCTGCTTGGGCTTAGGGTCCTCTCAGTTTCTTCATAGGGTCCTCTCATTTAAACTGTTAATGCTGCAGTGTTGTTATCTGCTGCTTATCAAATCTGTGCCTTAACCTTTGAATTTAGGTGATCTCTTTCTATAGCACTATTGATATTTATCACTTAGGTGAAAGGAAACACCACCTGCAGAAAATGGGACATTGAGAGCCTTGTGGTCTTCCTATCTCGCCATGAATTCCACGCCTGAGGAAAGTGGCATGTTGCCACAAGAATTCTTGGTTTCTGCATATTTGTGTATTCTGACCAAATGTATCAAAGAAATTTTCCATTGATGCAAATTCCAGAAGAGGTTCTGAGAGCCTAGTTGATGACAGTCAAGGTTTGATGTGAAAAAGCTTAGGATAAGGGCAAGAGGTTAGCAGCTTTTCAGTTGCACGTGAGATTTTTGCAGCTGAATCTTCCCATTGCTCTTTGGTGGTGAAAGCTTGAATTGCTCCAACTGGTGACCTTCTAAGTCACACAGTCTCAGGAAAGCTGTATGTGCTGATTCAGCAGAAAACTTGCTGAGCTCAAGCAGGAAGCCAAAATAAGCCCTTATTTGCATGAGGCAGTTCTGTTTGAACATTTACGTTAAGACCCATAGGCTGATTTCTGCCCTTGAAAACCCCACCACCTCCCACCACCTTTTTTTTTTTTTTCAAATGGGGAGAAGCAAAGAGATCCTGCTATCACCAAACAGACAAGGAGTCAGGTCTACACTAGTAGTAGTTCTCTGTTAAGTTTTGCACCAGGCATGGTGTAAGCAGGTTGCCATCCTGTTCCTGAGTTCCAGTGCTGGTTTCTGGCATGGAAGATACGGCAATGTTAACTGCTACCTTGGTGATCTCTTTCCTGGCTGGTGGGAACATGACTGTCAGAGCTGGGCATAGACACATAAACTAGAAGTGAACTCCTTGAAAATGTTTCCAAGTCCTGTGATATTTTGTCATAAATATTTCCCCAAATTAGGACTCCAGGGATGTGCTGTCGGAAGTCTCTGCAACAGGGAATAATTTCTAAAGTAGTCCCTCTGTGTGTGTTTTGAAGAGTGACCAGTGAGGCTGATGTCAAACTGCTCATCTGGATTCACTCTTGTAAATTCCCGTGTCCTCAAACTGTCATATTCCTTTTTCAAGCATTATACTGCCTGTCTTCCAGCCTTGGGTACAGTCAAGTTAAAGGTGGTGTGATAATATCCTTGGTGGTGTAGCTGTCTGTCTCATCACCAAGGCACTGCTGTTAAATCATCAGGGGTGTTCTGCTGCATAGGTTCTTATTCACATTGAAGATTTTGCAGCACCAGGTTACAAACTGGTAAAGCAAACAGTGGCACAAGCATTACTGAGAGACAGTTACTGCCCTCCATTGCTACAACATCAGTGAACACCTAGAAATTTGCACAGGAATGGTAACCTATTTATTTGGAACATCAGTTGCACAGCTTATCTAATTCCGCTCTCACTCAAATACAATAATTATTAGAAAGTGCGCTACCTACTTAGTAAGAACACACGTAAACTACTGAGTATATATAAACTATAATGTTTATATTGTACTCTGCATATGTGAAGCACGGTACAAGAGTGATTTGCAGTTTATGCACTGACTTCTCCGTTACAGTCCTGAAGTGAAATACTGGAGATAGAAACCTTATTACAGCAGGTTCTTAGAATTCTACCTTTTAACATTTTTGTTTGTATTTAAAAGATGTGAGGGTTTTTTTTAATGTGGTAGAGTTTTTTCTACTTGCTACATAGAGCCTTCTTGGATTTGGCCAAGGAGAGAAGATCTAATTAAATTCATGTAATGATTCTGGGAGTCACTTAAGCTTACAGTACTCCCACACATTTATCAATATACTGTTATGAGAGACAAATCATTTTAACATTTGAGATGAAGTGAAGATTACTTTATGTGTGATGCACACAAGACCTCAAATGATTATACTGCATAACCCTTGCCATAGGTCATCCTTCCTGATGAAGAGGTCTCTCTGGAACAAATCTTCTCAATCAAATGCCAGTTCTTGTGCTCACAGATGTACTCATAAAAATATGGATGTGCCTACTCAGAGCCTTTTCTGGCACCTGTGCCCATGCTGAGGGGGCAGAGCACGCATGGCAGTTTTGTACAGCACCGCACTCAGAATAATAAAACTTGTGTCACATCTTTATTCACATAGTCAAGAATGGCTGTGCCGTTCTTGTTGCTTGTTCAAAAGAAAGCTGCTCATGTCATTGTGCAGCTCATGGTTGTCTCCTATAGACATATTGAAGTGGGTTTCCTCTGGTTCAGAGATCTGCTATACAATTTGGTGTGGGGTATATATGAAATTAACTCACTGCAGAGTTGCTGTATGCAGTTCTGAAGTGGTTATTCAGGAAGTCATGTATGAAAACTGCAGTTCCCTCTAGCTTAAAAATCTGCAGCTACTCAAAAGTGCTGAGTCTTACAGTGGGTGACAAACTTCCTGAGGGCAGAAGGCATTCAAAAATGCCTTAAATTCCTTGCTGACACATAGCACTTCAGTGCATTCATTTTGTGGTATCTGAATAGTCTGTAGTCAGTATGGTTTTCCAGAGGTTTTTTCTCTGTTTAACTAATTGACAGAGTACTGGTCCCTTCCTTGACAGTAAAAAGTAAAGCACAGCAAGTTGAGCCTGCTTCTGCAGAATGTCTAGCCCAACCTCCCACTCAGAGAAGTGCCTTCCACCTAGCAGAGTTATAATTTTATGTTATGAGTGCTCAGATTTAACACATTCAAGTGAGTACACCTTGAAGGCAACCAGAAGATGTAACTCCAGTTTACTTTTGCTATGAACAAGCCCCACCAGTTTCCACTGAATTAACCAAAAGTGCTGCTTGCTCCATCTGGTCCCAAAATTGGCTGGTTTTGCAACTGGGCAGGGAGCAACACAACAATTGTCTTTTCTGTCTCAGCATTACTGCCATCAACAGTTAGGGAAAACTCCAATGCAACTAATTTTTGCAAATGTTGCCTTAACAAAGACAAGATAGGTTGCCACAGGTTTGGGGCAAGATATGTTCACTTGATACCCTGAGGAAACCTTCAGGAATTGTCAGGAGACGGAAAAGCTGTGACCAAAAAAGTACCCTGAGCTCTCAGAAGTTCTGTTGGCTGAATAACTATTGAAGTTCACTGGTTCATCAGAGAGGTTTTTTGGTTTGTTTTGGGGGTTTTTTTGTGTGTGTGGGGGTTTGTTTGGTTTTTTGTTATTGTTGTTGTTGTTTGGTTTTTGGTTTGTTTGGTTTTTTTTTTTTGCATTTGTGGAGAAAAGTGTAGTATTTTTGCCCAAAGTGGGAGGAATAGAAAATGTAGTTTCAGTTAGGCAACTCTGTTTTCTGACAAGTTCAAAGAGTTGTATATACAACTATTCTTGTGTTTTTGTTTTTGTTTTTTTCTTAATTTAGTGGGGCTACATCCATTGTCTACAGATGCAGGCAGAAAGGGACCCAGAAACCTTACGCCATCAAAATGTTGAAGAAGACAGTAAGTAATTTTATTTTGTTTTGCTTTGTTTGCTTTGGAATATGTTTGGGATTTCCTCGGGGGTTTTTTGGTTGTTGTTGGTTTTTTGGTTGTTGTTGGTTTTTTGTGTGTGTGTGTTTGGTTGGTTGGTTGGTTGGTTGTTATTTTTCTTTTGTTTTGGTTTGGTTTTCTTTTTTTGATGCAGTTTCTTGGTGTGGGGAAAACGTGCTAGATTTAGGACACTGCTAAGCTTGTATTTTATGTGACTGAGTTTCTTTGGCTCCTTATGACTAAAACAGCTGTTAGAGGTAGCAGTACTGTACCAGGAATGCTTTATCCCCACAAATCTTGTTTATACCTTCATCTGGTGTTATCTATATAGACTTAGATTTGGGCAAAACATTTTAGACAAATACATCTTTTCCTTTCACTATAGAAAAGAAACACATTCTGAATAATTTAAATGTTCAGTGGTTTCACTTTGATTTAATATATTGTTTTGCTCAAAAAATACCATGACACAATTTATGTTTTTCAGAAACTGATTAAAACACCAATTCAAACCCAAGTAAAATTAAATATTTTGTGGAGGTTTTTTACTCCTGGAAAATTGTAAGAGAATCAGTTGAGATTATAAATTCTTTTCAGAGCTCCACATGTATCACACTTGTACCACAGCTGGTTTTGTGTGTGCTACAAAATACATGCTGTAAAGCATGAAGAGAGACTAGAGAGGAAAGAAGAGTAATGAACTGAGAGACTTCAAGCAGAAAGAGAGTGTGAGCATAGGGTAGAGCTGCTCATATTCCTAAGAAGGGGAGTTTGAGAAAAAGCAAGTGAACTGTGAGGCATGGACATGATATTTATTCATGAATGGGTTTGATTCAGTTTGTTCTAGTGTTAAATCCTTCACTTTTCCATAAAGTTCAGGAACATTCACATGTAGAAACATAATGATTGGTGGGTAGGTGTAAACATGTCTAAATGGTGGATTAACTGGTGGTCTCAGTGCAAGACATAATGAATGGGTTTCATATAAGTAAAATGTTGGTATTAATTTATCATCTTTGAAAGTAAGTCAGAGTTTAAGCTGGCACAAAAATTCAGTTGTGTGTGCTGCTTTTGAATTTGTATCTGGTGCACTGGAAGAAGCAGAGCATGTGAGGAGGATCACTGCTGCCAGCAATGATCTACCTTTCCTATGGAAAAGCAGAGAACTTAATTTTCAAGCTTTTATCAGTTCATTATGCCAATGATTCCCATAGTGTTTTAGGAGTGTACTTTCCTATAATCCTTGTTCTGAAATGCACAAGGAGGAACTGTATTACTTAAAATTATTTCTTTGCCTTTTGATTTTTTCCTTTGTGGAAATTAATTCATGCTCACAATCACCATATTAATGTTAGATGTACCTATTTGTGTCTGAAACTAGTCAATTTAGACTTTTGGTAGACTTACTGTAGCACAGATTTTTTTTTTTGTTTAAGTGTAGGAAGAATGGCAAATGAAGAAGAAAAACTTGTTATGTAAGTTGTTTTCACAGCAGCAGTAGGTTGGCTTAATGCAGCCATGATTATAACAGCAGTGTGGTTAAGCAATTCACAGAGCTAAGTTGCTCCCACTGTAATTGATATACTTTGGGATGTTTTGTTATGAGAACAAGTATTCCTCTTACACAGTTGAGCTTTTTTTGTATAATTGAGAACATGGGAGACAATGTTGCAAGGATGTGCCACTGCTTTGTCTGTCCAATTTGGAGATGTAATTTTTTTTCACAGAGACAGAACTATTTGTGTTACAGTGCTCCTACAGCAGAAGGTTTGATCTTTGCTCAGAGTATCTCAGTATAAAATTAGCTACATGTGAGCCAAATCATGCACCAAAATGTTGATCGGCTTAAGTTTTCTGCTAGCTTTTAAAAATAGTTAGAAAAATAGATGGCAGTCCGCTAATGGAGAAGAAGGGATGGGAGGAAAAGAAGAAGAGCCTGTGATTGTCTGCTTTTGATAAGAGTCTTGTTTCTTCAATTACCTTCTTAAATGCACATAAGGGATCTCTGAAGAATGCATGAAATTAGAAGAAGTCAAAGGAAAATGACAAAAGAGGAAAATACTCTGATTTTTCCATTCAAATTCACTGAGTTTAAACACTGCACTAAACAAGATTGACTCTGAGGAGAAGGTCTGTAAAAGTAGGGTGAAGGTCAGGGATAGGGTGGTCCTGCTTCTTCTGGAAGTGATAACAAGTGATATGTGATTAGGAATCTGGTGGCTGATGGTCAGTTCCAGATTTGTGAGTGATAATCACTACAGTGCTGTAACTTGAAGTAAAGAGTTAGAAATTATTACTTTCGTCCCACGGGACAGCTTAGTTAAGAACTAATGATCCCTTAGGATTGAAGTAGCTTTCTAGGAACAGACTGCAAGAAACAGAAAATGCCTATCAGTGTTCTTTTCGTTTAAATAGTAAGGGTAATTTTTAATTTGCCTGATTCTGAATCAAGAATGAACACAATTTTGGGCAAGATTTATCAGCTAGTTCTAACAATACATGCTTATTGAGGGATGTGAGTTTTTAAGAGGTTTTGTAATTAATATTTCTTCCCCATCCAGCTTAATAAAATAGTAGTAGATTATTATCTATGTTCTAGGAGGGTTTTTGATTTATGGTTTGGGGTCTTTTTCTTTTTTTTTTTTCTTCCTATTGCTAGTTAAACCAACAAAGAGAAACAGAAGAAAACATGTTTATACAAATCTTTTCATGTCAATAAAATAAAACAAAATGTTGGTAATACTGTATTTCAATTTAGAAGTTTAATCATTCTCCACTATTAGTGCAAATTGTATACAATTCCAAAAGGAGGAAGAAAAAAGGTTTTTTGTTGGTTCAAAACTACTGAAGCAGAATGCTTCCATTCCCTGTTTGTTTCGGTTTTGTCAAATTTAGCCCAAGTTTAGGAGTAGTTTTGAATCCTTTGAGTTACACTTCAGGTGAATAAAATTTATTTCAAAGGACATCTCTGGTTCTTATTCCTAAGACCTCTGAATGTCAAAGTTAGGAAACGAAGAAGCAAGTTAGAACCATAATTTCTAGAGCAGCTAAAACACGACTGTTAGAAGGGCTAAAGAGATCCAAGGAAAAATTGATTTTTGAATTAGTGGGTGAAACACTCTCTGATAATGTATAAGAAATTAAATTTGTAATAATTCTTAGAAGATACAAAAAGAAATGTATTTAAAAACCAACATCTATGAGACAGGTGAATAAGCATGTCAAATTATTGCCTTAGATTTGCTCTTCCAAACTTTGGGCTTAGTTCCTGAGTGTCATGGTCTGAAATTGGCCCCCCTTGAGAGTTCGAGGGGCTCAGAGGTGATTGGGTGCCAGGACAGTGTTCCCTGGAGAGCCAATCACTGTCCATATTGTTCGCTTCTGCTCAAAATCATATATCACAGCACCGGAAGCGGTTGGAAGTCTTGGTGTTGTGCTGTTGGTGTCTGCTGCGTGTAGGTGGAGAAGGCCAGAGGGTGGCTGCAACCCCCCAACTCTGCTTGGGCCAGAATTGAAAGCAGCATTTGGAGTGTGTGAAGGAAGAGATTTCACAGCACCTGAGGTAAGAGGAGAGAGGAAGGCTTTGCAGCCAGGCCTTCTTCCCCCTCCTTTTCTGCAGTGAAGCTGTAGAGGGGGTCTTTTTCTTTCCCTCCACTGTAAGTGGAGGAGAGGCTCAGCACTGAAGCTCAGCCAAGAGACAGGCTGGAGGAGATAGGCCCGGCGCTCGGGAGAACAATCCCAGGCGAAATTGGAGATGGGCCAAGAGCTCGGGAGCTGCCTGCCGAAGCTGACCGGGGGCAGCCGAAAACTGACTTGGAGGAATGAAGATTCCAGGATGCGTACGTTGATAAGCTACACTGCAGCAGCCTACGAACCAAGGCATGAGACCGAGAGGGAGAGATTACACAACACACCGAGGAACAAAGACTCAAAACTATCTTCTTGGACTTTGATAGGAGAAAAACTGCCACAAACAGCTGAAGCTTGGTGAGGGGGGAGCGTTCAAGCCCAGAACACTCCCACGAGAGAGAGAGACTGGTTACATATCAGCTTTGAAAGGCTCTTCCTGGACTAAAGTTAAAGGGAGGGGCTAAAAGGACTGACAGAAATGTAAAAATGTATATATACATAGTTCCTTTTAGTTTGTACAGTATATTTATTTGTGTAAATAAATGTATATACTTTCCCCTTCCCCTATAGAAGCCTCTGGCCTGAAAATTTCTCTCCGGTGTTAGTATAAATTGTGGGAAGGGGTGGGAGAAGGCCTGAAAATTGGATTTTAGATTTCTAATGTGGCTCAAACTGCCACACTTAGCATAATTGAAATGTAGGATTGTAATATATATTCATTACTTGATTTTTGCTATATTCAGGCCTCTTAAATTCCACACAGGTAGTAAATGTAAAGATTTGAATCATGTAACTTCTTTGTAGGGAAATCTATTCCATGAAGCAAGAAAGAGGCAAAACCAGATCATGCAGTACTTCAGAAAAATTCAGCTAATGAGCAGAGTACAGTGCTGAACTTTTACACTTGCAATTGCAAATATGAGATGGCTTTGCTTTTCACTATGCATTTTACCTCTTCTTGATGACTCAGTGCTTAAGAAAGCAAAATATCTTTAGGACACACTTTACAAACATGATTGATACTGCTCTTCAGCTAAGACTGAAAAATTATGTGATTATTTACAACCAGTCTTTCTGTAATGGTTGTTGTTGCAAACAGCATGTGGATCATATTCAAAGAACACAGGTTTCTCTAAGAAAGGAAATATATATATGTACTATTTATTACATGAAGCCTCTCATCTGCAGACTTTTTCCTCCATTTAGTGTGTTTTGAGGAAGCTAGGCAGCCTGGAGAGTGTGTCAGAATCTGGGCAGGTGAATGCCTTCCAAGAAATTAGATCCACTTCCACCTTAAATTTCTTATCTGAGTCTGGACAAGTTGTGTTAAAAATAGCAAACAGAACAGATGGCCTCTCTTCCACAGTTTCTAAACTAAGACACCAAGTCCCTGCCTACATTATAGGTCTACCAAGTTCTAACCACAGTAACTGAAGTAATTTGGGATCTGCCATGGCAATAAAGCAACATGCTCTGCTGCAAGGAGAGTAGGATACTGGGCTGGGTTGTCTGGAGCCTGGGTCCTGGCATATTCCCAGTTCAGTCTGTGCCATTGGCCAAGGTATTTCTTTTGGTTTCAACTTTTTCATCCATGAAAATGAGACAATACTTACTTGATTTGCTTCTCAGCAATGCTTTGAAGGATAGCCTAGTTAATATTCCTAGGTTTTAATTGATAGGTACTGTCCTCTAACAGTGATTAAGTATTATGAAATATTAGGCCCTCTATTTATCAGTTAATGAGGCATGCAAGTATAGAGGCTGCTTTGGAGAATTCTCATTTTGATTTCCGACTTTTTTCATGTGTGGGTATCCTCCCTCAGACGGTTTATGATGCTTAACTAATACTTCTTCAGTACTTTTGTCAAAATCAGTATTTATGAAGCAGCATTTTTCTGGCAGACTGGTTGATGTTCAAAATCAGACAAATGTTCAGGTGCATCAATTTTTTTTGAGAGCAACAGCTTTCAAGGAATGCCTACTGTGGAAATAGTTGTGCTGCAATTAATCTGAATGTACTAGTAAGTTGGAGAATTTGAGAGCAACAGATAGTTTGTGTCTATGAGGCAGAGAGGAGTGTGAGCAGATGTAAAGGTAACAGGCTTCCCGTTTGGATAAGTGGGATTGGATACCTAGAGTCAGGGTCTGGAGGAGGTTATAATGGTATATATAAAAAAGTCTCAATTACATTAGTGTTTGCATATATACATATATGAACATTGGGCAGGCAACTCAGGAAGAATACAAGGATGTTGTTTGGTCATGTAGAGAGAAAATCAGAAAGGTAAAAGCTCAAGTCAGTCTGGCCAGTGCTGTGAAAGGTAATAAAAACTGTTTTTATGAAAATGTCAAGAACAAGAGAAGCGTCAAAGAAAATCTCCATTCTTTATTGGACACAGGGGGGAACATTGTCATAAAGGATGAGGAAAAGGCAGAGGTACTTTGTTGCTTCTTTGATTCAGTCTTTAGCAATAAGACTGGTTATGCTCAGAGCAGCCAGGCCTCTGAGCTGGCAGACAGCAAGGGGGAGAAGAACAGATCCCCAGAAATTCAGGAGGAGGTCATTAGTGATCAGATGTGCCACTTACCTGCTCACAAGTGTGAGGGAACACGATTCAGCATGGGAACAGTTCTGGGCGTGGAGAGAAGCGTGCAGCAATTGGCAGGATTTTGTCGTGTGGACTTTGCTGTTATTATGTGGTTTCACTGTATTCACAGTACACAGTGCACAGCCTGGACAAACCCAGGCTTGCCATGAATTTGCCCCCACTCCTCCCCCTTTTTGCCGTTGTCTCTATCCTGGTTTGCCCCTCTGCTTGTCTGTCTCATGCTCCGCCCTATGTTCTGGGCGGTTCCGCTCCCAGGCGGACAAAAGGAGAGTGTGCATGCCTGAATAGAGGATTCTGCTTGCACCCTTCCTCATGTCCCATCCCCCCTTTGGACCGCGGCACACAAGTTTATGGCACTAGGTGGCATTCATCCAAGGGTGCTGAGGAAGCTGGTGGAAGAACTTTCAAGCCGCTCTCCATCATTTGCCATCAATCCTGGCTCACCAGGGGCATGCCAGATGACTGGAGGTGCCAGTGTGACACCCATCCACAAGAAGGGCTGGAAGGAGGATCTGGGTAACTACAGGCCTGTCAGTCTGACCTTTTGCCTGTGAAGCTCATGGAACAGACCATCTTGAGTGCCATCACATGGCACATAAAGGACAATCAGGGGATCAGGCTCAGGCAGCATGGGTTTAGGAAAGGCATCCTGCTTGACCAACCTGATCTCCTTGTCTGACCGGGTGACCTGCCTAGAGGATGAAGGGAAGACTGGACTTCAGTAAAACTTTTGATACTGTCTCCCACGACATTCTCCTGGAAAAGCTGAAGCCCGTGGCTTGGATAAGTGCACTGTTTACTGGGTAAAAAACTGGCTGAATGGCCAGGCCCAGAGAGTGGTGGTGAACGGTGCTGCATCCAGTTGGTGGAACCTAGTAGCATCCCTCAGGGATCCGTGTTGGGCCCAGTCCTATTTCATTATTGATGATCTGGATGAGTAGATCAATCTGGATGAGTAGATCGAGTCTACTCTCATAAAGTTCATGGATGACAATAAGTTAGGTCAGAGTTTTAACCTTCTGGATGGCAGAGGGATCTGGACATGCTGAACCCATGGTCTGAACCCAATTGTTTGAGGTTCAACGAGGCCAAATGTTGGGTCACAACAGCCCCATGCAGTGCTACAGGCTTCAGGAAGTGGTTGGAAAGCTACCTGGAGGAAAAGGACCTGGAGGTGCTGCTCAACAGCAGCTGAGCATGAGCCAGCAGTGCCCAGGTGGGCAAGAAGGCAAATGGCACCCTGGCTTAGATTAGCAATAGTGTGGTCAGCAGGACCAAGGAAGTGCCTGTCCCCCTGTACTTAACACTGGTGAGGCCACACCTCAAATTCAGTTTTCAGTTCTGGGCCCTTCATTACAGGAAAGACACTGAGGTACTGGAGGAAGTCCAGAGAAGAGCAACAGAGCTGGTGAAGGGTCTGGAGCACAAGTCTGATGAGGAGCAGCTGAGGGAGCTGGGGGTGTTTAGCCTGGAGAAAAGGAGGCCCAGGGGTGACCTTATCACTCCATACAATTACCTTAGCGGAGTCTGTAGACAGGTGAGAATTGGCCTCTTCTTCCAGGCAGCCAGTGACAGGATGAAAGCAAATGACCTTAAGCTGTGCCAGGGGAGGTTCAGGAAGAATTTCGTCATTGAAAGAGTGGTTAAACATTGGAATGGACTGCCCAGCGAAGTGGTGGAGTCACTATCCTTGGAAGTGTTCAAGAAATAACATGGCACTTAGTGCTATGGTCTAGTTGACAAGGTGGTAATTGGTCAGAGGTTGGACTCAATGATCTTGGAGGTCTTTTCCAACCTAAATGATTCTGTGATATAAAAACACATGCATATTTTATGCACACACAGATACAAGCACATGTATACACTGGCTATAAGTTATACATATATATTAAAAACTATATATTCCCATCTTTACAGAGAGTATAGTTGGCTGGGTTTTTCATTTTCTGTTGCAGTGAATTGCTGGAATTAAATGATAATCAAAAGGGTCGTACAAATATTTGATCTTTTTTCTTGAAGGAACACTGCTTTTGAGCCTTCACAACTGATGGAAGTGTCACAGTGAACTGTTTGGGGGAGGAATGGCTGGAGACTTCTGTATCACAGCTGACATAATCAGAATTAGTAAATTGGTCCTTTATTGACTTTAGGAGAAAATGATGTGTGTTTGTAGCTATAAAATTAAAAATTCTATTTGTTGCAATGTGGCCTTACAGGATTTACACTTGAAGTGCCTCCACATGCCTGTTTCTCCACAGACTTTATAATGAGTATATATTTATACACATCTATGTGTATACACTTTTCATAAAAGAGTTTGACGAAATAAACACTTGAAGACAAGTACAAAGATCAGTGTTTACAAAGCCATTGTGTTGTCTACTCTTTTATATGGGTCCGAATCATGGGTCATCTACCGCCACCACCTGCGACTCCTAGAATGCTTCCATCAACACTGTCTCCATACAACCCTAAACATCCACTGGTGAGATTACATGACTAATACATCTGTTCTAGAGCAAGCAGCAGTCACAAGTATTGAGGCCATGTTGCTGAGAACACAGCTGCGATGGGCAGGACATTTCATTCTCAAGGATGAAAGATCACCGCCTCCCTAAGATCTTGCTTTATGGTGAACTTACCACTGGCTGCTGCATGAGAGAAGCCCTGAAGAGAAGATACAAGGACTCCCTGAAACAACATCTCAGCCTTGGACATATTGCTCAACATAACTGGCCTACTCTGGCCTCCAGTTGGGAGGTCTGGAGACACACTATCTTTAATGCTGCTTCCTTTGAGAACACACACAGGATCAGTCTTGAGGAGAAAACACAGCGCAGAAAGAATCGTGTGTTGCAGAATATTCCACCTAAGGAGTCTTTCTGCTGTGCCTTTTGCAACCGGACTTGTCTATCTCGTATTGGCCTTTTTAGCCACCAGCGTGCCTGTAACAAATGTAGGTAGAGCCCTTCCCAAATCTTCATTTGCGAAGCCCAGCCATGAAGTGTACATATATATACCTATATCTAATCTAACTCCTGTTGTTCAGTAATTGTCAGTACTCACACTGGTCACACATCTGAGAGTGATCTGTGGAATACACTTACATACATATGCATATTTAAGGTAATTTTTTTCCTCACTTCATGTTAATATGTAATACTCTGATTTTTTCAAAAAAGAGAAAGAATTGTGTCATATGTAAATCTACATGGAAACAGTCAACTGCACAGCACTACTCATCATTAAAAAGGAATTATTTTGTCAGCTAGCTCACACGTTATCTTCAGTTATTCATTCACACACACACACACACATGTGCACACACCAGACAGGCCATTCATTTCTTGGTAATGAAAGGGAAACAGTAATTTCTTACTTAGCAGTCCATCTGCAGTACTAGCTATTACATATGTAGATTATTTTTCCTGGCTTTCTCATTTTTCATCATCAGTATCATCATCTCATTCACATACAGTTCACACTGTTAGGTTTTCACTGAAAGATGAAAAAAAAAAATCAGTTAAAATCAGTTTGAATAAAGAAATAAGTCAGTAAGGCTTTGAGTTTTCCATTGCTTATATCCAGTTTTCTTTCATATATAATGGAGTCTGGATTCCACTATCTGATTCACTACTTTACAAAAGTGGCTTTTCAGCAGAAGTTAAGTCCATCAAATGCATAGGGTCTAAAGAAGAACAAAGAAGTTCATTTTACAGAAATGCTGTCCAAAAGAAGAGAGAACTAAAAGATTTTTTTTTTGCACTGTAACCAATAGCTTTTTGCTTTAGAAGGTATGAAATCAGACACCTGTCAGTGAAAGTGGAAATTTTACTGAAAAATAAATTTGTTAGCCATTTTATTCCTTGAAAAGAAACAAAAAAAATGTTTTTGTCAGGACAACCTTCAGAAAAAAAAAAAATCCCATTCTACAACTGTAAAAAGCCTGTTCTACATATGTAAAGTTATTTAACATGTCATCTGTAATCCATTGTATTGTATTACATAACAGTATAGTGCAGGTGTTGTGTAAAATCGCTTAATATAGAAAAAATATTTTTTACCTGTCACCATGTAGATTGAATTGCTGTATTATTCCTGAGTAAGTCATACCTTGGATTAAGCTTTTAAGAACAGACAGTATGTATTATATCTGTTTTTTCCTTACTTAATTTATAGGTAGTTAGTTAACACTCATTTCTGGTCTTCACAGCTTATTTTTCAGAAATACAAAGATCAGCAAATAAAAAGACAAAAATATAAAGCTCAACTCATTATTCAGTTCACAGAAGCTCTACCTACTGTATGCATTGCACTGTTAAATAAGTTGTTCTGAGAAATTAAATAATATCCTTAGATGATAAATAAATGAAACTAAACCCAAACAAATGACACACGTTTAGCTTTGAATTACTTAGCACTCCTGTGAACTGATCTCAGCTGCAGATATTCTTCCACCAACCTACCCATGCACATTTTGCTCCTTCCCTGTCTGCAGTGATTTGTCTTCTTCATGGCTATAAAGGAGCCTAGAGGAACTCTGTGTGTCCAGGGTGCACATAAATGTTGAGAGGCAGGGCAAGGAATAGAAACAGAACGTGTGATGCTACATTTAATGCCTAAAGCAAAGGTGCAACCCTACAGAACGATGGCATTTCTGAGTAGTGGTGTAGGGGTGAATACTAGGTTATCCCATGATTATAGTCCTCCTCTTTGGAAACCTTTATTTACAGCCTCTTAAAGAAATCTGGAGATATACCCTGGTGGAGCTGTAATGTGGAGAAGGCAGGGCTTCTGCATAAATGGATTGTCTGTGAAGATTGTGCTGGGGGGCTCTGAAAGACTTCTCCCTCTGCATTCTAGGAAGTTGCTATGTTCAGATATGTATGCTTTCGTCAGAGGTGTGACAGCTATTCTTTTGGGGGGAAAGAGGCTGAGCTTGTGCTATGCTGTAGAGTAATGAATTAAAGAAAGCTGTCAGTATGCACTAAAATATGAAGAGGGCAAAAGATAAGAATCGACAATATTTTTTCCAATGCTGGCAGTTCAGATATTGAAATAAACCAGGAACAGTGTATGACTTAAAACGTGGCATCCTGGGTTTATTCTTCTGAACCTGTGTAGACCCTGAGAGAGGCAAGTCCAAATGAGGTCTGTAGGAGAGAGGACTTATTTTACCAAGAACTCTGTAATCAGCATGTACTGCTTGACAAACTGGTTTATTTCCAGATAAAATATATTCTCTTTGTCTGAGGTGATCTTAATTTTTTTAATGTCCTTTAAGAGGAAGACTAACCACAGGTAGGGAGGAATGGAACAGCAAGGATGTAAATTAACACAGCAGCTGTGTAAGCAGCATGATCTCAGTGTTCTGTTACAGAAGTTTCTTTGAGAAACCACGAAGTCAGCGTCTGTGTTTGATCTCCCTGAGATAACTTCACCTGGTCAGAGGATCTCTTAAGGCTAGAACTAAGGTTCAGCCCAACTTTCTAAGCTGAAGTTGATGGCTGTGTGTGGGTGAGCGTCATGACAAGTGTTTGTCAAACTAAACTTGCTGACTGCTCAAGTCACTTAAGAAGGGTTTTCTTAAGGAAAAAAAACAAATCAAACAAATAACAAACAAAACCAAAACCCAACAACATCCCACCTAAACCCCAAAAATGAAAGAATAAAAATAAAAAATAACTAACAACCTGTTTTCCTACAAATGTAAAAAACTTATCCCACTTTCATTGTTATTCCTCCCCCTTCACTTTAAGCAGCCTTCAAATACTACTCTTTGTTTCCAACAAGTTATTCCATTACACTTGGCATATATTGAATGAGCAGATGTTTCAAACTCCAACTGGGCATATGTTCAATAGATGCAGTTGAAAACAGCTGGAAGAATTTCCACAAATAAAAAGAAATAGCATAAATAAGATGGTTTATTTTGTATTTCAGTCCTATGATATTCAAGTCACTTTCATTGTTGGAGAGAATTCTGATTTCAATTTTTTTAGAATTGCCAAGATTACAGGATAACTTCTGAGGGCTTCTAAGCAGCACTCTGAAGAACATCAGCCTCCAGAAATTTAGATTTTTTTCTGCAAAATACATAACACTCATATAGGTTTCAGCTCTTTATAAACCGACAAAAGAATAGTGCTACAGGAAGAAATAGCATGATAGTAATTGTAGGTTTCTAGATTGAGTGGCAAACACAGTAGATATAGGATTTAAATGTAAATATATGAGAAAATGCAAAGTCAAGAGAACTCTTTATATGGCTTTCAAGAATTTGTGGGCAAAGTCATAATTCCTGGAGATGAAAGCCCCAATTTCTACAAATGAGAAGCCAAAAGTCTGTTAATCAGGACTCCAGGAAAATTATTCATTTCACCATTATAATTAATTTCAGTTATTCTTTTTGGGCCATTACTGTGTTACAGCTACATCATCACAGTGGGAACACACATTAGTAATTCCATGTTTAATGGATGAGAAGCACATGAGGTGCCACGGTTAGGAACTAGATCTGGAAAGTATTTGTATCCAGGCAGTTGGTACCACAGTTCATAGCACATCAACAACTACATCCTGCATGCTTTACTTCACAGGTAAAATCTCCAGGCTGTTCTCCGGTCCTTTCATCATCTTCTTGGCCCTTCACAGGACTCTCTGTAGCATGTCCTTGTCTCTCAGGGTGCGCAGAACTGCATTCACTAGACCAGGTGTGGCCTCACCAGTGCTGAGGAGCAGGATCCCTGAACCGCTGGCAACACTTCTTGTAATACAGCCCAGGAAACCACTATGGCTTTGCCACATCAGCACATCACTGGCTTTATGTTCAATTTGGTGTCCACCAGGACCCCCCAGGGCATTTTCTTACAAGCTGTTTCGCAGCTGGGAAGCCCCAGCCTGTGCTGGTGCCTGGGGATGTTGCTCTCCAGGTGCAGGGCTTTGCTCTTCCCCTTGTTGAACTGCATAAGGTTCCTGTCAGCCCCTTAATCCAACCTGTCCAGGTCCCTCTGAATGGCATCTGGTGCATCAGCCCCTGCTCCTTATTTGGCCAGTGCACCTATCCTATCATCCAGATCATTCATGAAGATGTGACACAGGATTGGACCCACTACTGATGCTTGGGGTACACCTCTATTCACTGGCCTCCAAGTGGAATTCATGTCACTCTGGGCCTGGCTATTCAGCCGTCTCACAGACTGCTTATTCATTCCATACTTCAACAGTTTGTCTGCGGTTGTGGTTGTGGTTTTGGATCTTTTTTATGTTTTCTTTCTTTCTAAGTATCAGAATTGAACCCAGATCAGATATTATGCATCAGATATGGGTTTTAGATCAGACGTGGTGTGATTTGCCAAATCTGCATAAGAATTCAGTGGCCATAAACGGAGATACAGGCAAATCTCTTGAAATTCAAATATTCCTGTTCCAGTTCAGCTTCACATAGCTTACAACCACCTCCTTTCAGCATCTCCTCCATTTACTCCAAAACTGTATGAACATCAGGGAACACAGATAAAATATGGAATGCACCCTGTGGCTCCTGTGCACAGAATTCATGGATTGAGATGACCTGTTGGAGAAGGATGTCAGAGTGTGTTCCTGCTGCTCTCAGCCTTCTCAGTCACTTGTCCTTTTTTTCCAGTACAACTCATAGATCCTGGTAGAAGAGGCAAGTTAATGTGCTGCCATTAATGTAGTTGAGACATCCTCCTTGGGGATTGGAGAGATGTAGAAACAAAAGCAGTCCTGTAAATTTTGATGTTATTTGTTGACACATAGTGCTAACAAGAAAGTCTCAGCTCACAGTTTCTAATCTATGAGGTGAGCTCTCTGTATTAGTTATAAGGTCTTGCTTTCACTTCTGCCTACCTTTCTTAACCATCTCACCATCTCTACATGCTTCTCTGTATCATCCTCCAATTATATAAAATATTTTCTTTTCATTTTCAGTCCCTGAAAATTTTCTGCAAGGGATTCCTTCCCTGTTTTCTTTTGAGAATCCACTGGTTTTCTGTGTTATTCAGATTACAAAGTATATAACCTATACATTTGAAGTAGTTTTGGGGCATGGGGTCGTGTGTATGGTTCCTGTAAATTTAGAATACTATCAAGCAACACAAAAATTATGTCAGAACCTCTTGTTATCAGCATTTGGGGCTGACCTGCCAGAAGAATTGTCTAGGATCAGGAGATTACAAGTCTCCTAGTACAGGTGTCATTAAAGCAGCAAGTCTAGAGGTTCAGGATGATTCATCAGAGGAAACACACAAGACACAAGGGGAAGAAAGGAAGCATGTAAGCAGAAAGGGCCCTGATGCTGGAAAAGCACCGCATAGGCACTGTTTAGCCATAGCTAAAACATCCCTGTATTATCAGCAATGTTTTAATCACAAATCTAAAACATAGCCTCATGAAAGCTACTATGAAAAGAATTAAGTCTATACCAGACAAAACCAGTACATTGATCACATGAAATTATTTGGTATCTGTGATGGAGATGACAATATTAATGCATCAAACGTTCATTGGGGATGATTTTCTAAGTGTGAGTTGATTGAGAGAAAGATGGGTACACAAGCTTACTATTCATGTGAAATTTCTTAAACTGTAACAAGCATTGCACTTGCTTAATAATACAAGTAGACATAATGTATCCCAGGTCTTTATCATGCAGCTGAGGACTCCTGATAAATTTGAGTAATTTAATAATAAAATATTGTACAGTGTGACAGGAAATGTCCTATCGCCTTATAGCCTTCAGTTTCTAAGGGACTACTGTTATGTGGCAATGTATTTATTCAGAGGGGTGACCTGAATATGAAGCCTTTTGCCAGATGTCTAATACTGGTTGCATCACCTAGGATAAAAGCTGAATTAATAAAGTTTCAATGAGAAAAGAGAACAATTTTGAATTTATAATTGTATAAGTTTAAAGCAAGAATGTACAAGAAGATAGCAAATCTACAAATTTATAAGTAGTCCTATAAATGCATCTATTTTGACAAAAACAAAAGGAGTGCTTACCTTTGATTTACACATTGTTCCTGCATCTTAGAAGTGTCCTTCTCCATCCAGGTTTGGGAACAGTAACAATGGCAGGAACACAATACAAAAAATGAATAGCTAAAATGAGCAACCCATTAATACCTAATAGGCTGAAATTTGTTTGCATAAACTACTCAACAATTATCTAACACATTTGCAGAAATCTATGTATAAATAGAAATATTTATACATAGATATACATAGATAAATAGTCAGGAAAAGAAGTAACAACTGAACTGTCAGATATTTAGACCACAGCATATAATGAGACCTGTTCTAATGAACATATAACTTGTTTTGTACTCAGACATAAAATGTATTATTGCAAATGACCAGTGTTGTGCTCTAAGCACCTCTGAACATATCTATTCACTCTTTGGTGATGTCACGAACTGATGTGGGTGAACAACAAAACCCATTCACAAAGGGTTGTGTGTCTTTGGGGAACGTTAACTGCATCTGTTCACCTGTGCCATTGAAGATGCAGGTCCTCTTAATCAGATATGCCAGTGTGTGATTTACTGTGCTGAAGTTTTTACAGTCCCACAAATCATCTGTATCAATCTGATGGTTTGCCTGCAAATGTACTGTGCTTTTTCAGAAACTGAAGTGTTGCTTCTTTGATGGAGCAGTTTATTGCTGATAGATTAACAGTCCTGTCATATGCAGACAGCTCAGTATCCTTTCAGCTTGTACAAACCCAGCTATTTGCAGCCTGCAGCTTTGCATGTACTAGTCACCTCACGGGACAAATGCACGGACACTGATGTAACTGGCACTATTTCCATGCAAATGTGTTCAGTCTGAGGAACTTGCATCACTTGAAGGATTACAGCCACAAATTGGGAGTGTGGACTTGTGTGCAGAAAATAGTTGCTCTAATAATGAATAGCCTACTTTTGGTTTTTTTTATTAATAATCCAAATTTATTTATGGAGGCTCAAAATAAAATTTTGCAACAAACTCCTGTTTTTGTTTAACTCCAGCCAATAACTTAAGCCCCACACAGCCACTCCCTCAGAGTAAAAGTGAGAAAGTTCATGGGTTGAGATACAGGAATTTTAACAGGGAAAGCAAAAGCTGCACACGTATGTAAAGCAAAACAAGGAATTCATTCACTATGTCCCACTGGCAGGCAGGTGTTCAGCCATTCCCAGGAAAGCAGAGTACCGTCATGTGTAACAGTGACTTGGGAAGACTCTGAATAGCCCCCCAATTCCTTCTTCTCCCCCAGCTTTATATACTGAGCATGGAGTCATATGATCTGGAGTATCCCTTTAGTCCATTGGGGTCAACTGTCCTGGCTGTGTCCCCTCCCAGCTTCCTGTACACCCACAGCCTACCGATGGGTTCAAGTGAGAAACAGAAAAGCCCTTGGCTTTGTGTAAGCAATCACAAATACATCCCTGAGTTATTCACGTTCTTTCCAGCACAATTCCAAAACATGACCCTATGTTACGCCACTGTGAAGAAAATTAACTCTATCCCAGCCAAAACCAGCACACCTACATTATGAAAACTCCCTATGGAGTTTATGGAGGATACTACAAGGCTGTGCAATTGCTGTTGTGCTTTATTGTATTGTTTACTGTGTTTTTCAAGTACCTCATGTTAAACTTGAATGAAGACAGAGCCAAAATAGTCTGTCAAGCTTAAAATATAAAAAGATTATTTTGAACCTTTTTTTCTTTTTAGGATAATATTAGTTCATTAGGAGTACAAAGGTTGTTCCTACACAAGAGAGAGCTGCACACCTTGCTGAGAAGGTCAAACAACATCCCAGGAAGAACAGTTCTTAAAACATAGGAGGAATTCTTTGCTTGAGAGACTCTTATTTTCATTCAAAAAAAGGTCATGCAACAAATCAAATCATCTGAAGCAGCTGCTAAATAAATGTCCTAGTTGGAACAATGAAGCATCCTTTCATTCAAAAGGGTCAGTGCTTTTTAATTCTGCTTTTACCTACTGTCCACTGCCATGCTGGTTACTGAATTACACCAGAGTAACTCAGACGGAGTCACATATACCCCTCTATTTTCATTTGTTCTGGGATTTTCCTGTCATACCACTTTTTGTAGCCTCTATGATTCTTTATCACTTACGGTGAAGAATGTCATCTATATCCTCCACTGATATATAGACCAGCTCAGATACTTTCAATGGTACTACTCAGCTTTATAAAGATGTAAAAGCACATTCAGAAGTCTTCTTTAGAGTGTTTTATCCTTGAAATCTTGATTGAAAGACTTTGTGAGAAGATATGCTGTGTATGAACAGGGCAGAAACTGGAATTTCTGTTATTCAGGACATTCTGAAGTTAAAAAGCAAGACCTTAAACTGTACTTTGAGTCTTCTTCTTGTGAAGATTTATTTAAATTCAAGCCTATTTCTTTTTTTTTTTCTTGAAACCTTTCAAGAGAAGTCAAGTAACCCAGCAGTCCTGTGTGTAGATTTAACAGTTGGGAACAAACCTTTTAGATTACCAGGGAATTGACAGCTCTGCCTGTGTGTAGTCTGTGTCTGTGTAAGTTTTAATATTTCAGCTTAATTGTAGGAAAGCAAAATAATTATGAAGTTATAAATGGTAATTAGCAATTGATGCCATAAAATACTGAAAGAGTTAGGCTTCAGAGCAGTTACTTTAGCTGAGATGAATATAAAAGCTTTCTTGGAAGCACGTTTAATAGTGTGGTGGCAAGCCAGTAATGATTTGCATCATGCCCCCTGTAAGTGCAGGGAAACACATACTCAGAGCCCAACCTGCTGGTTCAATAAAGAATTCATTGCTCATATTAGAGGTGTTCATGTGAGTCAAGAAGTGGGATATTAATTAAGGAGCCGTGCAGAGCTGGGGTGAACAGGCTCACTGGGGTGGGCAGTCCTGTGAAACTCCTTGAAAGCTCTTTGCATTGGTTTCTTCACACCCCTTGCCTGGGCACTGCGTTGTCACCCAGCCTGTATGGTGGTCACAGCTGGGCAAATGTGCCCCTCCATGTCCACACTGCCCAGGGGAAAGAGGGCCTAAACATGTAGGATGAGAAATTTACTCCTTTTTGCTCTCTACTAAGTCTGAGGGTACAGAGTGTGTCTGTTGGCCACTGGTTTTAAGGGTGGTGTACCATATCGCAAGGCAGCAGCTGGGTTAATCTATGTACAGTGGCAGTTCATTTCATCTTGTTTCATTTAATTCAGAGAAAAACATCACTTTTACATCTTAGTGGTTTGTAACATCACTCCACCTCATCATCTTGGGGCAGGGAAACATGAAAGAATCGCAGCTGTCATTAAGGATTTTTCCAGTCCTTTCCTTTGTCAAAATAATCTGAAATTCATAAATCAGAAATACACTGATTATAAACCTAAGGTTACGTCACTGAATGACCAATATCAAATTTAGAAGATGTGGGGTTTGCAGACACATACCTATAAAGGGGATAAATGCCTAATTCTAGAGAAGTGAAATAACTGGAGACACAAAGTACTGTGAATAACCCAGGAATAATTACCTTAAAGTAAATGCTTTAATATAAATTAGAAGGGTGGATGGGGTTTCTGGACTGCTGCTTTCTCCCAGTGAAATCTTCATGCCTAGGGTCAGTGGTGAAGAGCTGATAAATGACTATTTCAGGATTACCTGGCAAATGACTTCTCAAATTGACATAGATTTCCACATCAATTGTTTTTTTACAGGCCTAAAGAAGCAAATGCCTCTTGATTGTTTGCAATTTAAAGTTTGCAAACAGAAAATGCAGCTCAGTAAAACTACACCAGTGTTAAAATCACCCAACCATTCATTTATACAACAGAACTAGTTTTTCACATGGTGAAATGTAGTCTTTTAAGTGGAAATCAAATTATACTGATGAAATGTCTGGCCAAAAGCATACTCTAGTCCATTTAGCATAGATTAAAAGCAAAGAATAAAGGATAGAAGGACAATTGCTAAACTAGTGGAACTGTGAAACATCTGAAAGTTAACATTTGATTGTTTTTTTCTTCACAAACAGACACCAGTTCTACCCTATTATTCTTGACTGTAATATACTCACAAAGGTCTCACTGACACTTCTGTGAGTAACGTTAATTTAAGGAAAGAGGAGGAGACAAAGAGTTTTGCAACCTCATTTTGATCAGTTATTGCATCTACACAAATTAGACTACTGCCTTTGATGTAGCCAAACATTTAATTTGCTCATATATTTGTGGTAATAGCATATTTGATTAATTATCTAAGTTTTAAAAATTGTTACTATAGCAACTTACACCCTAGAGTGAGATTTCTGACTCTTATCCTACCAAACAGTTTCTGTCAGGAAATTATTTGATAGGATGATGATAGGAAAACACAATATAAGTAGTTGAATTGCTGCTACTCCTGCCCAAACTAAAAAGAAGCCAAGTTTGGCCCTGATATAAGTAGATACACTTTTTTGGAAGGAGCTGAAATAAATGTTGATACAAATTTATCTATATTTCGTGTAGGAGAAGGTAAGAAAGTAGCAGTGATAAAACTGTCTACTTGTAATAAAATGCCATGAGTAAATATGGTCCTTCTTTTACTCTAGAACAATTCATGTCACTTATACCTGCTCATTTTTGTTGTAAAATCTACCCAAATGGCCATTTGCCAGGATGCTTGTAAGTTAGTGACCTACTGAGCCACTTAGATCTTCACAAGTCTATAGGACCAGATGGGATCCATCCTAGGGTGACGAAGGAGCTGGCAGAAGAGCTCACCAAGCTGCTCTCCATCATTTACCAACAGTCCTGGCTCACTGGAGAGGTCTCAAATGATTGGAAGCTGGTGAATGTCAAGCCAACCACAAAAAGGACTGCAAGGAGGATCCAGGAAACTACAGGCCTGTCAGCCTGACCTCAGTGCCTGGCAAGGTTATGGCGCAGATCATCCTAAGTGCAATCATACAACACCTACAGGATGGACAAGGGATCAGACCCAGCCAGGACAGGTTTAGCAGGGGCAGGTCCTGCCTGACCAATGTGATCTCCTTTTATGATTTGGTGACCCACCTGATGGATGAGGGGAATGCTGTGGATATGTGTGTCTGGACTTCAGCAAAGCCTTTGACACCGTGTCCCACAGCATTCTCCTGAAAAAGCTGGCAGCCCATGGCTTGGACAGGGGCACTCTCTGCTGGGTTGGGAACTGGCTGATGGCCAGGCCCAGAGAGTGGTGGTGAACAGTGCTGCATCCACTTGGCAGCTGGTCACTAGTGGTGTCCCCCAGGGATCAGTGTTGGGCCCAGTTCTATTTCATATCTTTATTAATGATCTGGATGAGGGGACTGAGTCCACCATCAGCAAATTTGCAGATGACATCAAGTTTGGGGGGAGTGTTGATCTGCTGGAAGGCAAGAGAGTTCTTCAAAGGGACCTGGACAAGCTGGAGAGATGGTCTGATTCCAATGGGATGAGGTTCAACAAGGCCAAGTGCCGGGTCCTGCGCTTTGGCCACAACAACCCCATGCAGTGCTACAGACTGGGCACAGAGTGGCTGGAGAGCAACCAGGCAGAAAGGGACCTGGGAGTCTGGATTGACAGGAAGCTGAACATAAGCCAGCAGTGTGCCCAGGTGGCCAAGAAGGCCAGTGGCATCCTGGCCTGGATCAGGAACAGTGTGGCCAACAGGACCAGGGAAGTGATTCTTCCCCTGTACTCAGTGCTGGTGAGGCCACACCTGGAGTACTGTGTTCAGCTCTGGGCCCCTCATTTCAGGAAGGATATTGAGGTGCTGGAGCAGGTCCAGAGAAGAGCAACATGGCTGGTGAAGGGACTCGAGCACAAGTCCTACGAGGAGAGGCTGAGGGAGCTGGGGCTGTTCAGCCTGGAAAAGAGGAGGCTCAGGGGAGACCTCCTCACTCTCTACAACTCCCTGAAAGGAGGTTGTAGCCAGGTGGGGGTTGATCTCTTCTCCCAGGCAACCAGCAGTAGGACAAGAGGGCATGGTCTCAAGTTGTGCCAGGGGAGGTTTAGGTTAGATATTAGAAAGAATTTCTTTACAGAGAGGGTGGAATGGAACGTCTTTACAGACGTTGGAATGGGCTGTCCAGGGAGGTGGTGGATTCACCGTCCCTGGAGGTTTTTAAGATGAGACTGGATGTGGCACTTAGTGCCATGGTCTAGTAACCACAGCAGTGTTGGATCAAGGGTTGGACTTGATGATCTTGGAGGTCTTTGCAACCTGGCTGATTCTATGATTCTATGAAATGGCTGATGTCCCTCAACAACATAAGTTGTGCCTGGTTTGCTAAAGAATGTAGTTTGCAAAGGGAAGAAAAGGGAAGTTCTAATCGTCTCAGAGGTTTAACCAATCCTTTGCATTAATAGACCGTTCTGTTAGATGTAACTGAAGCAAGTTGAAGTTAAACCTTTTAATCTGTGACAGGCGGGGTATTTGACCTTTGCATTACCTTTTTGTTCTAAGCAGTATGTTACACTACTTTCATGTTCACATCCTGTACGCAGAAAAATTTTCCAGTACAGTTGCCGAACAAAGTGTGTTAAAATGAAGCTATCCTAGCAAAAACTTAGCCAACATAAGTAGCAATAGACAAGGGCAGAACTTGAGTACAAATAGGAATTTGTACACCTTTTCCAGATGTCTTTCTTATATACTTCTTGGGTGACTTACAGGTGTATCTGAAATCTTTTTGCTAGATGCAGATGTTTTTCTTTTACAGCTTCTGTCTCGTATTAATGGAAAATTGTTCTTATTTGACTTGTATGTCTCACATCAACTTAGCTCCAGAGAGAACTAGAAATGCTATTCCTACGTATTTTCCTGTGATGTAGCTAGAAGTTTCTATGGTGACCATAGAAATAAATTTTTTCACTCTTTCCTTCCCATATTTTAACCAGGTAGACAAGAAAATTGTCCGCACAGAAATTGGAGTTCTTCTCCGCCTTTCACATCCAAACATTGTAAGTTTAGCCTTGTTTTTTCACTCCACATTTGTTTCTTTGTTTTTTAAAATTCTTTCTAGTCATAAGAGATGACTGTTCAGGTTCATCAATATAGACCTGGATTAAAGCTTTGCTTTCTCTTCATGAGCATGCTAGCAGCTTTTTATGAAAGCTTGTTGAGTTATACTTACACTTTAAAATAAAATGTTCTTACAGACATGAGTGAGAAACTATGTGAAAAAAGTTCTGCAAATGAAAGTGGAAAGTTTGATTTGTCAGTCCTTGAAGGGTAGGAAAGGTTTTACTTTTCAGTTTCTCTGAAAGATTGGCAGATAGCCTCTTAAGCTGCTGTATTTCATAGAGATTACTGAGGTATGAGTAAGAAAATAACGAAAAGAAAGAAAGAAAAAAAAAAAAGAAATGCAAAGGAGATAAAACTAGCAAAACAAAAAGTGGGAGAGAACAAGGTACATCTACCAGCTGTGGTCTGTGTCCTACTGTTGATGCCCTGACAGTGCTCACCAAGAAGACAAATAAGCAAAATAAATACTTTCTGTTATCTTTTACCAGATAAAACTGAAGGAGATATTTGAGACTCCTACAGAAATCAGTCTTGTTCTGGAATTGGTCACAGGTGGAGAACTATTTGACAGGTAAGTTACCTGTACACACCTTGCTCAGTACCTTCCCCAAGGTCCAGATTCTTCTCTATATGTAATCCTCGTGTTAATAGTTACTGTTATTATTTCATCAGCATAATAGTTTATTCACATGGACAAATGTCTGCAGAAAATAGCTTAAAAATGTGCTTGGAAATGTAATTATCAGGCAACTTTTTGGAAATGATACATGAGTTGAAAATGGAGAGTAAAAAAGTGGAAAAATATTGAAGAAAGGTACTCAGCATATGCCCAGCATTAAGTGTGCTACAGTAGAAAAAAGGTAGGAGAAAATGGCAAAATATCATTGACAGATCATCATGAAACATGTGGAAATCAGCATGCCAGGAGCATAGCTTTATGTCAAATAAAAATTTGATAAGCAGACTAACCAGAAATTCTCTTTGGTATTCACTGTGTTTATAAAACCTCTGGTTTTGCTGCAAAGGTTCTGCAAGACAGCTCTTGAGTTCTGAAGGTTTTACACATGAGGCTGCACATGCTTGTGGAGTAGGTGCATATGCATAAAGTGAAATAAAAATAATTCTGTAATAATGCTGGGGTGATATTTTACTGGTAGGAATTTGATTTTTTAGAGCAAGAGACGATATGAAAAACATTTGATACTGGCTTGAGTAAATTAATTAACTCACTAGTATTGATGATTTCAAGTTTAAATAAGGAAGGGTTATTTGATTTTCCTTCTTCTATAATTAAAATTTAGTATTTTAGAAGGTTATTATACAAATACACATCAAAGATTCAGTCTAAAAGTATCTTTGACTTGAAAAAACAAAATCATACCTTTTTTTTTTTTTTTTGGTATCACAGGCTTAGCTCTGAAAAAGAACTATTTGTGAGTAATAAGAACAAAAGCAACTGCTCCTATGACGTCTTTAGTTCGTCAGAAGAAGGTGCATGCCCCCTCAATACAGTGCTAAAGCCATGAGGAGAGATGTGCTGCAAGCTAAACAACCAGTGAGGGCTCAGTCCTGAGCTGGAGAGAACCCTGGTCAAGAACCATAGCCCTACACATAGCCCGTTATACATCCATGTGGTTTCAGATTAGGTCATTTTCAGGAAGGCTGGATACTCTACAGGACTCCTTGACGAGAAGATTTAGCAAAGGGAAAATGCAAATGTGCCAGTGAAATTGTTGGTTCCTGAGCAGCAAACACCTGTGTGGTAAAACTGAAAAGACTTCATGGGATCCAGGATGGGGAATTGCATTATTTAATGGAACCAGGATTTAATATTATGACATTTTCAACATTCTATGATATACTTGGCAGTGATTATGGGACTTGAGCTGTCAGATTGATCTTTTCAAAAAAATTTAATGCCTGATCCAGTAGTTTAGACAGCTAGGATGAGCTGACACTCTAGCAAGAAGCAACATCATTTAGTCACTTAGTTGAACTGCGGTTCCCTCTTGTGATGCTACTATTTAGCACCAATACTGTGGAGATCTGAACTCGGCATCCTCCTCTACTCCATGTACAACAGAACTGGAACTTTGTCAATACAGATCTCTCTGATTTGTGATTTGGAAAAAAATAAAACAACCAATGAAACAAGAAACCATAACAAATTATTTTCAGCTCTTCAGCTAGCAATAGGAGTATTACTCCACTCCTAAAATTTAAATTAAAAATAATTAAATATAAATATGCAGCAAAGATGTTTTGCACTAGTGACTCCAACTGAGCATCAAACCCTTTCTCAGCTGGGCTGAAGGATTAAAACTTGTTTTGTGCTATGCAATGACTGCCCTCTGAGTTTTAGTGAGGGTAAATTTAGCTTTCTACTTGTGGTGGGTTCACCTTGGCTGAATGTCAGACGCCCACCCATCCGCTCTATCCCTCCCCTTCCCAGCCGGATGGGGGAGAGAGTAAGATACGAAAAGAAAACAACACAAATCGTGGGTTGTGATAAGGCAGTTTATATTTATGCACAAAAGAAAGCAAAAGCAGTGTGTGCACGCACAAAGCAGAAGCCAGCAGTTAATCTCTACTTCCCATAAGCAGCGATGGTCGGCCACTTCTCTGAGAAGCAGGGCTCCAGCACATATAACAGTTGTCAGCAGGCAGCCATTAGAGACAATTAATGCCTCTGGTCCTGCTCCTTGCCTCAGTGTTTATATCTGGGTTGATGTCATATGGTCTGGAATATCCCCTTGGTCAGTGTGGGTTAGCTGGCCTACTCCTGTCCCCTCCCAGGATCTCACCCTCCCATTGAAGAAGGAATGTTACAGTGTTGGTGCTGTGCTCAGCAGTAGCCAAAACATGGGTGTGTTATCAACACTTCCTCTAGCTACCAATGCAGAGCACGGCATTGTGAGGGCTACTATGGGGAAATAAATTTCGGCTCAGCCAGATCCACCACAGTACCTTAGGTCAGATTCCCCTCTCATGTTTCATCTTTTCATTCCTTACATTGTTTTATCATACTTCAAGAAAATGACTGACTTGACTGACAGAGAGGCCTTGTGCACTCTTTCCTCTGTGCTTGCATGACACAAACACTACTGTTCTCCTTGCTCTAAACATCGTCATTGCTGCTACTGCTAATTCTTGTAATGTGCTGGTACTTTTTATATCAACCATTTTATTGCTCTATTTTTTCTGCCATTCCAGCAGTCCATTCTTCCATTGAATATGTTTGAGCTGCGGATAAGTAAGTTCTTTCATGTAAACATCCCTCTTATCATGAAGATGATTTTATAAATACCCAAGATCTGATTAGTTTTCTAGAATCCTATTATCATTGTTGACGTGTTGTTGGTTTCAAGCCACTCAACATAAAAGTTCTGGGTAATGAAATTATTCACTTCCTTCATCATATTTAACATTACTGTCAAGTCATCCATGTTATTGCTAAAATAACTCTCATTATGACAATTTTTCAATTGTGTTATTCAAAAGGAGATAAATTCAAACAAATGTATCAGTTACACATCTGAGTTAATACAGCTGAAATCAGGGTGGCATTGTATTTATGAAAAGAAAACTCTTTCCCAGACTTCATAAATCACATTGTAAGTCATACTCTGACATACCACCTCATACACAATAAATAAAACTCTAAACTGAACTGGAGAAGTTTGTGCAAATTAAAATATTTATTGCCATTTTACATGACAGTTTTTGCCAACCCAGTAAATGAGGACTGACAAAGAGCTTGTGACAAAGAATGACAAAGAGAGTGACAGACCAGTGGAGGAATTTTTAACTTAAATGTAATTTCTTGGTACTGTTACTTTAGCTTTCTTGGTGTATTTCATCAGATTTTGGGTGTCTGTTGATTTGGCTTTGCTTCTAGTAATTAACCTCTGTATTATTATGGGCAGTAATAGCTGTTGCAGCACTGTGAACTCTGATCTTTGTTTTTTGAAGGCTAAATTTTGTTGAAGTTGGTTTATTCCATTTAGATTCTATTCATATCTATTGCTTTTCACCTGAATCGCTTTTACTAATATTAATTCCAGTAAAAAAAAAAAATCAATTCTCCTTTACCTTCATTTTACTCAGAATATCTGCAGATTGCTAAGAATAGTTTTTGTTAGAGTCTTTCTTTTTTCTGCTTCAAATAATAATGGCAATCCATAAATTGTCCTTGACGGTACTTTGACATCTTGACCACAGACTCTTCTGTTTCTTCTTTCATCTTATTATTAAGTGCACCAAACAATGTCTAAAGGTAGCACTTACACCTGACGATCTCTTGCATCACTTCCATTTCAAATTTCACATTTCCTCTGAAATATAAGTTCAAACTGATATTCTCTTCTTTTATGGAGTGTACATTAACAAAAATATTAATTGTTCTAAAGAACTTGCCTTTCTAAGGGAGGTGGGAATTGTTACCTCTTATGGATGAAATCTAGTGAAGCCTTCCCAGGCTTCTCACACACCTTTTTGTTTGTGCTTTTGAAAGTTAGAATTGCTAAGGGACATCAATAACAATCAAGGAACTAATCAGTCACAAAAATGATTATTAGCTAGTGTCTTTTATTAGCTAGGGTCAGAATAACATCTTTTATTTGCTTCAGTGTTCTGGTCTTATCATGTGGTGGCAGCCTGTCTTCTGAACAGGGGTCAGAGAAGTCCTTTGGACTCCGTCCTAGTTACAGAGTCTGGGACCAATTTATCATTATGTGGGTATAACCAAAACTGTGTATTCTACACACTCCATGTAATTTCTGATGAACTGTTAGTAATGGATCATTTGCAGCAGCTCCCCAGGGCACACCTGACACCTCAGACTACAAGCTGAAAAAGAAACCCTGCAAGTTAGGGGAGTGTTCTTTTCTTTTCACACCAATGACTTAGCTCCGGGGAGGCATTAACACCTTCACACCCAGTCTGAGGGATCATCTCTGCTAAGGGGCCACAATGCCTGGCATAATAGGCAGCTGCAACACCTAGACCATCCAATATCTCAGAAATATCCCATGACTCACAGAGTTAAATCACCCACTGTGAAACTCCCCGCCCTGGGGGAGGTAATGGGCATTCCCACCTGAACTTGAGCATATATAAACTTCGGGCTTTGGGAGTTCTGGTACTACTTGTCGTATCCAGAAGAGGACCAGAACTTCGACAGAACTGCAAACATCATCTGGACAAACAGGGTTTTTTTTCCTTTTACTTTGCATCCAGGAGGATAGTGCTCAGCACAGGGGCCAACAAACACTGTTCTGTTCTTGTCCCAGGGTGCTGGGTTATATATCTGCTTTTATGGGTTAAAACCAGTTTTTCTCTGTATCAATTTATTGTAATCTTTTTTAGTAAATTGTAACTCTGACTTGTAATCTCTCTTGAGTTGGGTTCATTTCTCCAGCTGGTTTACTTTTAAACCAGCACAGACTCCCTACTTCATATGATCATGTTACTGTCCCGAAACCCAGGACTGGCAAAAATAAAAAGCAGTTGGTGACAACTACATCAACTATTCTCTGAAATGGGAAGACAAGACAAAACCAGCTCTGGAGAAACTGCTCCTTGATGGCATTTAGTTTCTATAGAATTTAGCTCTAGTAATGATAAACCCCAGTATTTCCTTGTACATTTGTAATAATGCCTTTACACTTTTTTTTTGTGTTCAGTTCCTAATTTTCTGTCACTCTGGGAACTGGGAAAACCTTTTGTAAATTGGACACATCAGTGCCTGTGAAGTTCTTCAGTTTATTAGGTGTCGTTAATACTTTAAGTTCCTATGATTACAGCACCTCTGACATAAGTATTTTCAGTTTTTTCTGCCACAGCCTCACTACTTTAATATAGATATACATAATCTGGATGCCAGATGAACTAGGAGGGATATACCTGTTAAACTAAATAGAAAGTTGATTAAGGCTTAGCTGAATTCCTTAATTATTACCATATTTAAGTTTCATATTTGTTTGAAATTCAGAGAGTTTTAACAGCCCTGTGCAGGTGACAAGTCTAGGTATATATACCTACAGCCTATATAGTTGTACCCTATATATATATACATATATATATATATATACACACATACATACATACATACATAATGTATATATACACATACATACAGAAAGTCTCTGACTGACCCAAGTACTAACTATGTCTTCTGTGTCTTGATTCAACACCTCTTCTGAAATTAATAAGTCACTTAGAATGTGAGTGCTTTGTACATTTTTTTAAATTGCTTTTTTCTCTGTTTAAATTATGACAAGAGTGTAAAGTGAAGTCAAAATGTTTTAGGAAGAAATAAAGTTATCCTGAATATTTAGAGCACCGAAATGCTTGTCCTAAATGATAATTGAGGTGATTTTTTGATGAAAGCCTAAAAAGCTTTTAGATAATGTACTTCTCAGTTCAATGTTGAAATTTAGCTGATATCATAAGGAATGTATCCCAGATCCAGACACCGTGTAAGAGGCCAGGGCCACCAAAGGAGTACTGGAAGGGTTGAATCTGAAATAATCCTGACCAGAATAACTGAATGATGTAAATACTCCTGTGAACTCGGACATAGAGGAATATAAGTACAATCTGTGTTGTGCAAGCTGTTCCCAGTTTCAGAAGTTGACGGTCAGTTGTTTCACTCTTATTGGGAAGTAGGTGATGTGCCAGAGTGAGCCCCAGTGAAATGTGTTTAAACTGTCATGGCAGCTACAACTGTGCTGGTTTGGCATGAAGAGGTGGAGCTGGCAGGTGGGTCACCTGAGCTCAAAGAATATTTTTCAACCACACATGGGCATCCAGGTCTTTGGGGTTTGTTTCTTAAATACCTCTGTAGTCTTCTTGTGTAAGCTATTCCAGTGACTCTCCAAATTAGGTTCAGTGTCAATATCAGGAAAAACTTTCTATCTGCAAATTTGGCCAATATTTGTTTGCCTTGTCACCAGCAGGTAGGAAGAAGATGATCACTTTCTTCTTTACAGCAAACTTTATATCAAACTTTCAGGCATGGAAGACTGAGGAAGACTCTATTTTGTCAGCCCCAGCAATCTTTTGTCCCCAGTTATGTTTTCTGTGTGTCTGTTACCGTCTAGTGAATTTCCCCCACATTCCCACATCTTTCTCATATTGTGGTGCCCTCAGCTAGACAAAGAAATCCAATTAAAGCCTCAGCAGTTGTTGGCAGGGCAGCTTCATCAGCCCCTTCAGTGCAGCTCTCTTCCCCTCCCCAGGCCACTGCCTCTTTTTCAAGTTTTCAGTGGTCCTTCACTTTGCCCCCTCTCAGTTGCTCAGACAGGAGCTGTGACATGCTGCAGTTACTCAGTTTGTTGCATTGCCTCACACAGTCAGTTAACACAAAACTTTTGTATGAGGGAGGAGCTTGAGCACTGTGGCTTCGTGACCTCTAGAAAAAAGGACTATTATTTTTTTAAAATATGTTCTGAAATTAAGCTCCTGAAAGATCAACTTGTCTAATTCAGTGGGTGCTATAGAAATGCTGAGTTGGACGTGGAAGTTAAAGAGGGGAAAACAAACCCCAGTACAAGATACAAGAAATACACGATTTTCCTCTAAGTTCTCCTGCATGCCACATTTATCAGAGTGCCTCTTGTTTAATAACAATGGAGGGAAAAGAGTTTTCCTGAATGGCTGCATTTCATTTCTAAACAGAGTATTGAAGAAAAACTTCTAGTTTGTTTGACTTGGAGTCAGATCGAAACCCAGGTTTGTATTTTCCATTATCCTTCTTCAGATCAGCGGTAGGAGGTTTGAGTTGTTAGAGACAGTAACAGCTAGTCTGCTCTGGAATATGAAACTGGTTGTATAATAAGGGAGAAGCAGCAAACTGAAATAGAGCTACTTTTAAAAATATTTTATTACACTTCAATTCTGTAGTATGGAAAATACACAAATATTTAAGAGGGAAACTTTATTTTTAACTAAACAAATGCATCAGAGCAACAAGGAATTGGCATCACCTCAGTACAAACATGAGCCAATAGATCTGTGAACCATTCATTGAGAAACTGTCTCATGTGGAAACCATTTTGCTACTGAATAGAGTGATGTAACTTTCTTTTCCTATTTCTGCTAGTTTTCAGTCTCACTTTAGCTTGTATAAAGCTTCTAATTTCATTTTAATTAAATAGAAGAATTTACATAAGAACTAAGTGAATAAGTCAGAAAAATCTCCATGACAACCAAAACATTTTAGATAAATTACCATTTATTATGTAGAATCAAATAATTTTTTTAATTGTTAGCACATACTGGCATTGGAACACAACTTGTATTTATATAGGCCAGTGCCTTGTCTGAGACTGTAGATGATGTAACATGATGCAGCCCACAGCTAAGATGTGGTGCAAGGATTTTGAGTAAAAGCCAGGTAGAGGCAGAATGAAAATGACCCTAAAAACAGTGAAGACTTTTATTGATGTCACGATGTTTATAAAGAATAGTCTAAAAAGCAAATTCAGACATTGCTTAAAGAAAGAGAAACAATATTTGGAATTGATGTAATAAAAAATTTTATTGTTTTCAATGGCTAAACAGATTTAGCAGGACTTATACAAGCCACATTATATGTTTCTAAATTCAGCTAATACTCAAGTGCTACTGACTGCACATTGTGGAGAAATAGGTTTTATAGCAGCAATATTAAATGATGGTTAAATATTGCAAGTTTTAGAGTAACTGTTTAGATTAATTGGCATAAAACTAAGTACACTTACCAATCTGAGGTAAGGGTAGTAAGAAACAGACTTTACCTGCTCACATTTCAGGCAAAATTGGAGTATGGGTAGGGTGGCCCGTGTGGGAAGGAAGCAGAGAAAAAAAGCTAAGAATAGGAGAACTAGTACATGTAGGGCATGGGGGAGGAAAAAGTGAGTTTGTTAAAGTGGTAAGATTTCAAATTTTCTTGATCGCTGGGAATCGTGAGAACAGCTTGTGTTTAAAATTGAAGGAATATTCATTGCACTGTATTCTAAATACCCAAGAAAAACAAATGAAAAATAGGTTTTGGTTTCAGGGTCAGGGAGCTGGTAAAAGTACCCATTTCTTGTGCTGTTTTGCTCCTCTTCTGTCTTGTTTCTTCCATCCCCTGGTGCCCTCAATTGCAGGTTTCAGGTTTTGCTCCAGTGAAAGGCCTGGAGTGGTTCTGTGGGCTGTGCTGCCTGGGGAAGGATCAACATCCTTCCTCAGTCTTAGCTGAGAGGTCTCACTGTTACAGCAGCAGCAAGTGCTGACTTAGAATTTAAGATATGGACAATCTCACACAAAGAGGAGCATGCCATCAGTGACTATCCCAGTCTAGCATCCTCTGGCACTGGATGAGTCCTCTCCTTAATCAAAGCAGATGGTTTTGATTTCTTTTTTTTACCACTGCACTGTGCAAGCACTGTTTCTCTTGCTAGACTTGGAAAGAGCTGGCCCTCTGTTTTGTTACTCATTGAAAAATCCCACCCAAAACTTAGTCCTTTCCTTCTCTGAAATGTTCACTTGTTTGTTCTTATAGGAAATTGATTGTTTCCACTTGCTTGACATGCTTGTCTTTAACCCCCAGACACATGTATTCCAGTGAACTGTAAAACTGTATATCAATATAATTTTAATATTCCCTGAAAATTGATTCTAAAATCACACACTGGGTTCCCCATCTCTTTCCTCAGCTATTTTCAGATCCCGTGTGTTTAGTTTAGTTTAGCAGGACTTCACTCTTCCTTTTTTTTTTTTGTTCCTACCATTAATAAAGTTTCTGCAGAACAAGTGTGGCCACTACTTTTCTCCCTTTACTGGGATATCCCACTGCTTTACACAGATACAGTGAATAAAAGCATAGTACACCAAGTCCTAAGAAGAATGTCCCAAAAGGAGTAAAATCCACTACACGGTGTTCCCAAATTATACTGCTTGTTGCAGGGGTATGTTGAACACTGGTAAGAGCTTATGCATCTGCTGATGTGGACTGATGAAGTTACACATAATGGAAACATTACAAGCAATAAAGCAAGCTCTGTAATTCTATGGTGGAGAGGCTATACTGAAAACCATCTGCAAAACTGAAGAATTTATATTGCAAGAAAACTGGAAGTGCTCACAGGGAACAGAGGTGTTAGAAAGGCTGGTTGGAAGTTGGCAAGGATTACTGCAAATTATGAAACACTTGAACACATACATGTGTTTGATCATGTGGAAGCTGTCAAAATTCCAGTTACCCACTGTGTATAGGGATAGCATGCATCAGGAGAGACATTATACCATTTCCACAGGCTTGCTGGGCAGGGTAATGCTGAGGGCGGTTTTGTTACAGCTCCGTTACTCAACAAGGCTTTTCCACCTCTGAGCGTCAGCAGCAGCTGAGAGCATTACAGTTGCTTTGATGGTGCAGCTGAGGGCTGTAGGCTGGGGAGCACAGGGGAATGGTTTCTGTTGGGTGGCCGGACCCTACAGGGAGGCAGAGGTGCATCTCAGTACCCTGGGGACTGGGGCTGTACTGAAAGGGCATCTCCATCTCTGCAGGTAGCGGGAAGGGGCAGAGAGGAGGGAGCCTTGGGAAGTACTTCACTGCTTCTCTGTATAGAATGAAGAAGATTCGTCTCAAATATGTTCATATGTGCTTGGAAAGACAAGGTTAAAGTAGGTGGTGTCTTAGGAGACCTGTGGTTTGACGTCCATCAGTGGTTGCTCTGTTAAACATGTCTCACCACATGCAAGTGTAAACAACTGAATAAGCATATTTCAGTAAGTGTGTGCACACAAGCATGAATGAAAAAGCGATTCTGCACAAACCAGTACTTCATTTTCGCTTGCTCTAGAATGTCTTAATTTTGGACTTCTGTCTTGAATTTCCTGGATCCTTGCAGCACCAAATTCAGTGTTTTTCTGTTTGTTTATTCTGTTTGACTTTAAGCATTTCTGGATTCCCAGATGTTTTTCTCAGTTTTTCTGTCAAGCACTCTTTTGGTATACTTGGCTCTTCATTTGCGTATCAAAGAGAGTATTTAATTAGTTCCTTATTGTTGCTGTTCCTATCTTTCTGTCCTTTCGGCAAAGGTTTAATCTACCTCCAACCATAGTTTTCTTAAAGATCGTTCTGCAAACTAGCTATAAATAGCTGGGTTTGCTTCAATAATAACAAAATAAGTCATTTCTGCAAGTTTCCTTCCCATTATGGGGAAAAAAAGAGCAATGAGTCATATTTAATCTGCAGGTTAAAATTGAAAAATCCCTGTAAAGAAGCTTCGTTCATCTCAGGTAGGAGTGCTGTTATAAGGAAGCAAACTGGCACACCTACCATTTGTCTTATGTAAACTATTGCAAGGAAGATGCAAAAAATAGATATGCAAATGATCTCCCAGTATTACTACATGATCTAAACTACATGATAATCTTCTTTCAGTACTCTTCCTTGTTGTGTAATAACCAGGTTTTAGGTCTAAATCAGAGTGCCCTTAGAAATAAATTTTCATCTTTAGAAAGCAATATGTCTTTTTCATTAATTGCTGTTACAGAAGATTAAGTTTTCTATTGGCTAGATTATTACTAGGAATTAGATGTCTATTCTCAATAACTTCCATTTCTTGACTTCTGGAAAACTGGAAAGTTAACTGTATGTGACATAAGCTGTAACTGGCCTGACAGGGTACGTTATTCACGTGTAACATTAGAGGATGGGTCAAATGCATTGCACAATAATTCTACAATTTGTTTTCATTACTCTCCTGAAATATGGACCTGCACTTCATTACATTTATTACTTTAAAGCGTAAATTTACAAAGGCTTATCTACAATGTCTGTGGGATTCTTGTGCTGTATATTTAATGTAAATAATGAGAGCAGCATGCTATCCTTACGCCCATATACTGTCTAAGTCAGGGTGGGCTCCTCTTGAGGTCAACAAGAGGGCAGTCTTGAGCATCTCTTTGATCTCCTTTCCAATGGTCAGGTAATTAGTGGTTTTCACTTCTGCATTAGTTGGGCATTGGCAGAAAGCTCAGAACTTCATCTCTTCTTTGGTTTTGTTGAATGGAGAAAAATACAAAGAAGTAGACTGCATTTAAGAGATGGGGTTTTTTTTCCTTCCCCCAGTTTATCTGTTTGAAAAAGATAGAAAAAGGATTATGTTGCCTTACTGTAAAATGAGAAAATTGTTGGATTAAGGGAGAAATGTAAATTGAATTGTAGCTACATTACTTCATATTTCTCTGATCTTAGTCACATGTGTGACCCAGAGAATCAGAAATCCTGTTGAAACCTTAAAACCTGCCTCATATGTTTCTGAAGTCAGGTGCACAAGGTCACCCTGCACCTCTTGGACCCAATGCATGGGCAGGTGGGATACTACAGACAGGTATGCCTGGCTGACACTAAATACTTTACTTGTGTTCAAAAGGAGGAGGAATCAAAACTAGCATCCTTGAGGGGAAAACAAGAACTAAGCAAAAGCATCACTGGGGCTCAGGTCCCACCATGTAATGTAATAGAAGAGGATAATTCAGCCTGAAATAGCTAAGGAGGAATCTTACCTTCAAGTATAATGTAGCATTTTATTGTGTAATTTATGGCTTTTTGTAACCTCTTTCCTACACTTCACGCTAAAAGCCTAACATAATGGCTCCATGAGATAAGCTTTGCTTTGTTTTAACCTTGTGATGATAATTTCCAGTAAGGCTCTCCCTAACAGTTTAAACAGATGACCAAAGCAGAGAGGTACAAAAAAAATCAAAGGTGTTAAAGCAGCGCATATGTGACGTTAGCTATAGGGCTGCCAAAAAAAAAACAACAAAAACCCCCCCAAAAAAACCCCAAACCAAACAAATTTCTAGAAATCAGGCCAAGGAATTATGCAGCTAAGAAATCATGGTGAAATAGAAGAGCTGCTCGAGAGGAATTACTTGCTGCTACTGATGCCACAGAAGTTCTCTATCAATCCGCACCTCAGGAAGTCTTCCATCATCCCCATATCACCATTGGCGAAGCAGAGCTCAAATCAGTCCAGCAGTTTAATTACCTAGGTAGCCTCATCTCCTCAGATGGTAAGACTGATGGAGAGATAGACAACAGGTTAGCAAAGGCATATAGAGCTTTTGGAAGACTCCATAAAAGAGTCTGGCAAAATAAACACTTGAAGAAAAGTACAAAGATCAGTGTTTACAGAGCCATAGTGCTGTCTACTCTTTTATATGGATCCGAATCATGGGTCATCTACCGCCACCACCTGCGTCTCCTAGAACACTTCCGTCAACGCTGCCTCTGAACAATCCTAAATATCCACTGGTCAGATTATGTGACCAATACACCTGTTCTAGAACAAGCAGCAGTCGCAAGTATAGAGGCCATGTTGCTGAGAACACAGCTGCATTGGGCAGGACACGTCTCAAGGATGAAAAATCACTGCCTCCCTAAGACCTTGCTTTATAGTGAATTTGCCACTGGCTGCTGCAAGAGAGGAGCCCCGATGAGGAGATAAAAGGACTCCCTGGTACAACAACTCAGCCTTGGCCATATTGATCATCATAACTGGTCTACTCTGGCCTCCAATTAGGATGTCTGGAGACACACCATCCATAACGCTGCTGCTTCCTTTGAGAACACACACAGAATCACTCTTGAGGAGAAAAGACAATGTAGAAAGGATCGTGCCTTGCAGAATATACCACCTAAGGAGTCTTTCTGCTGTGCCTTTTGCAACCGGACGTGCCTGTCTCGTATTTACCTTTTTAGCCACTGGTGCGCTTGTAACAAACGTGGGTAGAGTCCTTCCCAAATCTTCGTTCCCGAAGCCTAGCCATGATGGTGATGATAATGATGTCACATCAATAGACTTAGTTATCTGTGAACATGATGAATGTTAAGGTAAAGCAATTGCAGCCAGTTAGGAATATCCCTGAATAGACTATTTTCCACAGTGCCATGCTTGTTGTATCAGTTTCTGTTGGAGTACTATCTTTGCATGGTTTCTTATTGCACCTGATCTTCTAATGAGCGTGTAGTAGTGCTTTTCGTATGTACATTAGTCAACACCTTTCCCATCAGCTTTTGTGAAGCTATGAGGTGTTGCACTGATGGCAACTAAATATGAGTCTATTGTTACAGAGAAAGGAAGTGATAAAAAGTTACTGCAAAGCAGGAGCAGTGGGGAGAAAGAGGTATAGGCTTCTTGCCACCAGAGAGTCTTTTTATGGACCTTAAGCAGAAGATCTTTCCAGTGACTTCTGACTTCAGATATTACAAGCTTCTTGCTGTATAGCTTTGTGGGGATTTTAGGGTATTGTTTTGTAAAACTGGCTTGTGTGCTTGCAGGACATAACTTTGAAAAACCTCTCATAGGCACCACTGGTTCTGTTTCTAGACAAGACCTGGCTATGCTTTTTCTTTAAAGTGACTCTCTGAGGGAGAATTATTGCAGTTCACAAATACTGTGCACAGTTAAAAACAACAGCAAAAAGACTGTTGGGTGTCATAACCATGATATTGTCCATCTTAATGATAGATCCTTCTTTTATTAACTTCTCATGTGTAATTCTGCAAATCTGTATCTTCTGCTGGCTCTGTTTAACCACACTATGCATTTATAACGTTTCATTCTCTAATGGCAGTTCTTGCAGAACTTAGTCTTTTCATCATGGTAAGGTTCCAGGGAGATAATACTGAAGGAGAAAGTTGAAAGTTTCTTTATTTTGCAAGACTGAACTGATGTAAAAGCAAAGGGAGAAAAAAATATGGATTTGCAGGACCTTCAGAATCCATAAATTGCTGGACTCCCCATAAGCAGCACATGGTCAACACATTAAAAAATTAAACTATCACATCTCATCTATACAAAATAAGCATAGCATACTGGCTGTTTATGTTAAGAAGACAGAAAAGGTAGTTTTAGTTGTAATGAAACTGTTTCTTTGACTACAGCAGCCCCAGTTTTCTACTGAGGGGGGAAAAAAGGCAATTATTCAGCACATTTCACTTGAGGGATAATTTGAAACTAGTGAACCCTTTCTCTTGAATAATTCAGATCTGTGTGTGTTTTGTTTCATAAAGGGCTAGCTAAATTGAGGGGAGACTAAGTTAAATATAAAAGTGAAAAAACAGTTCCTAAAGGATGTCTAGTTTTGTCTGAGAGTAATTCAGACCAGAACCTTTGAACTGAGTATGTACGTATTACAAGCATCTTACTTAGTTGATATTTTATCTCCTGTTTTTCATTTAACTGGGCAACTTAAATTGCAAAAAGGTTGGTTTTAAGTCTTTTGGGGGCACTCTAGCATCCTGGTCATATTTAAATTCGATTGCTTGCTATCTCATTTTTGAAAAAGAAGCCTCTGCCTGCACTATTTATTTACCTTAAAGCTTAATCCTTTTTTTTTCTGTAGGATTGTGGAAAAGGGTTACTACAGTGAACGAGATGCTGCTGATGCTGTTAAACAAATTCTGGAGGCTGTTGCTGTGAGTATTGTCATCATATGCTCAGCACCTGATCTTTCACCTTTAGTGGTTCAATAAAAACTTACGTGTGAAACAGGCAGAGTTTACCGGAGACAATCTACACGATAATGTTGTATTGAATTTTTTTTAAGGTAGTGGCACTTCGAAGGGCAAAAAGTGACTTTGGATGGCAATATTTTTAATGCACTAAGTCACCTGTTACACCAGAGTGTGTGCTCTGTCCAGTCTCTGCTGTGGAATTCAGCACTGGTTGTTTTAGCCCCAAAAGTAATTTGAAGTCACTGACACTTGCATAGCTCATTTTGTTTTGATGAGTATGTCATAGTAACTTATTTGGAGCCTTAAACAAAAGAAAGTGCAGTACTTTTCATCTCAACTTAAAAGGATAATAGATCAGCTGAATGTGTTAGCTGATGTGAAGAGTCACAAAAATTTAAGTCAGAGACTCCTGCAGAATATTGCCATGAAAATAGTTATGCTTCATTTGCAGTTGTTACCTTAAGGTGACCCATCACAAGTTTTGCCACTATGAAGAAGCATTTATACAAAAAAGGTTCTTTGGAAGGAAGTGGCCACAGCACTAAGCCTTCCAGAGTTCAAAAGATGTTTGGACAATGCTCTCAGGCACACGGTGTGATTCTTGGGGCTGCCCTGAGCAGTGCTGGGAGCTGGACTTTGATGATACTTGTGGGTCCCTTCCAACTCAGAATATTCTATGATGCAAAGTGTGGACTACTGTGAAAAGCGCATAGTGTAGATTGCAACATATCTAATAAAAAAACAACTCTTCTTGCTCATCATATTGCATATACATGTTCAGAATGAAAGCAATATTGAGAGAAAGCAGAATAAGAATTGGTGCCAGTAGTTTATGCAGTTTCCAATATACCTTCTTCCTCTATATTTTTTGTGATTTTCAAATAATTTTGTACAGCTATTTCACATTCTGTCACTTTCAGAAAGTTATAAAGATTCTTGAGGCAAGAAGATGAAGGCTTCTAGTGTCTACATAAAATGTTTCCATACATTATCTGTTCTTCTTAGTCACTTGTAGCTCTTCCATCTAATTTCACACCAGACATTCTCCAAAATAGCTATCAGATGCTGGGAAAGTACTTAAGAAATTAATTTGTCAAATATCTACTCTGTATACTAGCACCAATCACTTCCAGAACAGAAGAAAGGAAACATGTTGGACAAGGAAAAAGTATTCCAGTTGGGACTCTTAAAGGCTTTCAGACAGGTAACAATATAGAGGTAATCTTACTTTATGAAACTAAGATGTTATCAAGGCTGCGAGAGAGATGGATACTAAAGATTTTGCATTCTGCTGTGCCTGACAGTCTGACTTCAGAGTCAGCAGGTGATATTTTGGATTTTATTCAGTGGCGCTGTGTAGTTGTCGACAGCAGATGAAGGTGCTTTGGGGTAAAGCAGCCAGGTAGCAAAAAGACTACAAAGATCTTGGAGTCAGAGGTGTGTAAGTAGTGCAGATGGAACTTGCCTGACTTTTGGTATATCTCCAGACTGTCAATCTTTTCAAATAAAGTACAGCTGTTGACCACATGGGGAAAAGAGAGGTCAGCCTGAAGGGCTCATTTGAAGGATCTGTACAGATCATCTGAGGGGATAGTGCCAGAGGAGCTGTCCCTGAGAATGGGCTGGTGGTCCTGACTGACCTCTGTGGAAGGTGTCTAGAGATGAGGAGATTACTGGTTACATCAGTAATTCAATTAATGAGAAGGAACAGGCCAATTTGGGCATATTTCCCTGGGATGGTAACAAAATACTTCAATGTAAAAAGCTGCTATAAATCATGGTTTGGTATTATTTGTAAGCCTGTTCACACTAAATAAGATGTGAGAACTACTGTTTACTACACTAACTACACATACTGCAAGACCATGCATGTTCACTTCATGTTACTTTCTGAATGATCTGATGTTTTCTGAGTCACTCTTATTCAAAGAGATCTAAATTATGTATTTTAATTCAGGGCATAATGTATTTGCATAAACTTTTAAAATTGGTTCAAATTATTATTTTATGACCAACTTTTTCTTTCAGTTGAAGTGCCCCAGTTAAGATGGTTCTACATTATTTAACATTCTTTTTGCAAAAAAAAAGAAAGATGATGATCAAGTTCTGCTGAAAGATATTTCAGGAGGTGTTTCAGCTCTTTATTTTAAAAGCCAGAAACTAGATGAAAATCTTCAGTTTCTTTGAGTTGTAGTAACTTGGCTGAACTAAATGGAATAGTGATGTGTGAAAACTAAAAAGCTCACCTTTATATGTAAGCAATAATTTGGATTTCTGTGGATCCTTGTACTAGATCCCTAGCTAGGATGAACTATATCCACTTCTGCTCTTATGGTTGAAACTGAACATCTAAGACAAAGCCGAAAAGCTGTGGAAGTGTCAATTCCCAGCTTGGGATCTTTGCAGCCCAGCTGAAGCACTGTGACAGACTGGGGCAGTAAACTTGACAGAATGGTGTTTGTGAGAAGAAAAGGAATTACTGTTAGGAACCGGAAAATGCTACTGCAGAATAATAATCTATCCAAAATAAAGGGAAACATGTCCATAGATCATTCTTAAAACCAAATATTGGTACAATCTGCAAAATAGATAATGCTAACGAACACCCTCCTGGCACAACCACAGGCATTTTGACATATGCAATTTTTACTAACTGCTCTTAGAAAAAACAGCATTCAGCCTTCCTCTTGCTGAGCTCTCTTGGACTAATTGTTTTATCAGTCCCTTTTTAAGGGCTGTTACTCTAGTTATGGATCTGTCCTCTCAGTGGATCACTGACATGAGGAGATATTATGCTTTTATACAGCAAAGGTTTTTTGAGACAAGTCTAAAGGATTTAGTCAAAATTGTAGAGTGGGATATTAAAAGCACATAAGCATTTTTTGTTCAATTCCTTGTTCAATTCCTTTTGAAATTGTTAAACCAAATGGACTTACTTTCTTAAAAAGAAAATCCATAAAGCTTCTAGGTCTGTCTGTTTTTTATAATACCTGAGACTTATAAGCCTACCTCTGATGGGCTTATCAAGAATTAATCAAGCAGCCAGAGTAGAACACAGAAAATTAATCTTAATCTTCATGTCGCAAACCATCATAAATACATCCAACATCTGTCCTCCCAAGATCAGAGAAAACAACAAAGCCAGTATTTTTTTGTAGACCTCTGCATTCATTTTGCCCTTTTTTATGATTTTTCTTTCTACTGTTTACAGTTGATCTGGTGTTCCCAGTCCATGGGGGAACAAATTAGCCTTTTTTTCTTCTGTCTTTTCTGCACTTTTCCATTATTCTTCCATTGTTCTTCAAGCTGGGAGATAGCTTCATTCATAAGATGAAAGGTTTGTATAAAACTAGGTCAAATCAGCGTTCATCTTTTTAGCTCTTTTGCTGTGCTATGCAGAACAGGTTTTGTTGCTATCTGACATCTCAGAACAGGGTAGTTTCAATCCTAAAAGAGGATGCATTTGAGGGCAGTCTATCGTAGCACATCATTTCTGTCCTGAGCTATTCTTGCAGAATGAGTGATTGATGTTGTGATATTCAAATAATCCTTGAAATAATGCTCTCAAAAAGTCTATTGCACATTTCTGTAAGAGATATCTATTTTTTAGCTGGTCAAACTGAAGAAAATTACTCTGATTTTTAAGTGTACTTTGTCACTAAATATAAGCACTGTTTCTTCTTGCCTATTCTACATTAGAGTCAAAGTCATAGCTTTCTGCTTGAGGGTTAAATTACTCTTTTCATTTTATTTAAGTTTAATTTTTAAGTTAGGGTAGTTACTAACATACCTATTATATATAGTTTTGAATTCATCCAGTAGTCTTTAAGTTAATTTCCAATCACATTTTACAATAGTTTGTTTTCTTATGACTGGCTATTATCTTGTCTAGATAGGAAGATTTTCCTGAAGTTATATGTGGGATCCCCTCTGTTTCTATTATCTTATTTAAATTTTCTACCATTTCAATCTTCACTGTATGGCTACTCTTCTGTTCACTTACTTATCATCTCAAATTCACAGGGAGCACACTGAATTCTCAGCTGTGGTTGCAGAGCCTGAAGGCAGTCAAGCAATTTGCAGGTTTGAGAGAGAAAACCTAGATTAAACATTTCTATTCATTTCAGTGAGTGTTGATCTGTCTGATAATGAGCTGTATATTAGTAGGTAAGAACACACTATGAATGTGCAGCTTGCAAGTATATTTTACAGTTCCTGAGGCACTGGTGTTTCTGCAAATTAGAGCTTAGGCCAAATGAGGTAGGCAGACTTCTAAGGACAGGCTGAGGCACAAGCAAATTCATTTAGCTATTTGGTGGTTTTGGCATTCAAAGAAAAGCGTACAATGTATAAAGATTATGAAGAGGTTTCATGTTTTCTGTACAGCCATTGAGTTGTGCTTGCTGGAGATAGAGGCAACCAACGGATTTAGGTGAACTTAATCAAGGTGCATCATAAAATTCTGAAATTTTGAACAAGGGAAGTGTTACATTACCAATATATACTTAGCAAGGCACACTGTTAAGAAGAATAAGTGGACAAATTGGAAAGAAACCTGGAGCTCAGTTCTGTAGAAAATGAAGAGAATGGCAAGGATGCCTAGGTATAACAGCACAGAATAAAGACCTGTTAAAAATAGTAACAAATCTTGGGAGTGCTGTGTGTAAGAGGAGGAATCCTATGCATAGTTGTAGATATTGAAGAACATTGATTCTCTCTTTAGATTTTGCAAAAGATTTCCGTTTCATTAGAGGAGGCATTTGTATCTTCAGACGTCTCCCCATTCCCTGATGAATCCTGGGGTGTTTTCCAGTCTCCCTCTGGCAGTAGAGAGTGGTTTTCTGAGTCTGTTCCTGGTACAGGTGTTGATATCCATAAGGATGTGGTTAGGAGACAGCAATTGTTCTGATCTAAAGCAACTCAGCAACCTCTGCTTTTCTGATGGGGAAAGAAAGGGAAATATAAATTTTTTCGTCAATTTTCAGTATGTTTGCTGAAAATAGTATTTCAGTAACTTGCAGGTTTAGGCCAGATTCAGTGTGGTTTTTGGTTGTTATTAAGAGGACAAATGCTTGATACTGTAAGACAAGGAGCAATTTGCTGTTCCAGCTGTAGTTCTTTGCTAAGGATTATGACGTTTTATTGTATTTCCTGACAGTATGGGAATACACTTTTGCCATTCCTCTTCTGACACACTTACAGGAACAGGAGGAAAAGCACAGAGATTTTTGATTTCAAAGTTCAGATTTCATTTGTGCTCTGGAACACTCTTCACTTTGGGAAATTTGCATGGTAACGTTTTAGAGTAAGAGGCAGCTGAACACTGAGTTCAAAAGAGGTACAGCAGCTCTCTGCAGTTAAGAGCACCATCTGAAATGTAACTGGGGAAATCTATTTTGAGGATACTTACTTCTTCTCTTCCTTAGAAGAAAGGTTGCCTATATGCAGGAGAAATTCTGTATTGCTTTTATGGCAATCCACACAGGGAAAAACACAGCATAGAAAACCTAGACACTGAACCAGTTTGCTTTCTTTGTGCTAATTCTTCAGCTATCTCCCGTCACTGAGGTAGTGTTGGAGCACTGTTAACCTTAAGCTTGCCTGGGAGGTGAGGATTACTCACAGAAACTGAACTTGAATCTTCCAGGAAATGTGGTGTGGATACGCATGTCCCTGAGTTGGGAGTTTTTCAGAGCAGTTATTGCCAGTGACTCAAAACGTTCAAAAGCTGTCTTGGTCATTCTGATTTTTGTGGTAAGCAGATCTTGGAGTGTTTGGTGCCCTTTATTGGTGGATGAAACACCAAGTCTTTAGTATACCTTTTCCCTACAAGATTATCACTTAAAATATCCTGGAAAAATTACTCTGTAGATAGATTATATTATATTACATTGCCTGCCATATTCCTCCCTATATTTTTGTTGTTGTGTTTTGCTTGTTTTATACTTTTCCATATCACGTGTTGGGCAGTTCTGTACTTCAGTCGTTTCAAAGGGGTTGCAGGTGCAAATCACATGCAAAATGTGATTATTATTACATTACATATTTATGTGATTATTATTACAGCCTCATGACTGAGGCTGTAATAGACACCCTGTCTCCTGACCAGTTTCTTATATCATGATCTTCATCTTTTTTAAGCTAGCTTCCTCTCAGAAAACTCCTGATAGTGTAACTTTACCCAGCAGCAGGCTTTGCTCTCTGATGTCCTTCTGCCATGAAACCTTGTTCAGTGTGCTCCCTAGCTGTCCACCTAGTTACCTAAAACTGTGGTCTACAAAGGAAAACCAGAAGAATAAGTACAAAAATACATGTTTCTGGTCAGAGTAGCTGTTAGTGCTAGCTGCTGTTGTTTCAGACAATCCTCTTATTGTCAGGAGAAGGACTGGAAGATAAAAAATCTTTGATCTTCCCTGGACCACATGAAAAGAAGAAGAACCTTTTGCAAGTGCAGCTGTCTTCTGGTGTCCTGTCACCTTGAGGAGTAAGACATAACCAAACCAAAACAAAGTGCCCTTTCTACCCTTTTTGACTGGGCAATATTTTGACTAGGCTTGTTGATAAGGATAAATTGGAAAACCTACTCTTCTGTGTGACCAGCCACATACTCAGCCTGACTTGCAGGAATGCCTTTCTGCAGCTCTGGCGTTGACACTGCTAAGTGCTCTCCATCCAAGAAGCAATAGTAATTTCATAGCACTGTTGGTTCCTGTCCTGTTCCTGATAAACACCAAAGGAAAGGCTTTTTCAAATTGCATTAACTGTAATAATTAGGTTAGATACCAAAAGTTTTGAAGCTATTTAGATCAAAAGTTGAAGATCTACCACCTCAATATTAATGCAGTGGTGTTTGTGCACTCATATATGTCACATTTCATTACTTCCTCTGGTATCTCCAGCTATGATCACTCCTAGCAACATACCTGAGTAACTAGGTTTCTGTGAAATGCTGTCTTTGCTTACAAATTGTTAATGTCAAAAATTTCACGTTAAGGACAACTGCATGGCGTATAGCAGTAGGCCTTGCACAAATTGTGCATATGGAGCTCTGCATGGTTCAGAAATCAGGTATATGTTTTCATCCATTTCCAGTTAAAAGCCCCTCTGGAATTAAGCTTAAGTGAATAAGACATTTGCATGTGTACCTGATATGCAAGCATGCTGCACATAAACCTGAGAACTTTAAAATAACACTGAGAACATCTGGTTTTTATACAAACAAATTTACTAAAATAGATGCGAAGCTGTAATTACAAATTGGTCTCTCTCATCTGTTAAACCATTGAAATTATTACTATCCTCTGAAATTTACTTTTGCTTAACTGATATTTTGTTTTCTGAAAGAGATAAAAATATATTCTGATATGTAAGCCTCCATGGTGTCAGTTTTATCCGCTTTTATTAAACTGATTTTGTGGATGTGACAAAATTATATATACTTAATATAGTATTCAACATGACGGTATTCATAATAATTACTAACTACACATACAATAGCTGTACTTCATGAGTTATAAAGAAATGCCTGGCCTGAAGATGGATATGTAAATGAAAGGATTTTCAAAAAGCCTCAAAGCAACATTTCTGTGATACACAAAATAACATAAGGAATGTCACAGCAGATACACTGCTTCTACCAACTGATTTAACAAAGTTTGGGTAACTGACAGGTATTCCGAACTCCTTGTGAAGTCTTGTTCTAAAGAAAGGTAAGAGACAGTGACTAAAAAGGATACTATAATAGGGACAGATTATTGCAAAGAGTTTTACAGTACACTTGAATTCACAGTAAGGGAAGAGAACATATACAATTGTATTTTTACTATTTATAGTAATTTATACTTTTAAAATTTTTGTGTAGGCAAATGACAGCATGAGGAAAAATACAGAGATATGTCTCCATAATGAGAGTCATATACCATCTGCTGTGATCTTGCTTGTAGCCTCTTGAAAGAGTATAAATAACCAGTCTAATAGAGGTTGTATTAGACTGCAGAATAGAGGTTCTAACATTCTTTCTAAAAAGGACTTCCATAATAAATCATGCCTTATATGCATAATAAACCCTACATATCAAGGCAGAGTGTCAAACAGAGGAGGAATAACATAATGTTTGCTTGCATTGCACCTTCTTATAATTGCAGTCAGTGAAGGCAGGAAGGACTGACGGTTGGACTGATATGAAGATGTGTTTTGCAGGTCAACTTTGTACATTCTTCCCTGAACTGGAAGTATGTATATATATGGAACTTGGCATACAACTTAATGACTCGTAGGAAAAAATAACAATATCCATCCTAAGACACTGTTGTTGGCTTTTTTAAATTAAAAAATACTTGCCATTTGATGTAGTACAGACACAAGATATTTATTTCTTCAAAATTTGTTTGTGTGGCTTGAAGGTGAATCCTCTGAGAGATGGGTGGTTTAACACATTATCTACAAAGATGACCCCTAGGGAAATTGTCTTGGCCTTCTCTTCTACTTGATGACAATATTTTAACAAGGGTTTCATGAATGCTCTGGGAGACCTTTCTATCACATTGCTGTCAAGAACAAATAAGCAAGTAGGTAAACTGTTGTGTAAGGAACCTATTGAAGTGCTGCCACTGCCTAGGAGAGAAATGCATTTCAAATGTGCTCTTTCTGAAGCAATATTCAGTAATGCTTTCATACCTGACATAATCTGTTTAGAATGTGAAGATATTTTGAATGAGTAGCTTTGCAATTTTGCTAGTTTGATTGTTTTTCTTGGTTTTTTGTAAAGAGATTTTAAACTAGTTTTTCCTGTTATCACTGTGCTTAATTTGTTGGTAGGGAAACAGAATGGGACTTATCAAACTAACCTTATTTATCAGTACCTTGATTCAGAATTATTTTGTCAAAAATATTTTTGAGATCTGTTTTAGCTGAGTACAAAGCTCCTTTTGCAACATATATTCAAGACACGTTACAGCCAAGAGAGTCTAGCAATGCTGCGATCAGCAGCGAGGAAATGAGGGTATTGTATTTGCTATTATCTCCATTAGAGGAAATGGAGCAAGCACTAATGATAATGTTGCAGATTTACTGTATTACAGTTAATGTCCAGTGCAGCAAAAAGTCAGGGTTGTGTTTGCCTAATTGTTACTGGTCTAAGTTATGCTTCCATCTAAGTAAGCTGTCCTTCTCTCATTTTGGAAACAAGCCACTACAGTATTAATTTGGGGAAATATTTAGAAATAGCAATGAAAGTGATTAATTAGCACTTGTTTTAACTCTCAGGACACCACAAATAAAAGCCAGATGCTGCTGTATTTGAGCCAGTACATGATTCTTCTTCCAAGACATTGACATTTACAGGAAAGTTGCTATCTAGAACTGATTGAGGACTTGAGGATTTGACCTCTTCCCAGTTCACCCTGGGGAGATGGGCAATTTTCCTGCACCTTCATTTGTAAGATGGATTGTTAAAAATATGATGTGAGCAGAGTGCTGACCAAGCCCAAAGGCTGTGTCTATTTGCCTGATTTACTGATCCTTGGGGTCTTATTTGGTGATGGCCTGGACATCCCCTTCAGAGGGGGAAGAGCCTAGCACAGGAACAATAGTGGGAGTGAGCCTGAGTCTTGGCTTTAGACAGCCACACATCTCACTCCTGTATGTTGCCTTGCAATTAAGAAAGCATCAGTAAAGGAAAAAGACTGCATTTATCTCAGACTTTAAACTGCTAATACTCTTTTTTTTTTTTTTTTTTTAAATTTTTGTTGCATGTATTGTGGAAACTGTCATGCAGGAACATGGTATCTGTTCTTGTGGGACAATACTGTACAGTCTGGATCTCCAAAATATACATAGCAACCCTGGTAGGGCTCTGAAGACTTTTGAGCTGGAGAAGCTCCTAAAGCTTCCTAAGAGCCTCACATACTGTGTAGAAACAGTAAAAAACTAGCAACTGGATGCTACAGAAAGGGTCAAGAGGAATTCGTGAAGACTGAGGAGGTCTAGCCTCAGAAATTGCCCTAGAGGAAATACCAAAGTGGAAAATCATGAATAGATAGAGGAGAAATGCTGACTGGCACTTCAGGACTGTCACCAGTAACTACTGCCCTTCATGCAGACTGTGCAGCCTTGATGAAATGATAGCTGTGAGGACAGATATTACATTATTTCTCTGAGGACTTAAAGGTGTCTACTTAAATGTTATATGAAATTCCCCCAAACCTTTCAAGGTTTGAGAAAACATATAGAGGTTTAATAACTTTTACAGTGTGCCACATAGTGAGAAGGACCTGAATAAATCTGTGTATAAGAAACCTCCCCCCTCCGCCCCCTGTGCAGACACCAGATAGAGGACTGGAGCAGTTCTTGTCCCTGCAGTATGTTACCAGGCAGAAAATTTCTTACCCAAGGAACTGGGACAAAACAGAAGCAACCTTGCAGAAGTCACTGTTTTATCATCAAAAAGATTAGCTGAAGCCTAAGGAGACCCCTTTATTCAGCTCTCCCTGTCCACAGGGCTGGGGTTTTTCCTGTCTCCTAAACCTGCCATGCCTTTAGGCCTAGGCTAGGTTAGGCTTGTCTCTCTGTGTCTTGCTGTTCCTGACTCAGTAATGATGGTAAGGAATAAAGAGACATTGATTGTTCAGGAGTAAATTATAAGGGAACCTGTGAAACTAAAGACATATGCCGAAAAAAATTGCTCAGAAGTACTATCATAGCCTTATGCAATTTTTCATCTCCAATTTCAAAGTGACATACGGAGTAGATAGCAGGCTCTCAGCAAAATGGTTGCTTGCAAAATTGCATTTTTTCACTAGGTAGTAGGGAAAACTAGAATCCCTATGCCTGTGATTTGAAGAAATGCTGAGAGAATTTATTCAATCTTCAGGGGAGATTCCTGGCATGCCAAGGAGGTGGCACGAACTAAGATTGATTGACATTGATCACACTTAAACAAGCTAAGTAATAATTTTTCATTCATTGTTTCAGTTCAGTGGTTCCATTTCTGTGGCCCTGATAGCATGAGTGAATCAAGATTCCTTACTTAATCCCCCAAGATCCCTTACTGATCCTCTGAATTGTCAGCAGCTGTGGATATTTTGGAAACTGTAATGAATCTGGTTTTCTCCTTTTTAATTTACTCTTTCCTGATGCTTTTTATGTCTCTGAGTGACTGTTTTACATGATGTTGTCATAGTAATTTGCTGGCATGTGCAGGTTGCTGCCACGGCCCGAGGGTATAAGGGATAGGGACGCGGCACCACACAAAAGGGTTCAGACTCAGTTGAAAGTCTGGATGCAATGCCGGTTTATTAAGAGACAACAGGGACTTATATACGGTAAGGCTGAGGGGAGGATTCATAACTGGGGCGGAGCATGAGATTGACTACTAGGGGTGAGACAGGATTGGGAGACAGGGAAAAGGTGGGTGTAATTTAGGGGTATCCAGGGGAAAGGACCAATGGGAGCTCACTCTGCACTGCAGCATCCATCAGCCAATCAGTGACAGAGGAGCGGGAAAGCCAGGGGAGAACAGGGGAGTAAACAACTTTTGGTGGGAAAATCTGAGGGACCAAGTGGAATAACATTAGGGTACATTAAACTGGGTATGAAACTGGTATTAAAATGGGGGATAACAGGTCAGTCCAGTAGAATAACAGTCCATTCAGGCTCCGTACATGTCTCTCCATGCCTGAAATCTTTCCCAATCGGATTTTCTGTCCTCCTCAGGTTGCTTTCTGAAGCCTTTCACCTCCATTCTTATTGTTTCTCAGTAACTATTAACAAAACCAGGGAGTGTCTTGACTTTAAATTGTGCACACTCTTCAGTTCAGCTTTTCACAGACTTGTGTCTGAAGAGGCGAATATTGAAGCTGATGTTTTCAGGAATCAATGCCGCTCCACACCTATCACTTCATTAGATTTGAGTGCATGATGGTGCATTTTACTTCATGAGCTAGAAATAATGAGATTAGATATATGTAAGTATCAGGGTGTCTCCTTGGCTCAGATGGTGGGTGATCAGGGTTTTTTGCAGGAGAATTGATCTTCCAGATTTGTCAGACGGTATCTGAATGAAGGGCAGAGCTAATGGTTGTTCTATTTCTGGGCATTGATAAATTTTATTGTCTGATGAACAGTACTGCTGTGAGGACTTTGGTGTATTTTCTGATGTAAAGTCCTTGTAAAATAGTAATGATGGGCAGCAGCTGGGTTGTAAACAGTGTATTTATTTCACTATTGAAATGTGCTTTTCCAGATACCCTGATCAGCTGAGTCCATCTGATAAGCTGCAATAGCAGAAATTCAGTATGCTTTAAGTCAAAGAGCAAACATACACATCTTTTACTTCTTTGGTTTTAAAATTACTTTGTTTTACCATTGTGGTTTCCTGTCTATAAAATACTATCATACTTTGTAACTACTGTCATACTTTATGGTAATGAATTATGATAATTCTGAATTTTGTTTGTGCAAAATTTAGCAACTATAGAGGTAGTTTCAGACAAAATACTCTTAACAAATAAGACGTTATCTCATTAATTTGAAGGATTTATCTAATTTTCTGTGCAAGCATAACTCCTTGCAGTAATTTTAAATGTGTGGTTATCTAGAAGGGCAAACCAGTTAAAAAAAAAATCCACAAATTAAAAACTTCAATTTCTAGTACACTTTGAATTCTCTAATCATATAAGGTGAAGAAAAATCTGGTAACATGGAGACACTAGCTCAAAGGTAAAATCTGATATATTGTGCCTTTAAATATCTGTATGGTCACTGAAACTTGCAGCAAAGATAAGCTCCAGTGTGTCATTTTTGAATATAAAATAAACATTTCCAGCCCCTAATGTTTTTGCAATTGTTTCAATGTAAGCTGTCCATGCAGCTGTCCTGTGCTGGGTTGTCACAAGTGTCATCAGTGGAGGTGTTCAAGCTGCCACTTTCCTAAGCTAAATTTCAAAGCAGGGTTTGCAAAGGATGCCCTGTTTAGACAGATACAGACCTGCTTCCATTTCAGACTTGCTGCCTTATCCCCATATTCGCTAATGATGTGGAGGAAGCAGCAGACTGAAGCCGTTTATGTGTCTGAGCAGATCTTTGAGTGCGTGCTTCAGGAACATGTGAAAGATCTTTATAGTTTTGTTTTAGTGATATGAAGAAATGTTCAAACAACATAATAAGAGTACTTTCCAAGCTATCAGACAAAGTATGCAGAAGAATAATGTAGTTGGACTAACACCACTGCAAGAGCACTTGTTGAGAAATAGGTACTTAAATAGCCAGTAAAGCATGTCTCTTTCGCAGATGTTTTAAGATCTGTTGCAGGTAACTCAGTAATCCAAATTAAGGACCACATGTTGGAGGTGGTTTATGGTGCACCTGTCAGGCAGGACAGTGCTCTAATCATGTTCTGTGGCTCACATCACAAGTCAGGCTTTGGAGGTGGCAGCAGTGTGGCACTGGCAGGGTGGCCTCTGCTCCTGTATCCCCAACAACACACAGATGTGTAAGACAAACCCCCTGAGCTGCACAGCTCCCCGTGCTCCAGCCTGCTGCCAGCTTCCCCACAAAACAAATGCCAGAGCCAGCTGGAATAGGTTTAGATCTGTAACTCAGACAACTCCATCTTCACCAGAAGGCCTTTAATATATGAAAGCAAAGATTCATGAAATGCTGTCACCCTTCAGGTTTGATGTACTTGATATGATGACACACAAAATGGGCATATGGCACTTTGAAAGTAAATTATTCATCCTTTACTATACTACCTTTTACCTACTGTTCTTCCTGCTCTTTATTTTCCATGACCTCTTCTTTTTATTGTTTCTTAGAATTGTTTTTTTTCCAGAGGAAATACAGACCAATGTATCTAAACAATGAAAAATCATGGCCCAGTTCATAGCTGTCAGCCAGTTCATCACTGGCTTTCTTGATTCTGTTTCTTGTTCTACTGTAGCAAGATGTTGTTTTGTTAACATTGCAGCACTCACAGGGAGTGTTTGTATTTTGTCAATATTCTGAGCTCCGAATTGCACATGGGGAAAGAGGTTATCTTCCAGGACAGGGAGACAGAATCCTTCAGCGCTGTTCTTGGGCATATCAGAGACCATGTGGACCTTCTCTCATTCCTCCTGTAATCCTGTCGAGTGACAGCTGCATTCGTGCTTTTGGACTGATCAATAAATACAAAAAAAAAATGAAGGATGAGAGACCATAAATACTCTCCAGTTCTTCCTCACAGAGGAAGTGACCAGAATAGAACTGCAAAGAAATGTGTCTGCTGTGTTGGGAGATCAAGGATCTGGTTCTGAGTCCCTCTCTGGGTGTAGTGTTTTCTTCTGAAACAAAACTGAATGTAGCTTTATACCTATTGTCCTCCCCTTCCAATGCAGGCGTACGCCCCTTGAGTTATTTAAATCTGTGCTATCTCAAAGGAGATTTGAAAATAAGCTGTAGCACCTGGCATACTGTAGTTTCTTCAGCTACTAGCAATGTTGATTTTCTCTGAATTTTATTTCTAAATGTTTAAAATTTATTTGAAACATGAAAAGAGTGAAATCTTCAAGCAAGATTTGTGCTTTTGAGAAGCTCTTAAGTTGCCACGGTCTGAGGGGGGACGGGGCCGTGACAGAGTACGGACGGGTCCGGAGACAAGGTAGAGGTGCAAGTGGAATACTTTATGAGGTGTCCAGAGGTTTTATGGGTTTCAGGCGGGAAAGGGCTAGAACGTGGGATGGAGCATGAGACAGACAAACGGGGGAACAAATCGGGGTAGGGACACAGGCAAAGGGGGAGGAACGTGGGAGGAGCCGGGGAAGGAAAGGGCGAATGGCAGCTGTCTCCTCTCCGCAGCTTCTTCAGCCTACCAGAGAGGGAGCGGGGAAGCAGGGAAGCAGGCGTGCCTGGACATTCCCGGGAGATACAAATCCTGGGGAAACATACAATGTGTATATTTATAAACACATAAGAACTGTAAAGTCCGTATCATAAAGTCCTTTCAATCGCTGTACATCTTTTTCCACTCCTGAAATCGTTCCCATCCTGAATCTTGCTCCTTCACATTAAGTTACTTTTTTTTGTGTGATGTTTGGCAGTGCAGGCAATTGTACATAACATTTCATAATAATTAGATTCAGGGACTGCTGTTTCTGTAATGGCACAGATGTATGGTCAGAATGAACAGCTTATTTTCCTTGTGTGGTTTCACTAAATGATTATTTACTAATGTAAAGTGACCAGAGAATGGCAAAGAACATGTGATGAGATAGCTCAGAAATTCTGTTTTTCTTCATATCTATCCCAGGAAAATATAATTTGCATGATTTTCAACTTATGGGGAAGGTAACATTTCTCAAAATGAAAGATGTATGCCTTTCTTCACTGATGTGCATGGGTTTTGTTCAGTGTCAGGAGGTTCTATCCCTAGTTGACTTCTAGCCCTGGTAATGTTTGGTTTGAATTGAGAGCTGGTATCCCTGTTGCTGTGGATGAGAGAGAAGCGCCAGGAAGTCAAGTGTTACAGCACTGAAACTCCTGTCTCTACTCTTGGTTATTATTCAGCCACAAGAGAAGGCTCTGGGTTTTCTACTGTAGAATCACGGAATGGTTTGCATTGTAAGGGACTGTGAAGACCATCTAATTCCAACCCCATCCTCAATACTGAGGATCATTTGGGTGTCAAGTTCAAATCACAGCAGCTTTAAAGAAACTGTTTCTTTAAAAGAAGATAGTAAATATTATAGATATGGAAAGTACATCACTCTACAAAAAGGCTGCGCACTCCTGGCACCTTGTTGCCCTGCAGCAGCATCTCACAGCCCTCTTTTGGATCTCTCTCTGGGGTGGATTTGCCCCCTCCAGAAAGAGGGTCCATGGCTGCTGGGGCAGTGATGGTTGCTTGGAGCCTCAGTTGTGCCCTGTTGGCTGGTGGAAAAAGAGAAGAGAAATCTTTGGATTTTCATCTTCCCAGCTTTAAAATGAAATAGTATAGTAAAAAACTCTGCAAGGCTGATAATGACCTCTAAATTCTTAGTGTATATAACTCTCATTTTGGTCTTGCATGATAGAATTAAGGGTATTTGTCAACCACAGTCTGTGTGTGCTTCTGCCTTCTCTCTGTGTAATGATTGTAAAGAGAGGAAGTATTTTAAAAGGCCCTGCAATAGAGAGCAGTACAGTAAGACTGAATGTCAGTTTGAATTCTTATGTATTTCTGCCTTCAGCCACCATTTTTTTACCCAAGATTGGCCTTGAGAAGATGGTGTTTTTAAAGCAAAGAAAATGGTGCTTTCCGATGTGGCTGGAAAAAAGATAAAAAATGGCCTGCAGCCATTTACCCCCCAAAAAATAAAATAGCTCTCTTGATTGCTAAAATAAAAGCCTCTTTTTAGTGTTCATTTTTTTAGTATTTTGGTTTTGGCACTTCTCTTGAAAAGAAGTAGCTTGTCTTGATAAAAGGATTGAGATGTCACAGATTCACATATTCTAATGTTCACTATAGAGAAGTATATTCAATCTTTAAGGTATAACATTTATAGCCTCAGGTGTCATATACTGATAAGCTTTGGTTGCAGCAAGTAGGACTGTCTTGAAGACCAAAGCCCTTCAGGCTACAGATTGCAGATCCTGTCCTGAATTTTAGAACACTTTTGTTTTGGCAAGTCATCATGGCTAGGCTTCGCGAACGAAGATTTGGGAAGGCTCTATCCACGTTTGTTGCAAGCACGCTGGTGACTTATGAGGCCAATACGATACAGACATATCCAATTGCAAAAGGCACAGCAGAAAGACTCCTTAGATGGTGTATTCTGCAAGACACGATTCTTTCTGCGTTGACTTTTCTCCTCGAGAGTGATTCTGCGTGTGTTCTCAAAGGAGACAGCAGCGTTATAGATGGTATGTCTCCAGACCTCCCAACTGGAGGCCAGAGTAGACCAGTTACGGTGATCAATATGGCCAAGGCTGAGTTGTTGTTTGAGGGAGTCCTTGTATCTTTTCTTTGGGGCTCCTCTCATGCGGCAGCCAGTGCACATTTTCATAGGCATTTCATTAATTCATTGTGGCATACTTAGTTCACAGTCAGTAATCATACCTCCGGAACCAATCCTTTTCAGTTTCATGCAGGGTTACACAAAGGGAAGGAAGATACTCTGGATAGGGAACTACAAATCTATATGCTATTTCACCAGCCACTAAAAGCAAATAAAGCCTCATCTGAAGTCATTTTACATCTCTCTTTCAGGGTTTTTTAAAAGAGGCATTCCAGCAGAAAGCAGCTAAAATGTAATATTTTCCTGGCAGACACAGTTATTACACAACCTCTCCCTTTGCTTTTATAACTCTGCCTACATGAGCCACGTGGTAGGCAGCCAGCTGCCTGGTGTCTCCTTCCAAAATAGTCACAGCTTACCAAACTGGGCCTTAAAATACCGGTGAAGGATGTTGTCCCTCAGCTGTAGTAGGGGTTGATGTGCCACATGAAGTACAAAGCTACAGCTCCACGTGGAAATGATGCCAGTGTGATGCACACTCCTAATTTTGCACTAAAGTGTAACAAATTAAATGCACTTGCGTTCTTCTAAAGGAAATATGTCTGCTTAAGTTCAATTCGTGTACCATGTGCTGACATATATTTATATGCATACAGTAATCCATGTAACGTGACAGTCTGTAACTTAAGACTTCCTGCTCTCAGTAGGCTCTTTAGTAATTTTTTTGTGTGGAAAATAATCAGCTTTGGCCCCCAGTTCATATGTTACAATTCTATGATAAACGCTTCCAAAACCTGGGATAAGTTAGCTTAAGCACAGTGGCAGTTACGATAATTAAGCTTGTCAAAGAGGTAACAACAGTAAATTCATTTTAATAGTGGAAAATGTAGCCATTTTCATCAGTTTTCATAATATTTTTGAGCTATTCCTGCTAAATCTTATTTTTGATGGAGTGTCTTTTTCCTTTTGTGGGAACCACATTGGTTTATATGAAACTGTTGAGAATTTGTTTAATAATATTTGTCCAAATACAGTCAACTCTCGTCTCTGCAAGTTCATAAAAGCTGAATGATGACTGCAACTATCTACCAGCTAAAGCTGGTTTTGTTCACTGATTTAGCAGAGTTAAAAAGTGCATGCCTGTTCTGAAACACAAGCACGTGTTACATAAAAGTACAGATTTTACTGTGATTCAATCCCCCATTCATGGGGATCATCAGTGCTGCACTGGAATCAGTGGAGCAAACAGCCATTAAGTTTGGCCTTCTTTGGAAAAAGAATTCCTGAGTTCATAGGGGTGTTTGCTTTTGGATCCTTGGAAGGATGCTCAAATCCGAAATCCTCTTGGAAACTTGTCTCTCATCTCAGAGATCAGTTAACAGCTGTGGGCTGTCATTCCTCCTTCCATCTTATCTGTTCTAGATGTTTGCCTGTTGTTTTGACAAATAGCAGTTTTTTCCCCTCCAAGCATACAGCTGTTGTTAAGCTAAATAAGCCCATATATTTAATCTCTGCTCATAAAAACAGGGACTTTAAGGTTAATAGATTTGTTACTGGGAGATCTGAACCTGATTTCAACTTTTCTGGGATACCTCCAGTCCCAGACACCATTTCAGGCACCCATGTTCAAGGTGAATAGCTCTCCTGATCAATCACACAGACCTTACCTTTACACTTATCTCCTTATAAATATAAAATATTGCATCTCATTTATTGTTTTTTCCTTGATAAAATGAGAATTCTCATGTTCTCCAAAAACTCCTGCTTGTTTTTCAGTCAAGAAAAGACTTACTGTATAAGTTAAATGTTATAGCATACAGTAGGACCATCAGCCTGTTTTGGCATCTGGTCTAAACAAGAATCTTGTGCAGCAGCACCTCTCGCCATGAGAATACTTTCCCTGTTGCATCTGAGGCTGTAATTCGTCTGTTGCAAAAATGGTATCACACTAGGAGTTCATCTTGTACATCTGGGACATCTTGTGGTGTATAAATACACTTAAGTGTCTCTCCTCCTCTTGCATTTCCAGCTCATCTGTGAGCTCAACAACTTTATACAGATGTCCAGTAACAGGAATTATTACTATCCTTGAGAAATATCCTTGATATTTTACAGACTTCAGTGGACCTGCCAATACTGAATGGGACCTGAGCAGAAGGAAGTGGAAAGGCTGCAACAAAGAGTCAGTGTGATAGCAGAGAAAAGGGACAGGCCTCCAAATGAGCAAGAAGATACTGGTGGTTTAACTGTTTAGCCCTGTGAAATGAAGGAAAGAAGGGAAAAAAAGGTACCTTGAAACAAGGTGTTGGGTTTTTTTTAAAAAAAAAGACCAGCAAGAGAAGCAAAGGTGTTTATAAGCAATTTATTAGCAGAATTATGAGAGCTAAGTTGAAGAATGTTAATTATCCAAACTCAAAAACATAAGCAAAAGTATGTACATAAACTGGATACTTCATCATAGACAAACCATGTAGAAGCTCGGCCTCATAGTCTGCAGTGCTATCTTTGGTGTCTGACAAAAGCCTAAGTGAAACATATGTTTGCCCATTTTATCTGGACCTCAAAGATTGAAATATGTAATTTTCAGCAGTACCTTTCCTTTTTATCACTTCCTTAGAGCTCCAAGATCTCTCTACACTGCATTCCCTCTTGAACTAAGCATACCATTAAATCATTCCCCTTTGACGTTGTTAGCAGCTTGAGTTGTTCTTACCTAACAAAAGACATTCTTCATCAGAACTTCTTCCAGTGCAGCCCTGAGCAGACAGAAAAGTTATTTTCTCTTACTTGTTTGCAATGTTTTGTATACTGGAGCTTTGGCTGAGCAGAGATCATCTTCTCAGCATGATGCTCACCCTTGCAAGCACTGAACTGAGATCAATACTTAAGGATGTAGTTGTCATTTCCAGTTATTAGTGGAACAGAGTCCTCCTTGATCATCCTTCTGGCCTTCCTACTTCCAGCCTGAGTGTCCTCCTTCAGTCAGCTGCTCAAGTGCTTGCAGCCTGTTCTTAGCTGAGAAACAGGATTTGATGCATGGGGTGAGATTCCCTATCTATTAAATCCTCTTCTGCAGTACAATCCACAGAGGCCACTAGAAATTGCAACTAAAAACCATTCAAAAGGCTATATGTGCTGTGTTGACCCTGGATGCCCAATTCTGCCCACCCAAGCCACTCTATCCATTCCCTCCTCAGATGAACAGGGGAGAAAAAATAAAACAAAATGCTCATAGGCTGAGATAAGGGCAGGGAGAGATCACTCTGCAACTGCCATCAAAGGCATAACACACTCGACTTGGGGAAATTAGTTTAATTTATTACCAATTAAATCACAAAGGGATAATAAGAAAATTAAAACTGAATCTTAAAATCTTCTCTGTAGGATCACAAAGTCAAGCAACACATATTTGTTGTTATCTCTGCTGCAGTTGCCCCTAGGAGTCGTATCATGTAGTCTTTTTCATAGCTGTACTGAGCATCACCTTAGAAACAGTTCATGATTTGAGTCCCCAAAAAATTCCTGGAAGGTTGCTCTGAATACTTATGACTTTCACACTGAGGAGCCTTCTTCTCATTTCTACCCTAAAAATATTCATAGCTAGTTTCTTGTTGTTTTTTTGTGCCAGGAATCCCTAAGTATAAGCTTGCTCTTTCCTTCCTGTCTGGTATATACTACTATGTACTTACAGAGTGGTCACATTCTCCTTCAACCTTTACTTTTCATTGCTAAACAAGGCAAATTTGGCATTGTCTCACCACACAGCAGCCTCTTCACTCCTCAGTTGATTCCAGGTTCTCCAGAAGAGGTTTCCTCATACCAAGTACTTTACCTCCTGGAAATACTTTCCCTGCTTTGCTGTTCTGTCTGTTCTGCATTTCTCCTACTAATTTCCTTCAGTGCAATCATCAGCTAAACCTGCAAGAGACCTGAGGTAATATCAGATACCTTACTGAAATCCAGACATATTCATGTCTGCAATTGTTGCATGAAGTTTACTGATCAAGACTTCTGAACACAAGGACTTTTTTTCTGTGAACAGTCCACAGACAGAGCATTGGTTTCTCCTTCAGCATTAGTGTTTACATTCATGTTTGCTATTGAGCCCAGGGTAGCTGTGGTTCATGTGAGGTGCATCTGAGATAGGAGTGGCACTCTATGTTCTGAAATATGATAAAATTAACATTGATTTATCCTCTGTTAGCACTTTTTAGTCTAGCAAAACTGTTCAATTATAGCCTGTAGAGGCTAAAGGGGGCTCAGGTTCCTCTTTCTTATTTATATCATGCACAAAAAGGGAAAGGCTTTGAAGTATGAATTTTATTTTTCTTCATAATATTTCACATTCATAATACAGTTCATAACAAGCCAGAAAACTCTGTGATGAAAAAACCCAGAAATAAATGCATTATAAACATTGAGATGATGAAAGCAAGGGTGTTAAGAGGGGATATAATTTTCAATCAGCATCTTCATAGTTCTTCAGTCAGATTGTTTTCTCTTTCTGTTCAATAGGAATTTAGCTGTTTACTTTAATGAGGCCAAAATAGTTCGTTCATGTAAATACTGATTTAAGTTTAGATTCAGAGATGTTAGACAAAAAGTTTTTTGTCCTACTTGACACTGTTGTTTTCATTACGTTTTAGTTTTATCCACTGATATTCTGAATTTTTATAAACAAGATTTTAATATTATCATCCCCTGAATTTGGAAATTATTCAAAAAAAAGAAATATATCTCATGCTGATCACTAGACTAATCGATAAAAATCAAACTGTGGACCAGATTCCTGATTATCCTGTTGCTTTTTTTATAGTATGGGAATAAAGTTAAGCCCATCCCTAATATTTAAGTCTGCTATAAAAAGCACAATCCTATATTAAAATACAAAAAGAAAAAGAAATTGCCACTCCATCTCTCAGAGCACAGGGATAACCTCTGACTGAGTGATGGTCATCATATTTAATTCCACAGCTTTAAGACAGAAGATCTCAAGTCTCTCTGAGAGTTACAGTGGTGACTGTAGGCTTATCAAGGCTACAGAGGTATTTGAATAATTAGTGCAGTAAAAACCCAAAAAACTTTACTTTCTTTGAAGATAACAGAAACATTTCCACTAATTTCATAGGATTATTTGCCATTTGTCATGTGTGGCTGATGGTTTTTCTAGCTCTAAGTCCTAATTGAAAATTGTTGTTTACCAGTGACACATAAGACAGATACCTGAGCTGGTTTTCACCCCAGGCTCCTCTGCTGTCAGCAGCTTCTCTGACCACAGAACCTGAGGCAGATGCTGGAGGTGGCAGCATCTTCATAGAATATTTCATCACTATTCACTGTGGAAAGCACTTGTATTAAATGAGCTTGTTGCAAATTATTGTCACTCTCTTACAGAAACAGCTCTGAAAGTTGCAGTTGGGAAAAGGTTGGCTTATTTGCATAGAGATTACAATCTATCCCCAAAGTAAAGTCAAAATGCTGAGATTTTCTTCTCAGTTCATGGCTGTGAGTTGTGGTAGAATATGTGATCTAGCACAGCAGTGTTGTTCAGATTAAATAATTTTACTAGGATTTTCTGAACCCTGAGAAGAGTACAGCACAACAACTGAGAAACAGAAATTTAATTTTTATAGGTTCTTATATTATTCATTATAACAGCAAACTTTGGAATCAAGACAGATCAATGTAGAAACTAGGAAAAATATGTGGAAACAGGAGTCTGAAAATCTTTCACTGACAAAAATAAAATTCTAAATGAAAAGTCTTACTGTGTCTTACAATATTAGCAGATCTCATTTGTAGCCTCCTGTACATTAAACAACAATTGTACAGTGTGTTTTAAAACTGGCAATGTTAATTGAAGTTCTGGACTAGAGCAGGAAATCCACAGGGAGATTTCTTTGTTAGACAGAAATTAAACATCCCGTTTTGACTGTTGTTTACCCTTCTGAAAAGAGGAGCTGATAGCAAATTCAGGTTTACAGTTCATCATTTCACTGGATGGCACGTGGTATTTCAGAATTTCAGTTGTCAAACAGTGAACGTTGAGTGCCTTGATAAAGTTGTCCCAATTTTTCTTCCGCATGCAAGAGTCTGCACAAACCATGTATTAAATCCTTCCCAGAAAATTCATAATTATACTAGTGTGCAATCTGAGATAGTTTTTCAAAGGAAGCAGTCACCTGCACAATAGAGATGTCCATAGGTTAATCATCCTGACTTCCTCTTTTTAGTAGATGAAAAATTTTTAACTTCTTCCAGTTATGTTCTTACAGATATAACTAATTTTTATGGTTTTTATATTTTAAAATATATGATTTCTTCACAAATGTTGCTGGCATCTTGTCAAGTGTAACAAAAGTGTATGTTCTTAATGTTATCATCTGGAGGAAAATTCAGGCTTGGAAACCTAGAATGGAAGTGGATCTTATGAATTTAATCTGTTTTGGGGATCCTAAGTAGCTGTCCATGAAGTTGTTTGGGTTTTTCAGCTGAAAAGGGCACTGAGTGACCATGATGGAGCACAACAGACTTCTTTTGGGGTTGTGAGTGTAAATTTTGTGTTGCAAAAGCAAGAAAGTTGGGGATAGTTGGCAGACCTAGCCTGCAAGGTGCACCTAGATCAAGGTCTGAGGTATGGTGTTGTTGACAGAAATGATATATTGATTCTCCTACCTCATTTCAGAATAGGAAAGTGAATGCGTCACAGTTCTGTGAAGCTGAAATCAGTCCAAGGTTGCCACACCACCACTATGGTTTAATGTAACAGCACCTGGAAGACTGAGGTGGGCCTCTGTATTGAATGGGATGAGGACTCACCTCTAGCAAATGAATAAATGGAGACACTTCTGTGCATTTAGACATTGAGGCCTGTGCTGTCTGTGACAACATTCCCTAAAAAGTCTCTAACAAAAGTAAAGGAATATTTTTTTAAAAAAAAAGAATATGGTTTAAGAAGTTATTTCTTAAATGTGCCGTCAATATTAGGCTTAGCAAGGGATGTTATTACGTGTAGGCCAAACTTTACAATTCAAGGAAAGCAACATAATTAACCCAGAACAACATCTCCATGTTACTTATTCATAAAGAAGAATTCAAGGATTATAAGTATCCTTAGATACAATGATGCATTAAAAGTGATAGACCTTTTTTATATACATAGTTTTGTATAGATGGACAAGAGAGATGTCATCCTCCTCGATTGTTTTATTACCCTGAAATCTCACCTTTGAAACAATTTTAAATCTGACCCTACCAAAACACATCACCTCTGTCAGCAATACCAGTATCCATACCATTAAATTGTGTCTTCAGAGAAGGGGCCAATTTCAAGTTGCCTGGTGGGAACGATCTTTTGCTTGACTAACAGGATGTTGTTTTGATCAGTGCTAATCTACCCAGTGCTGTTCTAAACATTTGAACAGTGTAGATAATAGAGTATTAGCACCCACAGGAGCTCTTCTTGGTATAGGTTAATTTACTAATGTAACTGTACTGTACAGGCAGAACAAAATCAACTTAGTCTCCAAAAGCATGTAGGATAGACTGTAATCTACCCATTTAAGAGTTACACTGTTTTGTGAAATATCTTCTTAAAAAAGGAGATAAATTAATCAAAAGCCATGAAACTTAATGTTTTGATTAGAATACAAAAAAAATTTGTTTGCAAGGAAACTAAAATGTAGATGCAGAATGAGCAGATGTGCACCTGTAGTTAATAAGAGCATTCTATTATGGCCCCATTACAGGTCTCCTAGAGCTATAACTGGTGAATCTCTGTGGTTGGTGAAACCTGATGCTGCCAGAAATAGTGTTCCATTAGCCAAATCGCTATCTGATGGTGAAGGTTATTGGGGTCTGAGCTAGCACCAAGCATTATTGGCAGCAGCTTTAGATGTAGTCTAGATTGGTTTTCATTTGTATCTTTTTAATTTCTTAATAGCAAAACCAAAGAAGATTGCTGGCTTGCAAAAACACTACTTGTTTTTCAGTAACCTGCTCAAAATAGAGAATCTATTTCTTTTTTTTGATTTGCTAGAATTATAGTGATGAAGTTTGTATTCCATATAAGGATGGCAAATTGATAAAAGACTTCCTGTAGATTTATTCCATTGACTAAAAGGAAGAAGCCTGATTTCAGAAAATTCCTCCCTGCTTCCTTTTAAATTTGCTATGGTTGTATGAATTTACAAAGGCACGTTAGTGTATTTATGAAGCTTTCGAGATTTTTTTTTTTTAGGTTAATCTTAAAATAATCACATCTCAAATAGTATTTAAATATTTTGAAGTTAATTAAAGATTTTTGCTTATTATTAATTCTTTTTTCTATTTGCTTATACCACAGCTGTGGTCAATAAAGTAAAAAATGCTGAGGACAGAGAGCAAGTAGAACAAAGCAGTAGCGATTTAATGTCCATTTACTGCTTTTTTGTCTTCTGACCTCTGTATAAACAACAAAACCTCAGGACACTATGGAAAGCTGTAAGAGCTGTGCTAAGTGAAGTTAAGTCGAGCAGAGAGGTTCTCTGAGTTGTACAAAACTACACAAGAAATGGTGCCAAGGGCAGACCTGCTAGGTTTTGGCTTTTGTTTTAGGGAGGGAGCTATTTGTTGGGGCTTTTAGCTCTCCTGTTTTTTAGGGGGAGTTTTTTGCAACCCACAAATTAGTGTGCTGCACTTCAGCAGCTCCGACAGATCAAATTGCACATGTTAAGCAAGTTCTGCCCACTGCCACGGTCCGAGGGAGGAGGGGAATGGGGCCGTGACACAGCACGGACATGCCCGGAGTCAAAGTAGAGGAGCAGACGGAATCATTTTTTGCGGTGTGCAGGTGTTTAATGAGTTCAGGCGGGGAAGAGCTAGAACATGGGGTTGAGCATGAGACAGACAACCAGGGGAACAAATGGGATTAAGAACTCGGGAGAAGAGGGTGGAACCGGGAAGGAACTGGGGAGGAAAAGGTCCAATGGGGGGACCTTTGGGGAGGAAAAGCTCTGTCCTCACTGCAGCTTTCTCAGCCAATCGGAGGGAGGAGCGGGGAAGCAGGGAGCAGGCAAGCTCGTGGCAAGCCTGGGCATGCACAGGTTATTATAAACATAGGGGCAACATACAGCGTGTGTATTTAAAACCACATAATAACTGTAAAGTTCATAAAGTTCTGTCAATTGCTGTACATCTTTCTCCATACCTGGAACTGTTCCCATTCTGCTTCCAGCTCCTCACAGCCCACCGCAATTTTGTGGCATTACCCTGCATCTGTTATCATGATTCTTTTGAATTTCATCATAAATGACTGAGTTTTCCTCAAAGAATATATATCCTTCACATTTTCCTTATGGAACTGGAGAGAGGGCAGGTGCCCAGTAGGTCTGGAGGCTGCAGAGGGAAGATTTCCGTGCATGGGGCATCTGGACAATTGCAGGAAGAGATGTATCATCTTTGTCTTCTGCACCCCTGGCAGGCAGGCAAAAAAAAAAAAAAAAGAAGAAGATCGAGTAGAATGGCTGTATGAGGAACATGGTTAATGTATGTTAGTTCTTCACTTAATTCAGATACTCTGCAAGTGGGAGGGTCTTCTGGATGGATTTAAGAAGAAAACACTCTAGCTAAGCTCTTCTAGCTGCTCTGATGCTGTGGCCTACTTATAGTTTAAGAGGAGAATTTCATGCCACTGCAGGCAGACAGCTCTGCAAAAAGCCTGCTTATTTGGAATTTGTGTGGGAAGGTGTGTGTGTTATCATCTCCTACATATGTCAGATTGTACAGACATTACGGTACATGATTTGATGTCATCACACCTGGTATAGTGTCGTCATCCTTAATGCTGCTTTATTCTTCTAAAAGTTAGAACATTCAAAAGATAAAAATACTTCCAATTATAAAAGAATATTAATTGTGGAGAATGCAGTTAAAACTTTATATAACCTAATTTCTTAATTTAGAACTTCCTTTCTGACCTATCTCATAATATTGAATATAGTAGATCAGTAAAGAAAATAATCAGATTTGGATTTATTCATCTGTGCCGATACACTTCTTCATTCTTTTTTATAATACTCCGATTTATTATCTGAAAGCATAAATCAGTTGTGTTAGTGCATACTTACACAAAGCGCAAAGGCAAATATTCTTTGTTCCAGTAAAACAGTATTCTGTTAAATGAATTTAGCTAAGCTAATTGTCAATTTATGAAAATGTTTGGAATTCAGTTTATGACGTAGCAAACATAATGGCATACTCCAATTTCCCAGAGCAACCAGTAAAAGCAAGACAAGTGCAAAGAATTGGCTTTCTGCAAGATGTTTGGAGAAGTTTTCACTGTATGGAGCCTTTCTAAGACTCCACTTTGTTGTTATCCAGTTACAGAAATCCAAAACTTGCTGAAATGCATCAGGAAAATAAATCAATGTTGGTTTTGTCTTCTGCAGCAATAAAATGGTCCCAAAGCCAGTGTAACTGCAGGAAAAGAATGGTGGCAAAGGGAGGATGATGCTGTGATTCCAACTTGATTTTACGCTTTCATTACTGAAACTTTGTTGATGCCTATGGAGCTGGGTTCAGACATTACCACTGATGGCATCTCTTATTTGGTTTTGGGGTTTTTTTTAAAGTTCCTTAGACAAGAATTATCAGATACACCTCTGCAACACTTCTTAAAACTATCCTTGCATTTTTGAAATTATTTCAATTCTTGATTTCTGTCCTGTGAAGAAAAATTTAACCCTAAATAATGTTTTTATCTTGTAAGCAACCAACACAGATAAGTGCACTTTTCCATTATCAGCACAAATAAAGTTATCCAACATCCAAAGCTGAAGCATACCTGATTTAAGATCCTGTTCTGCATTCCGAGTTGTGTGTTGCCTGAGAGATAAATCAAAGCACAGAAACAGGCTGCTTATGGCAGCCATATTACTGTGGCTGTATGTATTTTACATATGTATTTTATTGTACATATCTTAAATAAAGTCTAAAAAAGTTAAAGCAGTGGAATTTTACATGGATTTCAGTGGGGATGGCACCATTTCAAAACCATTCCTCTTTCACTTGTCATTCAGGCATCTATACAGCTCATGTGCCAAAACAGTTTTAAAAACATGCAGAGAAACTGCGTCATTTGCTCTGTAACTTTTGTGCAATTATTGGATGTGTGAAATACAAATCAGCTGATACATGCACAAGATATAGGATATGTAATAGGATATACATACTCGCTAACTATGAAATTTTATGGATTTCTTGATTCCCTCAAGCTGCTGTGTCTTGTTTTCCAAAATCTGCATCCATGCGGAATGTATGATTCCAGGTACATTTTTGATGATGCATTTTGAATGTTTCTCTGTACTCTGTAAGAATGATGATTTTTAGACACAAATTATATAGAGACTTCCCCTGAACTGCTTCCAAATCTTTATCAATTAACCACATCTTATTCAAACCATATATAGCTGTAATGAAACCAAATTACTGTGCAGTAGCTTTCATTGTGCAACAACACTCTTTTGCACAGACTTTTGTAAGGGCTATAGAGAGAGCTTAATTACAAGTCTAGACATTCCTGAAAAGGTCAGGTTGCTCATTCTTGAGTTGGAATAACAAGAGGAGTTTGAAAGCTGAAATCAGGAAAGTCAAGGCAGAAAATAAGAATGCATCTAGCATGAGATAAGAAGGATAGCAAACTCAACCATTCTCATAAGAAGAAATGCAGGTGAAAGAGACCTGTTGAAAGATGTCTGAGAGAAGGCAGCAGTGGTTGTTTTTTTTTTCTGCTACTTTTCAGTAAAAGTTCAGCTTTAACTAGAAGCCTAGCACAATGAATAGCAGTGACTGAGCTGTAAAATGGGAGCCTAAAATTAGAAAAAACTAAGTCAGAGAGTATTGAAATAATTTAGACATTTTTAAAATTGTTTGCAGCTGGTGACCCTCATAGAACAATATTTAGAGAGCAAGTTTTAAAGATTAAAATAATTTAAGAGATAACACTCACTTCTGATGGAGGCTGGGCAGAGAAACAGATATATGTAATAATCACTTCAGGAGGAAGAAGGGAGGAATTAGCTGCCTGGAAATATCTGAAGTAAACAATGAAGGAAAAGAATATGAGAAACCTGGGAGATAACAATATAGGCAGGTTTTTGTCCAGATCAAATCATGCCAAATTAGTCTGATTTTTTCTCAAGCAGGGTAAGAGATATTGTTAGTAAGGGAGGAAGAGAAGGTATTATATCTAGTTGACATGAGCAAAGCTTTTGTACTTGTCTCATCTGACAGTCTCACAATGATTTAGAGAAATGTGATCAAGATGATGTGATTTTAACCTGGATGAAGACTGGTTGTCTGTACTGAGAGAATGTTTATCAGTGTGTCTTAAGATCAAGAGAGAAGTTTGGGAAATATCTTCTCTGGTCTGCTTTTTTAGTCTCTCTTTGACAACCTCAGATGATAGAATAGAAGGTACACTTATAGAAAATTTTAGACACCATAAGATTGGGGAAAGCTGGAGAGTAAGATTAGAAATAAAATAACGTTGGTAAAATTCAGTGTCCTTTTTGTACTGTCAAGGACAGAGGGAACAAAAGAGAAAGGACTTGAAAGTTACACTGGATCAAAAGGCAAACACGAGTGATATGTGTTGCAAAAAAATGGCAAATAGATTTATGAAGGCATTATAAATAAAATTTATCAGGCCAAACTGAAATGCATTTGCATTTTCAACACATTAGTGCAAGTTGACATTTGCCTGGAGGAGAGCAACAAGAATGACCAAAGCTCTAGAAAAGGTTGAGCAAACTAAGGTCCTCCAGTCTTTGATAGAAGACTAATTGTGTACATGGTAACAAGTACTCAAAAGGAAAAAAGGTGAATAATCTGCTTTCTGCCTATAAGGCATATAAGTAATAAGGTAATGAGCTTCATCCACTTGGGTCCTGATCCCAGTAAATCACAGGGAAGTACTTTGTAGCAGTCGAGAAAGCCTAGACCTGTAATAAATTGCCAGTGGAAATTGTGGGTTCTCTAGTAGCAGAGGTCTGTGAGCATAAATTGAACAAACAACTGCTGTAGATGTAATTGATGCCAAGGAGCATACAGAGCAGTAGATGATGCAGGTTCATTTCAGCTCTACTTTTCTACAGTTCTGTGTAATAGGTACCATAAATAAAATTAAGGGAAAAGGCTAGAGTTTTAAGCAGTCTCCATTTGTTCTTTTGTCATAAAATCATTCAATTTAGGTACCTAAATTATTAAGGAACAAAACAAAAGAATAAAAGAAACTTACAGCAATTGGAAAAAAACTTAGTAAAAAAAAAAAGGGAAAAAAGTCTTTCTGCTGCAGTCATAAGTAGTCATGGCAATTATTCTTTCATGAGTTGCTGCCTTTATTCCAAATGCCAGCATGAAGGCTGACTTCATTTTAACAAGTAAGTTCTGTAGAAAAGGGCCTGTATGTCAGACTCAGCATCACCTGGTGTCATGACGAGTCTGACCTCAAAATTTATCGAGAAGTAAGGAAGACTATGATAGTCAATTTTGCTGTAATACTTTTCTCCCAAATTATCTGAAACGCCTTACTTTTCTTTTATTAGCTGGTATTCTTTATTGAAAATCGGAAGTGAAAACAGGACATTTTAGCTACTAAAAGAATATCACATAATGATCACATTTTAACAAGCATACCATGTTTAACTGTTCTACAGTGCTGTGCATCTATAAACTCTTTATTCAACCACAGAAATAAAATGTTTTCCATATCTCATCCATATCTTATAGGTGGAGAAAGTGATGTAATTCAGCAATGCTTAGATCATAAAGTGAGTCACTACACTACTCTGGCCTGATACATGGACCCAGATCTTCTCATCTAATCACATTAAGAGACATAACGTATGAAATTAATCATTAAGAGACACAGCATATAAAGAGTAGAGCAAAGGCTATCTGTCTTATGAGGAGAGTGCACAATGCCCAAATCTGTACTCCGTGCTGGGAGAACTTATGCTGCAGAGGCACTGCCTACAAGGAAACATGATGTTTATTAAAATCAGTATGTGACAAATTAAGTGAGAGCAACCAAAATATAACATATATAAATTGAAAAAAGTGCTAGACAAAGTGGATCTTGCTAATTTAACTAAATGTGTTTCTAAGCCAAGATAGTTTAACTCAGAATACTGTTTACACTTTGGCAAGATAATGTAATTACCAAGTAGCCTTCAATACCAGGAGTTACATGGGGAGCATATTGGGACTCATGAAAATTTGCAAAGTCCCAGAGTATCTACTAAGTAAGGAAGCAGTGCTGAAAATGGACACAGTCTCACAAGATCTCTTTCAAAGAGGGTTGTGGAGCAGGGAACACTCTCAGTGAATGACAGGTGTCTCAGGATGAAGGACAGCAGGTCACTGCATCTGGAAACCTTTAGTACAAGACTGTCTGGAGATACCTTTTCCAGATACCTTTTTCAAATATGTTTTCCAGAAGTCCAGCCAGGTGTGTCTCCCCTCAGAGGGATGGAGATCCACCTTTCTAGCTGGTACTTTTTGTGTTGAAGAATGGGATATCTGCATCAATAAAAACGCTGGGTTATTTTTGAGTTTTGGTTTGTTTGTTTGTTTTTTTCATTTTGCCCTTTAGTCTGTTAATTCACAACAGAACTATTCATCCAAATAGCCATCACAACAAAATTTGACATGGTATGGAAGATACAAGATGCCAACAGTAGGTTTGTTAAACATATGACCTGGCAGCTTGAGGCAGCCCCAGCCACACATATGCCTTGTCCAAGCACAACAGGTATCATTTGTGCCCAAATATGAAGTCAAGAAGGAGAAACAGTGCAGGTGAGAGAGAGGACAGAGCAGCAGAGGCTGATTTTAGGGTGTGTAACAACTGTGCCAGGATCTGTGTGGACTGCAGAGACAGTGGGAATACAAGAGAAAAGACTTGAAGGTTACACCAGATCAAAAAGCAAACAGAAGTGGTATTGTGTTACAAAGAAATGGCAAATAGGTTTATGAATACATTATATATAAAGTTTGTCAGGCCACAACTGGAATGCATATCAGAGGAATTAGTGTGGCTGGGCAGGAATTCTGGACTAGGATACTGGAAAGATAAAGGGAAGTGAACTGCAGAGGTGTGCTGGCAGCTGCAGGCATTGTGAAGACGGTAAATAAGAGAGAGCGCTCAGATTATTGCAGTGACGGTGTCTGAAAGGCATGGGCTAGGTTATTGAGGCAATTCTCATTTGTTGGCACACCCATCCTATGAGTTCTCTGCAAATGCTGGGCTGGACAGAGAAAGGAAATTTTCCTGGGGTATTATGAGCCTGTAATAAAAAAACAGTTCACACTCCAAGTTCAATACAAATCAGTTAAAAAGTCAGTCATGAAATTCAAGTGTCGTTAGCAGATGTTGTCAGTTATGGTTCTTGCTATGTCTGAGAAGAAGCCCTGTGAGCCGGTCTCACTTTACAACTTAAAAGGGAGGAAAAGTTGAACAGATTCTCACAAAGTTTTTCCCAAATTTACCTCCCACAAAAATGATTTTCTGGGAAGACACGAAAATTTTGATGTTTTCAGCCTCACACCATAAGATGTTTTTAAGATTATGGGCATGTGTGAAAAAGGACCTGCTAAAAGACTTCAGACTTGGCTGGAAAAATTCTCTGCACATATTTGGTCAAAGATTTTTTTGTAGGAATGAATGGGAAGTGTCTGCTTTCCACCACCTGATTGTGGAATGTCTGATCTTTCTCACTCCTACAGAGGCAGCTAAACTGACTTGCAGTGCATGAACACAGATCAGTTTAGATTTCTTTTTTTCTGTCCAGATTTCTTTTTTTCTGTCCACTCCATACTGATGGCTTTTGCTGCACTCCCTTTGTGCCACTATTACCTCTACACATCAAACACATCACTGCTGCACTGTGAAAGCATCTTTTTAAAGTTATGCCTTCACTGGCAAATGAAGATACATTTTTATCCATGGAGGACATGGTTGTGTGCAGTCGTGCAGATGTGGTTGCATTAAATGATGTAGCAGTGTGCAACCTATCAGTTTCCATATATTGTTGCCTGGTTTTACCTTGGATAACGGATTGGCTATGTCATTGTAGAAAACACAGTTGGAACAAACACTGTGAAGTAAGGTAGATGATGAGGGGTTTTGACTGATCTCCAAAAGTCACACCATGGCAAATACTGTGACTTCAGGATTTTAAAGAAAGTCAACAAAAAACATTTATTACATTATGAGAAACACACATGTAAAAAGCCCACACTATCACTAAAACAATGTCCAAGGACAGAGCAATGTATTCTTCTTTACTGTTATTTAATCACTGAAAATTTATACCAACTAAAATTCCAGTGAGATACACAGTGAAGAGTTCATCTCAGGTGCTAACTCAAGTGCACACCATAGCTGTGTTGTCTAGGTGAATATTCAACCATTTGTCATTTGCTGCATAACTATGCACATGGATTGGTTTTCCTTTTATAGTATAGAAATGCTACTAAAATGCAGTCCATGAGACCTTCAAATAAGATAGCTACCCTACCCTTAAGCATCTCTCCTCTAAGACTTCAAAGGTTTGTGTGAATGTTTTAACAAGAAATACCGAATTTATTACACTAATTTATCCTTTTTTTCCTCTGTCAATAAATACATATATTTCTATCCATAGCAGTGTAAGTGGCAGCCATATGTTCTAGAAATTTTCCCTTCTGTTAGTGCAAGGAAGGAATTCAGTGGTGAGTGAATTCGTGTGTACTGCATGTGCTTTGTCAAGACAGACAGATTTTTGAGACTGCGGTTGGGTGATTGTAAAACTCTCGAGAAGTCTGTGCAAGGGACCCCAAGTATTTTGTAGTTGGCCCAGGATGTATACTGCATCCTTTCTACTCAAATATGTCTCTTTAATAGATTAATAGTTACGTGACCATTTTCTTATCTCCCAGAATGTTATAATGTGAAGAAACTACTTTCCTCTGAGCCTGACTTTGGTATCTTAACATCTATTAGATTACTTCCTAGAAGCTATGCTTGTATTTAAAATTCAGTAATACTTTCTGAGGTGTTTTTGTTCCCAAATGGACATGATGCCATCTTTGCCTTCCCAAATTTTAGTTTCCTATTCAGATTACAGTGTGCATCCAAGGATTCTATGCTGAGCAAGTTTGCAGAAAAAAAGCTTCTGAAAGTTAGTTAAGTAACCCTGTGTCACACATATATCATATACTAATCTGCTGCTAAATATTATTAGAAAGATGTCAACTCGTACTTGACCATAGCATCTTATTCTCACTTAAATGTTTTGGCTTTCTCTTTTTTTCAGTACCTGCATGCTAATGGGATTGTGCATCGGGACTTGAAGCCAGAAAATCTACTCTATGCAACACCAGCTCCAGATGCACCACTAAAAATCGGTAAGCAGCATTAAATATATGCTTCCCTAATTCTTTTGTGTCAGTAATATGTGCTAACTGATGTTTGGAGTACATGTATCTCACAATCCCTTTAGTTGAAGTTAATGCTTGTACTCAAGTGAACAGCACATTACTTCTTTGGCAACACAACTGTGCATGGTAGTTTCTAAATCAATAAAACTAGGTGCTTACAGAATTTATACCAAAAATCATGCAGAAAATGGCAGAGAATAAAGCAGTATTTGTAAAAGTAAACACTATTTCTGATTAGATAAATAATACTACATAAGCAATAGCTGTTTGGGGACAAGTGACCTATTTTTATGCTGATATTTGAGTTAAAACATTTCCTTTCGTATTCAGTATAACAAAGTAGATATAATTTTATTTTGGGGTTTTTAAGACAAAGATGTCATCATCCATACTGAAATTTGAATAAATCAGTTTATTTTCAGTGAAAATTAAGAGTTGTGAAGACTTTAGTTTTTATGAGCTTTACAAAATGAGTCATGCAAGTACAACATGTGATACCACGATGGTCCTTGCTGTTTGAGTAGTAATACAGGGTGGAAACTCTGCAGAAAGGATGATCAATACTTCTTCTGTCATCATCTTTATGCCCCCAGGCTTCTAACAAAATACTACTGGGATTTTGTCTTGCAGGGTCTGCATACTCTGACCCTTATCCAAGAAATTACTGATGCAAAATTTTTTAACTCGCAATTATTCTGATAATTTTATTGGATTATTCACAGAGTGGAAACTGAATATATACCTAAAATGCATTTCTGGATCTCTGCTTGTATGCCCTTAGGCGTCCCACTGTGCTGGCTTTGTGTAGTCTCCAGAATAAAATACAAGCTACGTTTCTGTCATGGAAAAGACAGGAATGCTCATTGTACAGCAAATTTTACTTCTGGATTGCAGTCTGGGTATATTCTTTAAATCAATGCTTATCTCTGTATATGACAGTACTGTTCACTTCATGCATAAATGTTCATTTAATTGGTTATGCGATGGAAAAAAACCCCCCACGTTATTTTACAAGGAAATAAAAACATTAATATTCCTAATTATCTTAATAGCTGACTTTGGACTTTCTAAGATTGTGGAAGATCAGGTGACCATGAAGACAGTTTGTGGAACTCCAGGGTACTGTGGTATGTTGTTTCATTATTTGCATTTGCTTTTATAATGGTAGAGGCAAAGGAAAGAGGACACTGGAGAAGACCATAAGATCATTCTGTTATCTCGTAGCACAGATGATAATGCAAATCAGGAGATATATCCTTTTACCTTGTATGACATTCTCTGCCAAGCACACATGGGTGCCAGTCATGCTTTAGAGCAACACCTAATTCCTGTCCATTTAGTTTCATAAAACTATACTTTACATATTAGTGTTTAATGTTCTGGTTGTCTTCTCTTGAGACAGTTATACTACAAATGCTCTACATCTGTGGTTAGTATTTAACCCTTTTTATGCCTGTCTTTGTATATGATAAAAACAGTATATAAGGCTTATTCCCATAGAAGAACCCTCAGAGTCAGGACGACTTGGTGGGGAGGGTTGAGGGTGAATATCTCTGTGGAGAAGAGAAGAGAAGAAAGGAGCTTTGTTCCTCTAGTCATGGACCTGTGATCCTTGGTTTACAACCCAAGTTAACTGCTCATACAGAATTCCTGGTGCCCAGAACATATTCAAGTATTACTTTCCAGAACTAGAGGAAACCCAGGAGGAATACTGTTGAAATGCCAAATTAAACTATGAATAATTGGCAGTCTCAGGCTGCTAACTCCCACATCCTGCCCACCCAGCTATCAGCAGCTTTTCCAGAAAGGACACAGCAACAAAAACACATACTGGAGTCTGGATACTCTGGCATCAAGACTTGCCAGTCTACAGTTCCGGGGATGTGCAAATTGATGCAGAGGACTGAAAGCAAAAAGATGGTCATGAAGAACTTAGTTTACTGCAACACTGTGCTTTCAGTGAACTTAATAAGAGGAGCGTAAGTGATTTCTGACAGTAGCACATAAAATAAAGCCAGTGCAGAGCAGTGATTCATGATCAGTCTGTTACAGGAAATATCTAAACTCACAGCAATGTGTCAGACAAATCCATTTACCAAAAGCAAAATTCTGGAAATACTAAAAAATATTAAAAGACCTGGTCTTCATGGCCATGCAAGAGTAATGCAGGAAGGGGAAGAAATTGCATACATGCTGCAGTGTTGGTGCATATAGGTACAAGAAGTCCACTGTCCTCCAGAAATATGACAGCCATCCCACATGCATCATAGATCCAATGGGACCAAGTTCCTCAAGGTGTTTCTGTCAGGCTGCTTGAGCAGACATTCATTCCTCTTTACCATTGCAGAGCTGGAGTCCCCCAAAACTGCCTGGCCTTTCTGTCTGCTCCTCAATGCAGCAAAAGAAATTGCCTGAAGCAGTCTGTCTTTCCTTCCAATTAAAACAGAATATCAAAAATAAAGCCTAAATAAAATGCTAAGTAAATGGAATCATAGAATCGTTAAGGTTGGAAAACACCTCCAAGATCATCAAGCCCAGCCTTTGAACACCACCATGTCCACTAAACTATAGCACTAAGTGTCCCTTCCAGGGATGGCAACTCCACCATCTCCTTGCTCAGCCCACTCCAATGCTTAACAACCCTTTCAGTGAGAAAATTCTTTGTGATCATTAACCTGAACCTCCCCTGGCACAGCTTTGAGGCCATTTCCTCTCATCCTATCTCTTGTTCCCTAGGAGAAGAGACCAACCTCCACCCTGTTACAACCTCCTCTCAGATAGCTGAGAGAGTGATAAAGTGTCCCCAAGCTTCCTCTTCTCCAGAATACCCCCACCTCCCTCAGCCACTCCTCATCAGACTTGTGCTCCAGACCCTTCATCAGCTCCATTGCCCTTCTCTGGACATGCTCCAGCACCTCAATGGCTTTCTTGTAGTGAGGGGCCCAGAATAGGATTTGAGATGTGGCTTCACCAGTGCCAAGTACAGGGGGACAGGCACTTCCCTCATCCTGCTGGCCACAGTATTGCTGATCCAAGCCAGGATGCCCTTGGCCTTCTTGCCCACCTGGGCAATGCTGGCTCATGCTCAGCTGCTGTTGAGCAGCACACCCAGGTCTTTTTCCACCAGGCAGCTTTCCAGCCACTCTTCCCTCAGCCTGTAGTGCTGCTGGGGGTTTGTGGGACCCAAGGGCAGGACCTGGCATTTGGTCTTGTTGAACCTCATACAACTGGCCTTGTGCCCTGAATCCAGCCTGTCCAGGTCCCTCTGTAGAACCTTCCTAATCCACACCCAACTTGGTGCTTTCTGCAAACTGAATGGCAGTGCACTCAACCCCCTTGTCCACATCATGATAAAGAAGTAAAACAGGACTGGCCCCAACACTGAGCCTTGGGGAATCCCACTAGTGGCCAGCCACCAGCTGAATGTAACTGCATACACCACAGCCAGTTTTTTACCCAGCAAGTAGTGCACCTGTCTAAGCCATGAGCAGCCAGTTTCTCCAGAAGATTGCTGTGGGAGTCAGTCTCGAAGGCTTTACCGAAGTTCAGATACACAAGAGACACAGCTTTTCCCTCATCCACCTGGCAGGTCATCTGGTTATAAGAGAATATGAGGTTGGTCAACCAGGACCTACCTTTCCTAAACCCATGCTGGCTGGGCCTGATCACCTGGTTGTTCTGTACTGGTCCCCTGGTGTGATCGCTCTCAAGACAATCTGTTCCATGACCTTTGCCAGCATCAAAATCAGGCTGACAGGCCTGTAGTTCCCTGAATCCTCCTTCCAAACCTTCTAGTAGGAGGAAATCACACTGGCTCGCCTCCAGTCATCTGGGAACCTCCCCAGTTATCCAGAACTGATGATAAACGATGGAGAGTGGCTTGGCGAGTTCCTCTGCCAGCAACATTAGTACCCTTGGGTGAATCCCATCTGATCCCATAGACTTGTGAGTATCTAAGTGGCACTAACTACCTCCTCCTGGGTCTGTTCTGCTCTCCATCTGTGTCTGCCAGCTCAGGGGGGCTGGTTGCCCTGAGGATAACAAGTCTTTCTATTAAGACTGATGCAAAGAGGGTACTAAGTACCTTAGTGTTTCCCTCATCCTTGGTTACAGTGTTTCCCTCTTCATCCCATAAGGGAGAGATTTTCATTGACCCTCTTTTTGTTGTTGATGTATTTATAAAAGCACTAAGTAAAACAGTGTAGCTTTCAGTGGTTCTTTTCACAAACCTAAAAAGCATTTTGAAACCAAAGTCCACTTTACATTTTATTGTGGCTCTGCTTGGGCATAACTTCTTTGGTTTTATATTCGGTGAAGGGAATCATTTGCCTAATTGAGGGCTTAAAGAAACAGAGCCTACCTTTTTAAGAGACATGAATGTTCATGGACTTTAATTGACTTTTTGACTGTTACTTCTTCATTCAACTTTCATCTTACTGACAAGTGTTTTGTCATCTGCAGCACCAGAGATACTGCGCGGATGTGCCTACGGCCCTGAGGTGGACATGTGGTCCCTGGGAATTATCACCTACATCCTGTAAGTGCAGAAGGTGCTACAGAGCAGCTAATTTGTTAACACTCTCAAGATTTTATGATATTATGAGCTATGCCATTGAAAAAGACAAGATAGTGAACTTTAATTATGATATTCCTAATCTTACTGAAGTAAGTTAAATCCTAGAGAAGCCTGGAAAATACTCAGGTTATGTATTTGATAGATGTAATACTCCTTCCTGAACAACAGGAAGACCTGCACAGAATCATGCTGGTAAAGTAAATGAGTAGCAGTGAAGATGCTGAAAGCAAAAATACAAGCATGCAAGTGTCAGAAATCACTGGAGGCTTCTTCTCATTCACATAAACTGTGAGAGGTCCTAAGTTGTTCTTGACTACAGATGAGACAACAAGAAGCTAAAGTGCTTGCAGTAGTTTCACAGTGCCTGTGAATATTCTCAAATGCAGCTGCCCCACCTGTGTCAGCCACAGACACTGACAAAGCTTCAGCTGCAGCATCAGTGTTGCTGTCTTATAGCACCTCAACCAGGAGGCAGGGAACAGCCCTGGACTCTCTGTCTGCAAATCAGTCTGATGGGTTAATGTCAAAGTGTTCTTTTTCTTACCAGATAACAAAAGACCATGTTGAAAAAGGGGTTTGAGCAATGCTGGCCACACATATTTTAAACAGTTGAAGTTGCAACTATAGACCAAAATTTTCAAACAGTTATGTCTAAAGGTAGGCATTTGTGTCTACATCTTAGTATGTCTAGTCATGATACAGTTGGTAAGCATTGTAATTACTTTATTGTGTCATTGAATCTTTCAGAGGAAGATTATTGAGAAGGCAAAATTTTATATAATATATTGATACTTCCCTTTATGGGAGAATAAATAATTTAGTCTCTTGACAATGACAATGCTAAGATGGCTTGTGTAGTTATATACAATACTTGCAGGATGCCTTTTAGGAGAAGAAAATGAGATTTTACATATGTGCATTAAAGATATGGAGGATTTTATACATCTGGGTCATTATGTTTCCCTTACTAGGACTCTTTAACTGTGTCCAGCAAGTACAGTGTGTAATAATAGAATTATTTCCTTTTTGTCTTTTGCAAAGAAATAATTGCATTCTCTAGAATGTATACTAAAAGTTCATGTAAGGATATGTAAACACTCTGATGGAAATATCAGAAAACATCTTTTGTTGTGTATATAAGCTTCATATAATCCACAGCTCTCCTTTGGTGTGTTGGTAAATAATAGGCTACAATACTTCCATTTCCCATTTTTTTATGTTCTCCATTTTAAACGTGACCCTTTGTCTCAAGGTCTGATTTAAGATCCAGACCTTATGTAAAAGATCACATCTCAGAAACTGCCTGCCAGGTGCTCATTTCTTGTCAGTTCTGGGGTTTCCACGCATGGCAGAGAGATGTGAATGTTGTCAGCAAAGCCGTCCCTGAGATTGGAGAGATGACTTTTGTTGGCCCTTTATAAAGCCACTTAGATTAAGCTATGGTCTTTTCTAGTTATTCAAGGCTTAAAGAAGTCGTCGTACTTGAAACTGAGCTCCTTTCTTAAGCAGAACTTGGTTTCAAGTGTAGGCAAGCTCCAAGCAAGAACAGAAATAAAACTCCTATTTGAATATATGGAGTGGCATTTGCTATATGCAGCCTTTCAAAACCTTCCAGCTGTTCAGAAGATGCTCCCAAAACATATTAAACTTCTGCACTGGTGTAAAAACAAATGTGTGAGTTGCTGCTCTGAGTGGAACACTACCAGAATGGATATTCTTCCACTTCTGAACATGAGCCAACAGTGTGTCCAGGTGACCAAGAAGGCCAATGGCATCCTGGCCTGGATCAGGAACAGTGTGGCCAACGGCACCAGGGAAGTGATCCTTCCCCTGTACTCAACGCTGGTGAAGGAACATCTTGAGTACTGTGTCCAGTTCTGGGCCCCTCAGTTCAGGAAGGATATTGAGGTGCTGGAGCAGGTCCAGAGAAGGAACGAGGCTGGTGAAGGGACTCGAGCACAAGTCCTGTGAGGAGAGGCTGAGGGAGCTGGAGTTGTTTAGCCTGGAGAAGAGGAGGCTCAGGGGAGACCTCATCAGTCTCTATGACTCCCTGAAAAGAGGTTGTAGCCAGGTGGGGGTTGATCTCTTCTCCCAGGCAACTCTTAGTAAGACAAGAGGGCATGGTCTTAAGCTGTGCCAGAGGAGGTTTAGTTTGAATATTAGGAAGAAATTCTTTACAGAGAGGGTAATCAGGCATTGGAATAGGCTGCCCAGGGAAGTCGTAAATTCACTGTCCCTGGTGGTTTTTAAGATGAGAGTGGATGTGGCACTTAGTGCCATGGTCTGGTAACCACGATGGTAGTGGATCAAGGGTTGGACTTGATGATTTCGGAGGTCCCTTCCCACCCAGCTGATTCTATGATCCTATGATTCTATGTTTCTTCCTCCTTATGATCCTTCCTACTCCCAACTCAAAATCCAATTTGATGTGCAGGAATAAGCCAGGCAAAAATCCACTTCGCTATATTTTCCTTTTAGCTTTAACAGTAGTCCACATTTAAAGCTTTTCTATTGAATGTAAATCTCTGTGGGTCAATATAGTCTGGTGGTACATGTACAATAACTAACTCATTAATCCTGCAGCCTAAAGGACAGTGTTGCATATCTTGGTCTCATTGTTTAGTAGAAGGAATGCTCTTCAGTACAGTCCAAAAATTGCCTTTCTGTATGTGCCTCCAAACTGGAATGAATGTAAGAGCAACAACCATGTTACAGAAGATCTGCATAAAACTTCTCATTAGTCTTCTTGTTAATCAAAGTGGACTTAGCATTTGATTAAGAAAAACTTTGACACATATTTTGACTTAACAGTTTTTCCTGAGGCAAATTATATTAAGATCTATTGATGACAACTGTCATAATTCCAGGGAAGCCACATGTTACAGTTTTAAAAGGTAAAAAGAACAGTCCTTGTGTATTCCTGTATTAGAAATCCTTCAGTATGTTTGAGATGCAGATAGAGGTCAACAAATACAGAGGCTTTACCTGTAGTTTTAATTGCATGGATTTAGTTAAAGATGGTTTTTCACTAACTTAAAAGGAGATAAACCACCATTTGGTAATTTTTTAATTGTTTTTGTAGCTGTTTGCATTGTTTTTTTCTCTATTTGTATGTAATTGATATAAAATGAGTCATCACAATAAAATTATATTTCAAAATAAAATTAAATCAAGAGCAGCTTGATTGAATCTTACTCTGCTTTAATTAATCTAATTTGAAATCACACCTCTAGTTTTATTCATCTCATTTGGCATGTAGCAAAAAAAAATCTGTCTGCTGAAATGGATTTTTATTTTAAGTAGAAGCATATCTGTAGAAATTGTAAAAAGACAAAAGATGATAATAGTGAGTTACAATGAAAGTAGAGAAAACTTAGGAGATTTTCAGTGTAGTCAGATGAAGTCTTAAACATACTGTGTGTATGTATGTGTGTATGTAAATGTACTGTGTGTCACCCGGTATCCAAAATCCAGTTTGGGCTGACCCAGTGAGGGCCCCCAGTGAGGGGCCCAACAACCCTTCTCAGCAAAGGTGTTCCATGGGGACGGCAGTGACCTGATGCAAGTCCAGAAATGGTGATGGGACAGGAGGCAAAGAGGAGGGCAACAGCTGGGGTGCTGTGGCCAGCTCCCACCTACTGAAGCACATGGTGTTTGGAGGCTGGATCCTGGTGTTTTAATCCATCTCTACCAGACCTGGAAATTAATAATGTGCCCAGAAGGTGCTTACAATGAAGTGTTTCTCCTCTTCAGCAGTGGAATGTGATGCAACTGTTCATCCACAGCTATGCACCACTCCCAAAACCACAATTCTTCCTTGAGCATCAGGCTCCTGTTTCAGGACAGTAAGCACATTGATTAGATTTAGAAATACAAAACCAAGTTAAACTATAAAGTTACATTTTGTAGACTTCTTACTGTCTTGATCATTATATCAGCTGTTGTTTTCCTGTCATCATCTCATTGCTTGTTGCATTTTCTGGAGGCAGAGTAGCAGATAGACTTTCTGTTTAGCTCAGATCACATTCTGTTTGAATAGGAAATTCACTTAAAAATATCTGATTATGTGTGCAAGCATGATTAAAGTGAAAGAAAGCAATAAAAAAGGACATTATATAAGTGGAAACCACTTCTGTGAGTTTGCTTTTCCTGAGGCCAGCAGTGTGGATCTGTGCTGGGATCTGTATTATTCAATATATTCAAAAATGCAGTCATTAGTGAGATCACAACATTTCTTGTTTGTACCTAGGTTACCTAAGTAAAGATGTGGGGTGATTAATAAAACCTGACAGAGGTTTTTACATTTTGTGGATCATAGGATGAAAGAATGTACAGGGATGAACACAATCAAAAATCAGTCCTAATAACTGGATATATAAAACCTTCTAACTTCACAGGTAAAATGAGGTTCCTCAGCTAATTCCTATTCCTCTGGCAAGAGTTACAAAGATTCTGATAAACACTCTGTGATCACGTTCACTCTGTGCTTGTAAACAGTCTAAAAAAGTAAGGTCAGAAAGTTCTAGCAAAGAAACTAAGACTAAAATAGAAAACATCATTACACTAATTTGTGACTTAGTAATGCGCCCATTTGCACCCACTTCAAAAAGGCACATAGTGGGAGAAGCCTCACTGAGACAGCAGTGATGAGCAAAGGTTTCAGACTGAGGAATAACTGGTAGTTCAAGTGACTTCAACCTGAGACCAGCAGAGCAAAGAGCTGCTAGAAAATATTTATTAGCATGTAGAAGGTATACAGATACCAACTGGTGCATGGCTACCCTTACGGTAAGTCCATGTACTAATAGTTCCAATTAAAGACATGTGAAAATGGAAAATTTACAATTTGACCAGCCTTTCCCAGTGTTATGAATACTTTTGACCACATTTTTCTCTGCTCTGTAGAATTAGGAGTTCATGAGTACAGCCAGGTCTGGTTTTACAAAGGGGTCTACAGAATACAAAGTAGGGAAAAATAGTACCATGAACTGTTCCTAACAATCCAAAGACTAATTAATCTTTGATAAATTTATTTCTTTTTTATCCTTGCAGACTTTGTGGCTTTGAACCATTTTATGATGACAGGGGAGATCAGTACATGTTTAAGAGAATCCTGAACTGTGAATATGACTTTGTGTCCCCCTGGTGGGATGATGTGTCTCTGAATGCCAAGGATTTAGTAAGTAAAGCAAAAATCAGATCAGAGTACCTAGTATCACTTCCACTGAGTCAATTTTTGGGGTGGGGGAAGAATAATTGGTTAATTAATTGTTCATACAGCCCCTTGCTGTTAAATATCCCTGTTAGTCCAGTGCTGTAATTTTGCCCTCAAAACCATGGATGTTCAGGTCCTTCTCTGAACAAGCCAGATTGTTAGCAGCTGTCACAGTGTTCATGTATGCCTGCCTTTTTTTCCAGCTCTGAAGCTCATTCCTCTTTTCTGGGCAACGACTTTCAGGGGAAAGTAAAAACAAGCCTTTTATTTTTTTTCAGTTTTCAAGCCTGAACTTTAGGGAAAGAATATTAAAGGAAATGAAACTTTTTTTCCCCCTGCTTTTTCTGACAGACTTTTTCTGTCCATTTAAGATTTTTTCTCAGTTGATGAGAGAAGATTGATTACTTTTAAATATGGTCCATTAGCAAAATGCAAGAGCTGGCATGCTATCTGCACTGTATTCTTTCATTACTGGATAAAGTAATTTGGATTCAGGAGATGCTGATCTGCAGAGATAGGTATGCTTGAGTCTGATTTTTAGTCAGTGATCACTTGCATAATTCAGTTATTTCTAACATTGAAAACACAAATGGTCTGTTCCATATTTCTTATACAAAACTCTGTCATGAAATACTGTGTAATTGGTGTTTGTGAAGTACTTCAGGACATTTCAAATGGAAGTACGGTAGAAGTTCAAAGTACTTTTTTATTGTTTGATTAGATGCGAAGTTATTCTAAAGTCAAAAAAATATCATTTACTGCCAGATAAACAGCAGCCTTAAAGTAAAACTGCTTATTTATTGTGTATACAGAGCTTTTGTCCAAGTTGCTCCATACTGTTCTGGTACAATAAAGCTCAAAGTTTCAGGTTTGAACATTGAATAGGAAGTTGTAGATAAGGATGAAGGCCATGACTCTTAAAACCTTCTGCTGTGGGCAGTTCTGGAGGTCCAGTTGAAGGGATTTGTTTACCTTGACTTCTTCCATGGAGACACAACAGGCTGGATTCATCACAATGCCTGGCACCATCTTTCTTTAATAGTTCTTTGTAGGGAAATTTCAGAGAACCCTAAAGCGAATCTTCCCTCACACTTGAGTACAAAGCAGCAGTGGAGCCCTGTGCCATCGCTTGCACTCTGCTCCAGGAGGGTGTGCAGTCAGGAGAGCTGGGTAAGTGTGGCTCTGCAAAGTATCATCTGTGTACTTTGTTACTCCATCCCCACCTTTCTTTCTCTTTTTTTCAAAACTCTACTAGTCCAGACATAACAGCAAAACCCATGAAAGATGGCTTGACTGGACACACTTTGTATTCAGCACTTTGTACCAACCCCACTCCCAGGGGTATGTTTGCAGTGCCTTTTTCCCAAAAATGTCCTACTCTCACGTTTGGAGAGGTGCAGCTTCACTGGCCTTGGTGACAGAAAGACTGGTGTGAACAGCATTAGTTTCAGGGTGGGCTAAGAGAAAAATACTTGTACAGTGGTTTTTAGTTCATGTGTACAAGAGGTTTTAGAGAGACTGAAAGAAACATTTCCTTTATGATGTACCTGATAGTGACTGCATGGTACAAGTCTGCATGAGCTGCACACACTATAATTTAAACTTTCTAATCCCATTTAAAACTTGTCCAAATACAAAAGTAGAGACACTGCTCAGAGAAACTACCTGGTTGGGGTTATTTTGAGAATCAGTTAGGGTTTATGTGGTAATTCAGACATGCAACACCCTATGGCAGATACAGGTCAGCTGCATTGGTACCTATTCTTAATACGTTGGTAACCGGTTGATTTGTTTTTCTTCTCTCTTCCCCCTTAATGGCTGTCTTACTCAGATGTTATTTATGGAGGACCAAGAAATGCCAGAAGCAAAATACTTGCAAAGACACAAATGAAATTCTTGTTGGTTTCCTAGAATGCCTTTCACCTAAGGTGCTTCCCAAAACCAGGATCAGAGCCCCAAAATGCAAAGCTAGGTAAATATAAATGAAGAATAAGGTTAATAGTCTTTTGTGTTTCTTGCTTGTGATGCAGGTTAAAAAGTTGATTGTTTTAGACCCCAAGAAACGCCTCACCACTCTACAGGCTTTGCAGCACCCATGGGTCACAGGGAAGGCAGCAAATTTTGCACATATGGACAACGCACAAAAGAAACTTCAAGAATTCAATGCCCGGCGTAAACTTAAGGCAAGTCTCTGCACACAGTCTCTGTTTTGGCTATGAAAGCATGCAATTAAATTAGTAATCTTGCAGAAAACTTACATATCTTTTGAGGACAACATTCCATAGTGGTATGGAAGATTTTTATTTAAGGTAACTGATGAAAATTGAAGAAGTGGAAGCTGATTTAGTCGATAACTGAAACCAAATAAATAAAAATTGGTGAAGCGGATTGATAACTCTGTCTACACAGATAGAACTGCTGAGAATGCACACAACTTTCACAATTTTCTTACCTTCCTTCCTTCCCTTCTTCCTTTCTTCCTTCTGTCCATCTGTCTGTCCTGTACTGTTTGGCATCCTTATAGTACTGACAAGAAGGAACAAAATTCTGAATAATTTCTTAATGAACATCCATAAATCTGTAAGAAATTTAATCTACTGTAGCATATTTTGGTCTTTAAACCACCCTGAGTTACTCTACCAGCAGGCAGCTAGGCATCTAACTGACATAACATCAGGAAACTTTCTTCTCCCAAAATCCCTTTTTCAATTGTTAAAGATTTGTGTCTGCTCAAAAGATATTTCCAGGGATACTTCACCACAGAAATTATTACCAACGGTTACAGTGAAGCTGCCCTTGTAGCCCTGGGGAATAAGGGTTATAAGCATCTTAACTGAGAGCTTTACAAACTCCATGCAAACTAAATTCACAAAAAAAATTACCCTTAACTTTCCTTTTGCTAATTTTTTTCAGTATTAATAGGGAACTGTGACAGAGAATCTCTACAGGGCAAAGAAAAACATTTTGTCATTTACAAAATTCTCAGAGACTGTAGATATTGTTCACATTGATGTTTTGATTTTGTGTTTCTTTATAGTTTTACACCTTTGATCACCAAAAAGATTTTTTTTGAAGACCAGGTTATTTAGATCTCTGTAGTCAATTTATTCTTTTGTGACTAAAAGCTAATGCTTTTTATAAGTTTGCTTCTTCGTTGCTTTTCTGTTAAAGATTAAATGATCAAATCTTCAATTATTAAGAGAATTAAGTGAAGTTAGCACTTATTGTAGAGTTTAAAGTTTTACACATATATACATGTAAAATAAACCATAAAAGTTTAGACAATTGATTGCTAGCCAAAAAAATAAGACCAAAGCAGAAACTCAAGCAGAACATGCTTTAGTTGTTGTTTTGTTAGTAAGAATAATATGAAATTATCCTCTCTTTCCCAACATACAAATTCAGAGACAGGCTTTCTTTATGTAAAGACATATTTTTATTAAATAACTCTAAAGGTCTCAGTCATGATTTTGTTTTTCACGAGCTGTGTTGAATTTATTTCATAAACATCCATATGGCTTGTGAGAGATACACTAAAAGTATCTTTGGACATTATAACATCATTGAGTGGCCTATTCTTGTAATCAGTTGTCCAAAGTCCTCTCACCACTAAGTGGATCTCTGTGAATTTTGCTTTAAGAGGTCTGGACTCTCACTTTGAAAACTCTTGCCACTTTTTATTGGTACTTTTCCTTCATATTCTGTGTTAGCTGATTCGTTTTTATTGACAATGACTATGTAGTCTGTTTGTCATTAGCATCTTCTTTTTTTTCTTTTTATTTCCTTGCTTCTGTTTGTTTGTTTGTTTGTTTCAGCATGATTACCTCTCCAAGGTATCCACAAAACTTACTCCTCATCTCCTCCCACCGACCCACTTCTGTGACGCCTAAGCAAAAAGCTAGCCAAGTCAAAAGTAACTTGAGCTGTCATACACAGAGATTAGTATTTCTTTTCCTCACCTCTGTATTTTTGTTTTTTCAGGCAATAAAGCTCTTTGAGGCAAGGGCTAATATAACTGTCTTCATGAGCGTCTTCATTTTGTGATATTTGGTGTGATATGAAAGCCTACCCGAATTAGTGGTTTTATATGTATATCCTTAGGAAGTTGCCTGTATGCTCTGCACCATTGTGCTTGGCATATGCATTAGTTCAATAATAATAAATATTGTTTTCCTTTGTGAAATTTTCATGGAATAATCGGTAGTGATACTGTTATTATTATGGTAGAAGATGGTTTTCTCTTTGCCATCTAACTTCAACATGAAAACCTGAAATAGTTTCTAAAAAAAAAATATGCAGCACTTGCAGCTGAAAAAAGAAGTCATGTTCATGTTGTCCAACTTGTAACCTTGTGACAGCAGCAATTTTAAACCTCAGTCTAGAATTTCAGATGGTCTTCTGAATCTGTCCAAGCCCAGGCAGGTATGTGATGTTACCAGGAAGACTAAAGGTAGTTACATTCCCTACGGGGAGTATGCTGAGGCTGCATTGCTGACATTTCGTGCCTTTTAAGGAACATTTTCTTGGTCCTCTCTCTCCCAGGCTGCAGTAAAAGCTGTTGTGGCATCAACGCGCCTTGGCAGCGCCAGCAGTCACAGTGCACACGACAGCAACAAGCCCAGCCACAACCCATCTCCCGTCCTCAGTGGCAAACCTGAAAAGAAACCCACTCAGGAAGCAGAAGCAGCTCCAGAGGAAATGTCTTAGGTCGATGTACTTCCTCCTGTCAACGGAGATCTGTCATTTCACACACCAGCTAATTTGTCATTCAGCAAGGAGATTTGTAAGCTTGACCTCTCTGGTTCTGCTTTGGGGTGCCAAATACTCTGGCTGGTGATCCTACCTTCAATGCATGTGACTGCTTATGAAAATAGTAAACTGTTCCATAAGGCATGTCATGGAAACAGTGTGATTTGCAGTAATACCGGCAGGTGAAAATATGGGGATGAATAACTACCTACCATAATGTGTATGCTTCATATACATCTATCTAGATGGCATTTGAAACAAAATGTTGTTTCATTTAATTTTATGGAAGTAGTTGTCTTATATGTGTTGTGAGTTTCTTTGGACTGTTTCTTTCCAGATCCATAGTCCTTGAGCAGACAAAATGGAAGGAAATACCAAACCAATGCTTTTAAAACTGATGTATGAAATAATGCTTTTTATCTGTAAAATCGAAAAAGTATTTGGGGATTTATGTGCAAAAAAACCATTCCACTACTTCTGGGAAGAAATTGAAATGTTAGTTCCACTGGGCGTGAAAATGTACATTGCTCAAGCTTGCATTGAGAATGCCTTATTCAGATTTTTCCTGTTTATATACAATATTTTAATAATAACCAAAATTACTCAGATTTCTGCCATTTAATTCTGTAGTAAAGTGTTAGTGAAATAAAATGATAGACTAAACAAGGATTAGAGTAAATGCAAATTTTTGACACCATATTTATTAATTAATTTCTAAACTGTGCAGCTAGAAGACTTTTTATAGGGCCTGAGGGAGTAATCTGCAATGTAATAGGTTGTAAATGCTTAAAGGAAGCTATTCTACAGCTTACTGATTTTACTTTGGGAAAATACTCTTATACAAGGTCTGGGAGCAAGTAGTGTAATCTAGTTGTTTCCTGGGTAGTTTAACCTCAGGAGTAACCAGTTTCTATTTGTCAACATAAACAGTCCATATTTTCCTTATAAAGGACCCTCCTCCGTGTAAAGTGATCCACCAGCACAGATCTTGCATCCACCCAGAGCTCCTGTGTCTTATCAGCTATGTGCATTGATCAGATTGCAAGAGTAGGGTCAGGCTCTTGAGCTGTCTTGATGTTTTTGTTGAATGTCATTGAAAGGAACTGAAAAATTAACATGCATCAGGATGTCTGACCATTTATACTTGTTATCAATTTGACAGCATGTGACTGTCATAAGGTTATGTTACAGAAACAGCAAAAAGAACCTGATGAACAACAATATAATTTGTGCTCGTTAAACTTTTTAATACTGATATTACCTAACATCCTAATACACTCAACATTCCTCCTTTGCTTTTGTTGTTTTTATGTTGATGTTAGGCCTTGAACAGCTTGTTTTGAAAAAATATATCAGCTACTGAAAAACGAATACTTCAATAAAACATTCAGAAGCTGTATATTTCCAGATTAGATTAAAAGGTAATACAATGTTATTCAGATGGTAGGTTTTATAAATAAAATGTGCTCTAGATTAATAAATAAAGGAAGATTAAAGATACTGTCTTTACTAGGTGCGAATGCATGTTAATGAATGTATTGTACTTGAAATTTTTTATCCACTTCTTAGAACTCTTTGAAGTTGTACGAAAAGGTTTGCTAACTAAGTAAGGTTGTAATTTAAAGTACATGTATCCATCCTTTTTTGAAGTGCACACTTTGAGGTCATCTGAAGCAGCTGATGGGCTCATGGCAGCTATGTAAGGCCAACAAGACACTTTTGCAGATTTTTCCCAGTGCAGTAAGACTAATCACTCTGGAGAAGATGATAGGTACCTCCACCTGTCTCACTTTTCACTGTCTTACTTCCTGTGAGGTGGCTGCAGGACAAATGCATTTCCACCCACTTTCCTCATCCCTCTGGTACTGTGGTGAAACCATCAAAGTTTGGTCACTAGGGAGGTTTGATGGGAGACACTGGATTTCTGTAACATTTCCTGCTTCATTTGGTATAGTTACATCTAATCTGCAGGAGTGGAGCTTGCTGAGCAGTCATTGTGCATCTATGAGAGCAGAAATATCTTCATCTGATGGTTTGTTAAGTTGAAAAGTAGTCCCAACTGATTCCTAAAGTTACCATTTTGCTAAATCTACCATATCATGTAGTAACTGTGAACTGATGCCATGGAACAGGAGACCTCTCTGTGATAGCATGATCTCAGAGGCAGCTCTGAGGCAGTGTGTAAAGGCTCTGGGGATTTGGTTGTTTTTACTTCATTTTCTTTTGTTGTGCTCAACATGAAACAGGGAAGATGCCTGTGCTGAATGGATTATCAGTTTATGACTCAGTAAAAGAGTGTACCTGGATGATGTTTGACAGCACCACACATGTGGAGGAAGAGGACCAGGGTGTATGCATGCAGTGCAAGAGAGGAGTCTTACCTGCATTGATTTTGTCTGAAAAACCACCTCCCAGCAGCATCTGCCGTAATTCAGACTGGGGAGTGCAACACCAGTGTCTAATTGTGGCTGAAAAATATGAACACACTTGAAAACTAGTGGAGATGGACCAGTTTCATGTCTGTGGTTATAAATTAGGTAGAAAGTCACTGATGCTCTTTTCTGTTGAAATCCTAAGCTTTAATTTTAAAAAATATTTAACATATTAACCAACTCCTTTAAATACAAAAAGGGAAATCTTGCCATCTTTTTGAAGTATTTGAATTGAGCAAAACTTCTTTTAATCACAGATTGTAGCACTGGCCTATTAAAGTCTAATATGTGAGAGCTTGCCTGAGGATCTGATGGCTGTTAAATAGCCAACAAAGTCCTGTCTCTGTGGCACAACAAGATTTTTCACAAGTTCAGAAAGATTCATCCCAAAATAGAACAGAGCTCCCATGATTTTGCAACTTTGTGGATGACACAGTAGATCACACTGCATGAGCCTGGTGCTGGTTTGTTAGCTTAAGTTCATAGTTTACATTGTGCAAGTATGCTGTAAAGAGACAGGCATATGCTACAGTCAAACTTCTGAATACAAAAGAACATTAAGGCAAAAGTTTTTGTTAGAGCATGTAGTTCAGAAGAAGGATACTAAGGACTCTGTCCCCAGAAGCGAGCAGGCTATCGGACACACAGAGAGATAAAAACTGCTCAGTATTCCCTTTGCCTTGGTGAAAAATGCAAAGAGTTCTGAAAAGCTGTGTAGCACTAGCGGAGGACAAAAGTGGCAACCAAAAACTTTTTGAAGAGGCCCAGGCCAGCAGGGAGCCCCAGGCTGGGAGAAAGGCTCTGGCTCACTGGTAGCCAGGCTCTATACTTGCCAAATAAAGCATCTTCTCCTACAACTCATACTGTAAGCACAGACACAACTGGCAGACACAGGGGGATGAGGAAAACATCACATTTTCTTCAGCTCAGCAGCAGGGAAAGGGAAGATGGTGCTTGAAGTTGTTAGTGTCCAGCTTAGCAGAAGAATGGTACTATCTGCTAAGCAGCAAATGCAGCAGGACCCTGGAAGATAAAGACTCTTTTCCATGTAACAAAGTCCCTCAGCTTCTGCACACCTACTGAGGCACGTTGATATGCAGAGCACTGCAGTGCAGCTCTCTGGGGTTTCAGGAGTGGCATATGAAGTTGTAGGGTGGAGGACTCCCACCAGATCTTTGCAAGGTGTCTTGCACATTGCCTGCTTACAGAATGACAGGCACAAGTCTCAGCACAGTGCCTTGACTCCAGCCTTGTGCAGGGGCTGGCTGTTCCTCCTGATGAAGAGCTCAGTTTTGTGTGGCTGAATATACCTTGTTGCTGCTGAGGTTATGAGTGCATAGCTCATGTAGGCATGACATTCATGTAACAAAAAATATCAGGCTGACCAAGCAAGATGCAGAGTTAGACCTGGAGCACAGCAGCAGTGCAAGTCCTGGAGATGCAAAAGGTGAGCAAGGAGATAGGGAAGAACATCCTTAAAGTTGCTTTATAAAACAATAATAACTCAAAGAATATCCTTTCTTCCCTTTTTGAATAATTCCAGGTAGAACATAAAACCACAATAGTGAGAGCTTATTCTGCTTTTGTATAAAGAATCTAACTTCTCTGATAATTCCCTGTACAATACCATGTTTCATTGAACCAAAAACATCAGCTGTGTTGCAAAATAAGAAGAAAACAATAAGGAATGAAAAGGAAGAAAATAGGAATAATATATTTACCTATAGGAATAAAATATTTACCTCTGCACAGAGCTCCTGGCGCAAGGTCAGCAGATGGCTATGAAGATGATGAGAGGATAGAAGCATCTCACTTATAAAGAAAAGCTGAGGGAGCTGGGCCTGCTCAGCCTTAAGAACAGACAGCTGAGAGGGGACTTCATCAATGTATACAAGTATCTGAAGGGAGGGTGTCAAGAAGATGGATCCAGACTCTTCTCATTGGTGCCAAGCAACAGGACAAGAGATGATAGGCAGAAACTGATGCACAAGAAAATCCTGAATATGAGAACTTTACTGTGGGGATGACTAAGCACTGGAAGAGATTGCCCAGAGGGTGTAGAGTCTCCCTTCCTTGAGATACTTCAGAACCATATGGGTGCAATCCTGTGCAATGTGCCTGAACAGGGAGGTTGGACCAGATGATGACCAGATGGTCACTTCCAATCTCACCCATTCTGTGATTCTTTGATTCTGTGATCTTACTTTCAGAACAATTCAGTGTTTACTGGCAATACTCTAGGTTCTCCACATAAGCAAAATTTTGCTTTATATCTGAGACGTAAAACTTCTGGCCAGAGTACTTCACCAAAGATTGCTGGTGGGTCAGTGAAGAGCATCCTTTGGAGCGTGAATCCTCTAAACAATATAAGGATAGAACAATGTGCATACATATTACTAAAAGTCCAGGAAACACATACAAGTAAAACCTGCATTACATCCTCTTCTACCCTCCAGAGTGGAACAGAGAACATGAATGCAGTCATGAACTTAATCATTATTGGAAGACATTCAAATATTGTGGGAATAGGCATAGTACAGAAGGTGAAATACAATGGAATAGTCAAAGTGGCCCAATTCTGAACTTAGCAGATTAAAATATGAATATGTACCTGCACACACAAATATATAAATTCATTAAAAGAGAGGCAGAGATTGCTGAACAATCTGTAAGAGCCATGTCTGTATTAACAGTTGCAGTACCTTTTAAGCCATCTTTTGTCCTTTGCCAGCATTACTCAGCTGGAACTGAAACTGTAATGATTAAAATCTTGTATACATGGATCACTGCTGGATGAAATTCAGAGTGAAGGATTTCAGAGTAAAGGATATCAGAGTATGAAAGATAATGGCACAAAGTTTTGCTGAGCTCTGGCTTCTTCCAAGGCACAACTGGGAAAAAGATTACTTCAGTGCCCTTGTCCTTTTGCATGATCAGGACATGGGTTGAAGTGGGGCAACAACACAAGCACAACATTTTGTGATGAGTTGCCCTACACTGCACCAGAGGCTCCCGACCAGTAATGATCCATCCACAGCATGTGTGGCAGAACTGACAATCTGGCCCTTAATTTGTTATCAGGAAGACATTTACTGGCCAAGGTATATTAAACAGCATGTGTTTGCCCCTGTGAAGTAGCACAGAGCTTCTCCCATAGATACTTCTTTCTGTCCACCTGAGACATTGCAGCATTCCAGAGTGCTGTATGACAACACACAAAGAGCAAAGCTTAAAAGAAAGGGATCTTATTTTTTCCATTTGAAACTCTGGCTTCAAGAACAAGTGTTAACATGCATTCATGGCCAAATGGCTTCTTTTTATTCTTCCCTTTTTTGCTTCCTCTTTTTTTTCTGGCACTGGCTGACAGAAATAGCTCAGTGATGTGCAACAAATGCCAGACAGAAACAGAAAATAATTCGGCTTCTTCGGTTAGTTTCCCAATAGAAAAGGAAGGCTCCTGGGCTGCTGTAGAAGCTGCTAGTATTTGGAGTGAGGATTCAGAGCAAAGTGACACAAGAATAACACTATGCCATGTTCTGCTCCTCAGCACCAGGAAGCTCCTTTGTCAACAACACCTTTTTCCTTCTGTAGAAAAGACTTTTAGGTCAATCGAAAGAAACACATCAGGTTTAGGAACTCTGAAAAATATCATGTGTGCTATGACCAGTGATCTTAATATCATTTATTTAATACCAATTGATATATTTAGTATCGTATTTTATGCAGCATTGCCATTTACAGTGTTGGCAGAAGAAACTGCAAAGTCAGTTCAGAACACTTGGTCCCTTTTCTTGCCTGAACTGTAAATAACGATCTGCTTTGTAACACAAAACTGTGTGGAGCTAATCATTGCACACACAGGGGAAGTCTATCAAAGAGAAAAAAGACTGTAATTCTTATCCCTGTGTTGTGTGGATTTGGGATGGCTCTTCTAATTGAAATTACTATGTCAAATGACTTGAAGCAGTTATTCTGGTAAACCCAAAAGCTGAAGGCAAGCCATTGAGTGTGATTTACAGCTGCAAATGGCATGTGATCTGTCTTAGAGACAATATGCTCTGGTAGGCACCAAGTCATATCTATTCATCCACAGGACTGTGCATAGGTGCTTGCATCCTCATATCAGTCCTCAGATCCTCAAGCATGATGGTGTTACTTACAAATGTTAACTTTACATGAAGGAGCACAATGTCACAAATCCCTAAGTAACACTGAACAGTGAATGCCTACAACAGAAATGGCAGAAAACTTTGCTACAGAACACACCAAAGAGAGCTCCTTCTTAGCTTTGTGTCGACAGGGAACAAAGTGAAAAATGTCTGTAAGTGTTTCTTCTGAGGTCTCATGTTCCTTGATTTCTGTTATTTTTCAGACTTCCCCACCAGACATGTATATGAAAGTATTGCAAACGTATTCAGTGGCAGCCTCCTCTAGGTGGATAAACCTCACCACTGACTCGACTTTTCATTTGTCAGATATCAAAGTTTTATTGTTTGTACTATTAATATGGCACCCAGTCTCTTCCTCAGCTTATCATGGGGCCTGAAATAATCTTTTATGGAGAAGTTTGTCAAGAAACATTTCACGAAACTACGCAAATGGACTGTATGTATATTTAGGAAAAAATATCTTTGAAAGATTTCCCAACTCCTTGCTGCAACAGTGTACTCCCTGAGAAATATTTTCCTTGGGAATGACAATGATCCATGGGACCCTGCAAAGCATCCAAGCTGGTGCCACCACCAACTTACTGCCCTCAGTGTAGTGGTAGTGCCTTATTTGCTCTGCTCAAGTCTTTACCATCTTGGCTGCAGGGAAACAGTAATTACAAACTAAGAGATTTTTAATGAAAGTAATTTGAAATAAGAACATTTGAAACAACTGGCTACTGAGACCTAACCCAAGCTGTGGTTTTGTGCTGTTGTGCACAACAGAAACCACTTCCCTGTTCATGCCACATCCTCCTGAGATGTCATGCTAATGCTTTTGATTAAAGCAGAAATTTTATTTAGTGTTCCATAAGGAAACCTTATTTTGGGCTTTGGTTGGAAGTTTTTTTGTTATTTCTTTTTTTTTTCAGAATACGCAGTCTTGAAAGGCCTATGCTCGTGAGAATATTACCTCTGAAATGATTAGGTGCTCAGGGAGAAGGAAAGATGGAGAGGTGGAGGATGAACCCTAGTCATAGAACCACAGAATCATTCAAGTTGGAAAAGACCTTTAAAATCATTGAGTCCAACTGTTAACCCAGCACTGCCAAGTCTACCACTGATAGGATGGTCTTGCAAAACAGCAATGGTGTCTGGTCCAGCTTATGAGAGAGTGGGAGGAGGGGAAGAATCATTGTGGGGAGGAGTTTGTTAGTCTCAAGGAGCTAAACCACCATACCCTTGCAAGCCCATGAAGTACCAAACACAGATTGGCTGGCTGCTCCACACCCACAGTAAGGAGCTCATCAGCTTAAGCTGGTTTTAACCTGAAGAAATGTGATACACTAAGGGCTTGTGTCTGGTTTGGCCTTTCAGGTGGCTCCTGGCTGGATGAGGACCAGACCGTAAGTGGGGAATTTTGTGATTCTGTTAATTCAAGAATAGTATATGCTGCATGGTTAGGATATGTGCTGATTCTTCCAAGACAAACAGACAAATGGTGCTATTGACTAGTAACACAAAGTATTTTATAAGCCTGTTACAGAAGCTCGTTGATCTCAGAGCAATGGTGGCTGGATTCTTATTAATAACAATGAAAAATATGTTATATATATATGTATATACATATTAGACTTTCTCAAATTAGCTCCATGTCCTGTGTGCCTGTGTCCTTCTTTTACTGCTTAGTTGTGTAAGAAATCCTGTACTGTCAATGCTGCCTGCTTCTATTAGCAATGTTAGCAACTAGGTAGAAGTTTATGGACTGCTTTTTCAACTGTACACTTTTACTTCTGACTAAAAGCCTGTTTGTGTAGTAACTTTTCTGATACTGTACAAATGAACCAGAGAGAACTTTGAACTGGAAAAGAAAAATTGGCTGTTTTGTTATTTCAGTGTATTGTGTGTGGGACCAATGTACCTGCCTGTGTGCTTGCATGGGAATGCTGATAAAGACCTGAGAATATGCTCTGATGCTGGGACATCAGTTTTCAGTAAGTGGTTTGCATGACCGATCTGATGCTAAATAAACTAGTAAACCTAGAAATGCTTACGTCTATTATTTGCTGGAAGCTAATGCTCAGCATAAGTAAGGAACAACAGTCATCATTCCAGAGAGATGTGATTCATGGGTGTTACCAGTTTATATTGCAAAGCCTAGAACGGTTTCCAACTTGGCATAGCATTTCCCCTGTTCCTCTTCCCTCAAAAACTTAGCAGTTGAGTAACAAACTAAATATGTTATTAGTGGTGGAGTACAGAACCAGAGGGCTACCCGGGTTACCCCTGTGCTCTGGAGAGGGTTATGTGAGACAGAAGCTTGTGTCACATTTTGCTAAAGACTTGATGAAGATGCCACCACTTCCTTGTGCACTCTATCAAATTGTTCTGCTACTCTTTTAACTGAGAAGTATTTTATAAAGTTCTGAGTCTTTTTGTTGCAGTTAACAGTTTGTCTATCATGGTGATTATGAAATCGAAGTTGTTAAAATGGTCCCTCATTCAGCATCCCCATCTCTCAGCAGAACAAACCAAGTCCTTCCCCAGAGTGCATGTGCTCTTTCACTGCTCTTCTTGCTTGCATATGGATTTTCTACCTGTAGCTGACTACTCTCTTTCTTGAACTATGTTGCTAAAAGCTATGTAGCCCAAAGCTGCATGTGGTACCTGAGTGGAGGCCTTTGCATGACCGAGGTGTTAAAAGGATTATTTTTTGTTTCTCTGTGCTGTTCCCACACCTGTCATTCAGCACCCTCAGTGGTGTTCCCTCCTCCTCAGTTTGCAAGAATGGAAGCTTGGCCAGTTAGTTACTGTCCTGTACTGGTGCAGCTTGTTATTCCTGCCACCTACGACCTACAACTCCTTAGTCTTGCAAACTGCTTGAATGCAGAGTCTCCACATATCCGATTGTGGGAGAGGATTTTTCAAAACTTCGAAGAAATATATCACGCTAAACTCCACAGAACATTTTGCATGGTAACAGTCTTCCAAAAAAAAGTCTGATTTGGCACTTCCACAGATGTAGCTGAATCTTTTCCCAAACTAAGGCAAGGCATAGGTTCTTACTACAGTTTAATGAAATCATCTTTTTCATGCCTCCATAGAAGAATGGGAAAGGGGAGTGGAAAGTCCAGGGGAGGGAAGAGGGCATGTATCAAGGTGATTTTCAGCCCCCCCTGGAGCTCAAGGTGTTTTTGCTTTGGACTGACCTCTTAAAAGTAGCACATCAAACAGCTCTGCAGAAGCTCATGATACAGCATAACATTATTCTAGTTTTACAGAGAGCTTAAGACAAACAAGAACATGGGAAGTAAGAAAGAACTAACAAGTCAAGAGGAACTTCTCATAAGTTAGGATAGCTGGGCAGTTAAGCAAAATCATGCTGCTCCATAACTAACAAATTTCTGCATTTCTGTTGATGCCAGTGCAGTCTTCTTCAGAAAGCTCCAGGGTTTTGCAGTTATGTCCTTCTGAGCAGTTCAAACACCTATTTCCTTCAACACGTTGTACATACTGTGGAAGCTTTATGTCTGAAATACCCAAGGGTGCAGATCATTTTAGGAAATGATTCAGTATTTGTACACACACTGTGAATTCTCTATACTTTTATTTGTTATATTTCTGCTCCAGAACAGACATGCTGTGATTTCTTTCCTTCTTCCTCCAAATTGTGAGGCATATGGCACCCAAATAACATAGATACTCATATTTGCTGCTGCTCAAATCCCCTTGAGCAGTGCCCTGCATCCCCAGTGTACCTTGGAGCTAGAATTAGTAACAACACTCTGGCTGTAATCCTGATTTGAGTCCAAATGAAAAGCAGCACTCAGACTGACACACTGAGAGAGTCAGGGAGTCTTAGCATAGTAGTTTGCTCCCTAGGGTCATAACCTGCCTCAGAGAGGGGTCTGTGCTGGCAGGCAGGTCAGCAAGGCCCAGGTACAGAGCTCAGGAAGTGCTTTTTGTCACACATTCTAGGGCACAGGCAAACTGGTCCACAGAAGGCTTGAGCAAGGTCACTTTCTGATAACACTTTGGGCAGTAAATGATTTTCTAACAGTTCCACCTATGACGTCTGTATCACAGAAACATTTTCAGGGATTATTAGGTCATCATAGTGACTTTACACACTGAAAGAAACATTTTAAAGAACATTACTTTGGAGAAGATTTTTCTGGATGATCTGTTGGGATGTGAGGCTCCTTAACCCAGATATGACATTTCTTATTGTGTGGGTCAGCTGTGAAACATGTACAGCTATCTCCTGTCAAGTGCTGTTACGATCTATGCCTGATTTCCCCCTACTAATGACACAATCCTGAGGAAGGTCAACCCCATGATAATCAGTCCCTGTACTGTAAAACTAAATCACCAGCACAGCTCAATGAGGACTGGAAAAGGCAGAATGTATTCCAAAGTTTAAACTGTGCTCTAGGACTTTGGTTAATATTTAGCATAGATTTAATCTCTTCCATTGTCATATTATCTTTCATCAGAAAATGGGTCTAAACATCACTATTTTCTTTTAGTAATTCTAACTAGTGACTTTAATAATTTTGCAAAGATCTGAAGTGGTCTCTATACCTATTCCTACTCCACTTTGCAGAAGGTGACATGATACAAGCCCTACAAGAGCCTGCCATATCTCAGAGGTCACAGTTCCTTTTCTCATCTCTTTCCATTGAAGTCAAATGCTACAGAACTCTACTGCTTTTATGCCAACTTAGTAAGAGAAACAAGAAAAGGTTCTACATAAAATACAGGGATTTTCTTCCTTTGTTTCTGTAGGTGCTAATTAAACACATGTCAATACACATGTTCCATGTTTTATAAAACCTAATCTATATGCCTTCTTCAAGGTGCTACATGCTCACGTTTCTAAGATTAACTTCATTTTGATGGTTAATAAACCATTTCTTAAACATACTAAAAGGTAAGTAATACTAAGCCAAAATAATAAAGTTCTTCCACAGCAATCATGTGGTCATCATAAAAAAAAACCCTCTGTATATATATTTTTAGAATTGAAGCATTGAGAAAATTCTATTTGTACAGTTTTCAAGAGATTTCAATCTAGAAGAAGTCTGAGTTGGGCATCTTCCTTGGCCTAAATCAAGTTTCTAAGTAAAAATAGGCTTTATGGCTTTCAAATTTAAGGGGACAAGTTGATATCATTAGAGATCACCAGAACTACATTATCAGATATAACTCCCTAAAAAGTCACTGGATGGTACATCTAGTTTCACAAGAATTGAAAAAGCTACATGACCAGTCTGTTGGAATCCAGTACTTGAATTTATTCTGCAATTGCATTTAAAATAGAAATACAATCACTTATGTGCTGAACACAGTAAGTTAAACACTGTTAAAATAGACTGACACTGACGTTCTGCAGATAGGCACAGCTCACCTGGTTTCACTGGAATTAGGGCTACTTTTACAGCAGTGAATCTCCTAAGCTGAATCAACAGCTCATACCATCAAAACCATTCTGGTTACTCATGATTAGTGGAGGAATTATATGATCCCTTTGTGTTTTACAAATTGAATCCGAAAAATCCGGAATAATGAACTGCCCAGAGACTTTTGATTTTTGAGCAGCAAAGGTATTTATTGACAGCGCTGGGAGCAAGCCAGATATTGCTGGAAAAAACTTGCTCAAAGGCTTCACACAAAATCAGCAGTTTTTATACAATATTCGAATATGATTAAATGCATATTCAAGTGATTACAGCATCTATCTATACATATTAATAACAGGCGGAGTATAGGTGGAGCTCAGGCGGGGCTTAGGGCGGTGCTTCTCTCGGCCCTCAATTTTGGTGGTAGTTCTGATCTTCCTCCCTTGGGTCTGGGGGCTAATTTCATCTTCCTCAGCTTGACCTCTCTTCCAGTGTTCTCCACCCACTCACTGAAGCTTGGAAAAAGCCTTGGCTTCCAGCCTGTTTCTTCTATTCAAATGTCTACCTTATCCTACTGCATCTTAATTTATTACTTCTTAAGCCTATTACATGTTCTTTTACCATTCTCTTAAGTTTTGGTCTAGTAAGTAGAACAGAACAAGCACAGATTGTTTTGGATGTTAGTGGCTTGTTATCAGGCCCAAATTTCTTAGTTAACTCTTTTCGGCCTGGCCTCCTGTTTCAAAATACACTGTACTTCACATACATGAATTCATCAAATTTGTGATCAGGGCCTGTGCAGATAGTATCTATCTGAAGTCGTGGTCCACCTTCCCAGCAAGCTATGGTAGAGCTCCTTGGACTGCCCCCAAATTGTACTTTCTGCCCCCAGTCTCTACTTTCTGCATATGTAAAATAAGGAGCACAACTACAGGCAAGGTTTAATGCTGGAGGTTTTAGAGGAGGAACAGAAGTCAAACAAGAAAATTGTCTTATCTTTAGTCACTTCTCCCATACACACACAAAGCACCTAGTTAAAGTGCCAAAGAGTAAAGCATCACATTGCTCAAATCCCTAAAAAAGTTAAGATTTCTTTAAAAAGTATTAGCCATATAAAAATAATTTTGATGTGTCTATATACATGCTATTTCCCTAAAAAAACCAGGTCTCTGCTATTCTTGGCCACCTTATTCAGAAGTTGCTTCTGGATAACTATATTTCAGGTTAATTGAAACGCTCTAAAACTCAAGAGACAGAAATCTATACTAAACAATTTACTTTGTCTCCCATTTCTTCTGCGTAAGCAAAACATGGGTTCCTGTACTTTGTCCTTTCAAACTACTTTCCTGTTTTAACTGCCTTGGCTCCACCTAGATTGTCACTAACTTAGGAAGAAAAGAATGCCAGGGTGGGAAAAGGCTCTGATTTTGTGGCTTTCAGTTCTGACATACTCTTGTTAAAGAAAACCTTTGCTTCAAGATCTAGCACTCCTCTCCACCTGTAGCTATACAAAACAAATTTAAATTTTGGTTTCAAAAAAATACAACAGACTATGAAATTAGACATCTTTCTTCTAGTTCTGTATTATTCTGTAGCTGAACTGAAATTTTTATTAAAAACATCAACACACTTAAAATACACTGGCAATTTTTTTTTATTTAAGCTCAAGTTCTTCTTTCTGTAGCTGTTCTGTGCTTCACAAGCCTGTCTTTACTGAAAGCATAAAAAGACATTTCACTGAATACTAAATAAGGATAGATATTCTAGAAGTGTTAGAGCCCCTAAAATGGGTGTTTGGAACAGGGGCCTCTCAAAATTTTCTGCAGTGCCTAGAGCTCATTTACACCAAGGAGTGTAAAGGGAACTATAGAATAAACAAAATCCAACAGGGAGTTAACATTTTCTGCCTATGAAGACACCAAAGGCTGCTTAATGCATTGTTTTTAACGGTCTTTAAAACATGAAGCATGTTGGAAAAGCCCTCACTGTATTTGGTATCATGTTTTTTCTACCTCTTTTTGCCTGAGCAATGAGAAAGAAAAGTCCTCACTGTTCAGAGTTCAGCTACAGTGGCCAGTGTCAAAAAAGCCAATGTTGCAGGGGAAAAATTTTCATCTGAATTTTTTTTTTCTAAGAGTTCATTACCAGTCCTTGGATTATGTGCATACAACTGGCTCCAAAATATCAGGGCTTCAAGGTACCTTCCCTAACTACTACACAGTTAACCTCACTCCTGTGAGCACTGGTGAAGCACAGGGATAATTAAAATCTCACCTGAGCACATGACACATACCAACATTAAAAGCCTAATCTCGGGTTTTAAAGAGATTTCAGGTTTCTAGCAGCACAGAGTAATCTTTTGAATGCCCCTCCTACATACCTGTCAGAATGACTAGGTTGCTGAATATCCTGAAAAATCTGGACCTTGAGAAAGGGCCCTCCACCCTTTAGCACATCTGAGCAATTTTGCAGCCTGAGCTTTGGCCTTCAGTTGCTCACATTTTAAGATGTTAATCTCATTTATTGCAATGAGTAATCTAGGGGTAATACCACAGAACACTCCATAGCACCAGCCTGCTGTCAGTCTGTGCTGGCTACAGCAAGGCCCATACCTCAAAAAAAATGACTGGCTCTTTCTGTTGCTTAAAAAATTCTGAAAAAAACAGGTTTTTCAGTTAAGGAAGAAACAGACACGCACACATAGACCCAAAACCAAACACACACACACACACACAAAAACAATTGCATGCAAATTTAAGTAAAAAATTCTTTAGAAGTGCAGGGTATCACTGAAGATCCATTGGAAGTTTGCTCTTTTGACAACTGTGTGATTAAAAGCCCACAAAAAAACTATGGAAAGACAACTGATGACTTAGATGAGCTTTGGATCAGCTGTAAGGGCATTTCTTTATCTATGCACTCAGACTATTATACACAACAGTAAGTTACAGTTACAACATCAATGCCAACAATGAACACTTATTTTTGCTAACAAGTGCAAAGAGCTTTCTTATGAATAGTATCATTTAACAACTTAGCTATATAATATTCTTATGATAAATCAAATCAAATTAAAAAAATACAGATGCAGCTGTACAAACTAAACAAATTGAAAATGTTAATATCTATATCTATCTATATATATAACAAAATTACATCTTCAGTAAGATGCTGCCGGTACAGCAACCTGCACCAGCAAAATCCTGAGCACTTGGCCACCTATACTGTTGGATCGAGCTGAGTTCATGCTGCATTTTTCAAGAGCACACACGCATCTTGTGTTTTCTACGGACGAAGCCGGGGGTTTATGGGTTCAGGATATTTCTCACACAGCTGCAGAGTGCTGAGCAGCAGAAAGAATCTTGCATTGGGAATGTATGCTAAGGATCACCTCAAAAAGTACTTGGTAAAGTTGTTCCAATCCTCAACATAAAGGCTCAGGTATCATTCAAGAACAATGTTGCCTCAACTCAGCAGGGTAACCTATGCTAAACTAAATAATATAATCTGATTGCAAGGAATGCACGGGGTTTTAAGTCACTGTTTGTCTACGATTTGAGTGCCTTTTTGAGGTCAGAGTAGAAATTGGCCAAGGTACTGGACATGGCAGTGTCTACTGCAGATTGCGGCAGCATCCCCCGCAGTTCAGTCTGAATGTAGCCTGTCAAAAGGCTGTGGCTGGGACAATCCTTGAGGGGGACGCAGAACCAGCCGCAAGGGTGATTGAATCCACGCACAAAGTTAGGCCTCACCTCCTCATAGTTGAGGCTTATACCTATCAAAGAAAATAAATAAACAAACAGAGAAATTAATTTAACACAAATAAAAAAATACAGGTGCAGTAAATTTGAAATATACAAGCTGCTTCTTCAGGAATTTAGTAGAAGGGACAGACACATTTCAAGTTTCTGGGTACTTTCATGAATGAAAGTTGCTCTTCATCCAAACTCCACAACAGAGCATGGAGACCATGATGAGCAAAAATTCAGATATTAAAAAGACCTTCCTCCCATTTACTAGAAGACAATTGCTGCTCCTCCCGGTTTGCTCTGAGTCAGAGGACTCAACTTGTCTCTCCCACTCCTATCCCACAGTTGACATAAGTGAAACCTGGCACACGGTCAAGCCAGTAACTTGTATGCTCCTTTAAGTATGTAGAACATTAAAATATCTTTGAAATTGTTAAAATGCCTTGAATTTATTTGTTGGAGACAATCTTACACCATTTTTGGAATGTTTACTGCAGAACGAAACTGCATTTGAACCAAATCTTAAGCCAAGCAGCTGTTGAAAAATAAGAATTAAGCAGAGGTAGGAGGTGGCTTACCACATGTTAGAAGCCCATCTGCATAGCTTGTGGTGTAAGAGAAATCAACAAACTCCCTTGGTGCTATGATGTTCCAGAGCTGGCCAGCAGTTGTATAGCGCATCACACAGCAGTTCTGGTTGAGTGACAGAATAAAACAAAAATATAATGAATACAGGGAAATTTATGCTTGTAGGCAGCTAGCATTTCTCACAAAGGTCACAGCCTCTGTCAACTATGCTGTGCAAACAAATTCAGTGAAGTCTGAATGGCTGTGCCATTTTCAATCTAGATGCTGGAAGTTGTGAGGACTTTTAGTCTACAGCCAAGAGCAGAAAATGTCTGGCACCATAAGGGTTTAAATATCTAAAACTAGAGAACTGTGCCATGCCTGGGAACTGAAAGTCATGTGGCTCTTACGTCACTATTACTTAGGAAGTCTGAAAGGACCATGAACACATTGAAAGAGGACTCTCTTGCTACTAAGATGCTTCAGTCAAATACTTTTAATTTACCAAGTGAAAATAAAATGAAATGTGAACAATTCTTCAAAACAGGCTTTCTTACAAGATACTAGAATTTGCATAGATTTTAGGGAATAATTAGCAAAAATACCATGTCATATAAATCTTCCTAAAGAAACAGAGCAAAAGACAATCCACATTCAAGCCAGATATCCAGAGGGGGTTTGAAGTGATACTGAATGTCTGCAGTAACGAAAGAAATGCTACTAGCTCTTCTGTAATCAACTTCAAACCTACCTTTCTTTATTTAGTCCTGACCCTCAGTTTGAACTGTTTTGTGTCTCAGCATAAAGCCACACTACACAAGTCAGCCTTTCAGAAAGAGGAAGAGGATGCAGATTCCATAAGTGTGATTATTATTGTTTGTGGAATGGAAGAAAGCTGCAAGAAAAGGCTTTGGCATATACAATATCACACTGCAGCTCTTCATATGTGAATTTTATCAGAGTTCCCAGGTCCAAGAGAATTGCGATTGACTATTTTTAGCATTGATGGAAAGATGCACGTCAAACTTCAGATTGGGACTGTGCTGCCAGAAAGCCTCGTCTGAGGTCACACACAGCATGTATGCAGAATGCCTCATGCAGAATGAAAAATGTTACTATTTGTAGGAACTACTCCTCTGCTGTACTGTTAAATTCACATATTCATCTATACACATCTCCTTTAAGAATCTAGACAAGTCTTCACCTCTTCAAATGTTTCCAAGATGTCCATTGAAGTCATTAAGCTGTCCCAGTCTAGCCTGTAAGGTCCAGGGCGAATATGATCCACTATTCTGTTAGCAACATCTTCCACCACTCCTTGAGCTTTGTAGCTAGAGAAATATATGTTTACATTTAAAAGTGAGAAATTTTTTATATCCTATTAATTTGCAGCAGTAAAATTACATGTTAGTGTACCTGGAGGTACAGACAGTGGACAACTGAATCAGAAAAACAGCGCAGAAGAAGACATATGGGTGCATTTCTCTGCAATACATGTTATTCTGAGAAACCTTGTCTTTTTTTCTGCAAATATTTTTAAATGGCAAAATCCTTCCTTAGATAAAAATTAACCTGGTTATTTCTCTAATAACTTGTTATTCTGCTCCTCTTGTTGGGCTGGCAAGGGAATTCACCAGGGACAAGTAAAACTAAAAAGGAAAAAATAAGATCAGTAATACAATGGGAACAATATTTGTCATAAAGAAGAAGTAATAGCAGTAAAAGCAAGCTAATGAGAAACTATATTATGCTTTAGTGGCATATAAAAGTATCAAATAAAATAATTTGGTACAGACATTACAGAACATCCATTTGTTATCAGGTCTTTCTAGAATTTTTGTTTACTCAAGTTACTGGGCCTCCAGTTCCTGAAGGTGAAAAATCCATCAGGACCATTATTTTCAAAATACTTTGTGTTAACTAAGATGTTCTTATTTACTGCAGATAACTAGTCAAACACTACCTTTTCACATGACTTTTTGTTTCTTCAGAGTAGCATTTTCTAGTAACTGTTTCTCTAAACAGTCAGTAGCCTAAACCTACAGACACCAAGAGAACCCAGAGACAGAAACTCACACAGGAAGGGCATTCGTGTCACACCTCTTTCCACAACTAAACACTTGATATTTTACTCTATTGCAGGCAGGCCATCATTTCTGGGCAGATGCTGTTGCCCACTTCAGCCAATGGGAGTTTTGTGATGTGTTCCACAGATTTCACTGTCTGTTGTTCTAAATACGATGCAGCACTAAAGTATCAAAGTGTAACACTGCAAAGAAATAATTTAGGTACAACAGATAATCCATTTAGCTTCTACTCTGGAGAATCTCTGTAGCTGAGGGCTGTAGAATTCACAATCTTAGTTTTTAAATTCTATAAGGTACATCTGTGGAACCTTAAAAAATCATCTACTCTGCAGGCAAACTTACAGGTATCCACTGAATTCTTCTGACGGTTTACGCCACACAGTTGCATCTTTCTGAAAGAAAATATAAGATATGATGTTAATTGTCGCTTATATATAATTATAAGATGTTCAAAAAATGCTTCAATTTTCCTGATGAAAAGCAACCAATTTTACCACTAACTATGGTTTACCCCAAAGTCTCATTGACTGGGGCACCTGGGAGATGTTTCAGATATCTCTTGTAATATTCTATTCTTTCAAAAAAAAAAAAGTCAGACAATTGCTTTCCTCAGTGTAAAATGCTAAAAATCTGCATAGAAATAGGGCTTCGTCGGCCAAGCCAGTTTGCTATGAAAACACACAGAATGATGGAACCACATTACCAGGCAAAGCCTTACAGTTAAAAGGCAAATGGAAAGCCATTATCTGGATGCTACTTGGACAGGAAGACCACACAACTTCTGGTTGCACTCCTGCAACATATGACCAAACAGATGTGTGCAGGAGGTGCTGACAGTGGCAGAAGGGGAAGCTTAAGTTACCCTTCTATGCTAAATGCCTCACTAAAACTCTCTTGCAAGCAGTAGTCTATTTATTTTAAAGATACACAAGGAAAATAACGAAACTAGCATCTTCTGATTTTTGCCTAAATATTAAATGGAGCCTCTGTACAACATCTCTGAATTTTGGTGTTAAAGACAGTACCATATGGCACTGCTTTATTTGGAGTCATGATTATATAAGCACAAAGAACTAAAAGTCCTAAAGAACAGTACTGTTAAGTACTTCATCCAGAACTATTTAAGATATTCTGGAGGAAAACACATCTCCTTGGTTATTGGTAAAGCTCTGAAAGTCTTTTACAGGCACAGTACCAAACTGAAAAGAAGGGAGGGAAGAAAGAGAGAAGAAAGAGAGGGAGGAAGAGACAGAGAGAAGGAGGCAAAAAGAAAGTCAAACTAGAAATTTTACAGGGGTAAAATCTGGGGAGTGATATGATTTGAAACACTGAGATGCAGGTTACTTCCTACAGGAATACAATAGTAAATGACATAACACTTAACACTGGAATACAACAGCCTTAATACTTAGTAGAGCAGAGGAGGTATAGGTGTATTGGAAGACTAAAAGGCTTGGATGCTCTGTTCTTCCCTTTCAAGACAGTGAATTTGTTAATTTTGCAAATAATCAAGCTATATTTGGACCACTTGACTCTATCCTATCAATGTCTGCTCATGAAGGAAAAAAAATAAAAATGTAAGTCCCACTCGAAACACGGTAACCAAAGGGCAAAGATAGAAATTTACCACATTAGTCTACCACATTGATACACTGAGATACCCAAATACATTTCTACCTTTTATGCAGGACGGGACTAACAATTTCACGCAGCCTAGAACTGATGCACCAGCAGAGTCTATTTAGCTTGTTGAAGCAGAACTCATAAAAATCCAGGCAGCTCAAAAGAAGAGTATGGCAAACTGCTTGGAGAAAGCAGGAACTACATTCCCTTTCATTTTAGGAAACTTAGCATAATGTAGGGGCTCTGAAGGCAACAAAAATGTGAAGCAATATGAGAAAAAGAATTGAGAATTACCTCACTTCTTAAGAGGAAGGCATTTGGAAACTGAAGTCTGATGGATGGGTTCAAGCACTATTGAGAAAAACGTTCAAGAGGCTGGCAGATCCTACCTGCAGGCTGTTGCTGGTTTGTTGGAAGTACACCTGAGCCTCTTGCAGCACTATCAATGCTATTTCACATTTTGCTTTAAATCAAGCCTATAATCCTACCCAGGCAGGGTCCTTCTGTAAGACACTTCCCTGAAAATGGGTAGAAGGAATGACAAGAGCATGACTGCAACCATAAAAACCCACTCAGCCTGAGAGCAGCAATTCTCCATTGTTCAGTCATTTTCTAACGGCCTTTACAACGTAAGTTTCTGTTCAGATAGCTGCGGAATAAGCAAGTTTCTGAATGCTTTAGTTAAAGTAGTGGCAACATAAGTAGCCAGTTTTTGGATAAGAGATGCTGAACAAAGACGCTCTATAATCAGCTGTAAATACGCTGCTCAACAGACAAGTTCAAGTAAAGTTCAAGCTCCAGACGACCACCAGAGACCACCAGGAGACCACTGGAAGACCCCCTAGTAACCAAATAAGGACCGAAGAACTTCTTAGGATTCACATACGTATAAACTTCATAAGAAAGGGAGTGAACATGTAAGACATTTGCTGAATATGTAAAATTTTAAGTAAATATTAGCACGCTGAGCCGAGAAGGGGACAAACATATGATCCTCCTGTGTGTCCAGCGCTGAAAATGAAAGCATGCCTGACCACTAATGCTCACAAACTGAGTCCTGGAGGTTTCTTACCGATTTACGGCAACATCGGTAACAAGCCATCTAGAGATGCTCTATCCTAGAAGGGAGGTTTCACAGCCCCTGTCTCACCAAAAGTCCCGCAGGAACTGGACAAGATTTTCACACAAAATAGGCTCTTTCCGCCGTAAGAGTGATCCAGAACAGCTTCCCCGGGATCACGGACCAGGAAAGCTGCCAAGGTGAGCACTCACGGTTTTCTTGGCCACCCTCCACTCTCCGTCCGCAATGCCGTGGTAGCGCACAAGCGTGTTCCGCAGCCTCGTGGCCAGGGGGGACGGATTCGGCAGCGGATCCATCTGCTTCCCTCCAAAGATGCCCAATTACACACACGCCAGGAACAAGGCAGCGGGATCAGGGATGCCGACACGAGCACGGGGCATCTGACCCCGCGCGCTCTGAGCAAAGGACGCAGAAACCACCGCCGCTCATCTCCCCGCTTGTCAGGGGCACCGGCGGAGAGCCAGCGTGAGGCACGGGAGCTCCGGACCCTTTCCGGAGCGCCCTGGGGAAGGTGGGCCGAGCGCGCTCCCGCCGCGCTCTCCCGGCCCCGCGCGCTCCCGCGGCCGCGCCCCGCCCTGCCGCGCGATGATGGGCAGCCAATCAGAGCTCGGTCGGAGCCTCGCGCGACCAATGGCGGCGCGGTCCGCCCGTCGTGCGCGCGTGCAGGGCCTCAGCCGTCCCCTCCACCCCCGCGTGCGTCACGCGAGCTCCGGACGTGTCGCGGCCGCATCGTCACAGGTCGGGATTGGAGGTGGAGTGAGTGGAGTGATGGAGCGCCGTGGACACGCCTGGCCCCGGGACGGGCGTGGGGGCACCCGCTGCCGTCCTGGTAGCGCCGGGCTGCGCTCCGTCATCTGCGGTGACTGCGCGGTACGGCCCCAGCCAGGGCTGCGCTGCTCACGCGTGCCTGTCGCTGTCGATCCGTACTAATGTCCCCGGGTGTTGGAAAGATAAATGACTTGTCGGTAGAATCGCCTTGTGTCGTGGAAATTAAGCACCACTCAGTCGCCCGCTCAAACTTCCATCTCCCAACCCCACCCACTCCTCCAGTCCCGATGGAATGGGGAGGAGAATCAAAGTAGAAGTTTTAGTTTGAGATAAGAACAGTTTGGATAATCGAAAATGAAGTAAAAATGCAGTAATAATGGTAAATGAAAGTATTATAAGGGAAAAAAAACCCACAAGTGATGCACAATACAATCGTTCACCACCCACAGACTGATGCCAGACCCCTCTTCCCAATGCAGATTGGCCCCTTCCAGTCCATTCCCCCAGTTTATACACTGGACATGATGCCTCCCTGTAATCCAGGAGGAAACAGTTAGCAACATGCTGAGCCACTTGGGTCCTTGCAAGTCTATGGGACCAGATGGGCTCTACCCTAGGGTGATAAAGAGCTCGCCAAGCCACTCTCCATCATTTACCAACAGTTCTGGCTCACTAGGGAGGTCCCAAATGATTGAAAGTTGGTGAATGTCACAGAGATCCACAAGAAGGGCTGCAAAAAGGACCCAGGCCTGTCAGCATGACCTCAGTCTGTGGCAAAGTTATGGAGCACATCATCCTAAGTGCAATCACATAACACCTACAGGATGGACAAGGGATCAGACTCAACCAGCACAGGTTTAGGAAGGGCAAGTCCTCTCTGATCAAACTGGTCTTCAGGTGGCCCGCCTGGTGGATGAGGGGAAGGCTGTGGATGTGTCTATCTGGACTTCAGCAAAGCCTTTGACACCATCTCCCACAGCATACTCCCAAAAAAGCTGCAGCCCACAGCTTGGACAGGGGCATTCTCTGCTGGGTTAGAAACTGGCTGATGGCCCAGAGAGTGGTGGTGAATGGTGCTGCATCCGGTTGGGGGCTGGTCTCTAGTGGTGTCCCTCTGGGATCAGTGTTGGGCCCAGTTCTATTTCATATCTTTATTAATGATCTGGATGAGGGGATTGAGTCCACCATCAGCAAATTTGCAGATGACACCAAGTTGGGAGGGAGTGTTGATCTGCTGGAAGGCAGGAGGGCTCTGCAGGGACCTGGACAAGCTGAAGAGATGGTCTGATTCCAACAGGATGAGGTTCAACAAGGCCAAGTGCCGAGTCCAGCACTTTGGTCACAACAACCTCATGCAGTGCTACAGACTGAGCACAGAGTGGCTGGAGAGCAGCCAGGCAGAGAGGGACCTGGGAGTTTGGACTGGCAGGAAGCTGAACATGAGCCAGCAGTGTGCCCAGGTGGCCAAGAAGGCCAATGGCATCCTGGCCTAGATCAGGAACAGTGTGGTCAGCAGGACCAGGGAAGTAATTCTCCCCTGTACTCAGCACTGGTGAGGCCACACCTGGAGTGCTGTATCCAGTTCTGGGCCCCTCATTTCAGGAAGGATATTGAGGTGCTGGAGCAGGTCCAGAGAAGAGCAACAAGGCTGGTGAAGGGACTCGAGCACAAGTCCTATGAGGAGAGGCTGAGGGAGCTGGGGTTGTTTAGCCTGGAGAAGAGGAGGATCAGGGGAGACCTCACTCTCTACAACTCCCTGAAAAGAGGTCGTAGCCAGGTGGGGGTTGATCTCTTCTCCCAGGCAACCAGCAGTGGGACAAGAAGGCATCATCTTAAGCTGTGCCAGAGGAGGTTTAGGTTGGATATTAGGAAGAAATTTTTTATGGAGAGAGTAATCAGACACTGGAATGGGCTGCCCTGAGAGGTGGTGGATTCACTGTCCCTGGTGGTTTTTAAGATGAGAGTGGATGTGACACTTAGTCCCATGGTCTAGTAACCACAGCAATGTTGGATCAAGGGTTGGACTTGATGATCTCAACCATCTTTTCCAATCCGGTTGATTGTACGATTCTGTGATTCCCTAGTGTGGGAGAGAGCATGCGATAAGGAAAAAATCCATTGGCTAAACACGGCTTAGCAAAAAACCTCAGTGTGTTATCAACACCATTCTCATTAGGAGTTAAGGTTTAGGGTCCAACATGCTTCAATGTAAAGACCTAGCAGGGCAGTTAGCAAAACCCGGGAAGAAGGATGAACTGCTGAAAAATGTGGACTACGTAAAATTTTCTTAAGAAAATTCTTTAGTGTTTTATCTTTGTGTACTTTCAAGCCTAATAACAAGAAAGGAGATTTAATCCCTGAAACATCAGCTAACGAGCAAGCTCTAAGTCATTTCCAAGTGTTAGATAAACAAATTACTTATTGGTAGAATTGTCTTATTAAGGTTTAGGGCTTGACATGCTCCAATGACCTCAGGCCTAGGGAGAAGTTAACAAAGCTTAGGAAGAATGTTGTACCATTGATAGTGGATACAAGAAATGCAGAACTTACAGGCTACAAGGACATTTGGCAGAACCCCCAAGATAAGAAAGAAACTAGAAAAGCCAGCTCAGCAATTGTGCTGAAACCACCACAATTACCTTGTACCTGGGTACAAGGTAATTCCGGCAGGAGCAGATCACAGCTGACTCACGACTACCAACCCAAGAAACCCATAGGCTCCAAGGAAGAGAACGACTGAGCAAGCAGATTAATTAGCATGAGAAGCGAGAGAATCATTAAGCAATAGAAGATAGAATACTTCTTAATAAGGGAACTAGGTAACTTGTAGCCAAGGAAATTAATGCCTTTGTTTGCTAAAGTGTATCAATAGGTAAAAGTATCAGTGGCAGTTGTGGTGCTGTCTTTGTGGATTTGCCACCCAGCGCCCCTTTCTGTGTAGAACTGTGAAGAAATCAAATTCCTTGACTCTGTATATGGGCTGACCTCTTGTACACTGGGTGGATGAATCTATTTTGGGACAGCAGAAAAGGCTTCTTTGCAGTGGCCATATAAAGTTTAAACAGGGCTTCAGCTTTCCAGAGTCCTGTGGATTTGCTGTTCATGTGAAGCGTGTTCTGCAAGTGCCAGTGTGGTGGGTAGGAGGAGTAAAAGCTTCCCTGGGTCAGCACTTCCAAACGACTGTAAAAAGACAAAACTCTTGTAAGGGCAGAAAGATAAATGAGTCAAGAAGCAGATGATTAGAGTGGGGGAACAACAGATCTTCTTTGTGTGGTAATACATTGTTCATTTTGAGCAATCCTAGCTCCCAAATTGAATGTTTTGAACATAGTTGTGTTCTCAGTTCAGGACTTTACACCAGGCCTTTTGAACTGTCCCTAGCTTTGCAATTTATAACTCTTGATCATTTTTCCTTAACTGAGCAAAGAATGAAGATGCTTTACATGCAGTCCTTGAAATTTTACAATACAGAATCAAAACAGTAGTTATGAGTTGAAAGCATAGTAGCATTACAGGAATGTATTTCACCATCTTCCTTCAGACTCCTATCTTTCTCTGAGGGAAAAAGTGTACATTTGACCAGTCCCTGGCTGTTTTCTCCATTCCTCCCTGCCCTGTTGCTCTCCTTAAAGACCAAGGTTTTCTTGCCTTTGAGTATGACTTTCCTTCCCATGGGCTGAGAGACAGCTTAAACCGCCAATGTAAATTGGTTCAGTTTTTAAAAGGAAATTTTGTGTTTGGTTTTCTTGTTGTTGGGGTTTTGTTTGTTTGTTTGTTTAAGGATGAAATGACAAGTTTTTATTGAAAAATGCTGACTTTTTAAATAAAACTTTGTTTGTAGAAATGTTTCATGTTTCCATGGGCTGGATGGATTTTAACAGATTGCCTGGTCTCTTGAAAGTTGCTCTGGCAGCTCATACAGCAAGTTTCTTAAGCTTAGGAGGTCTTTAAGCCTTCTGTAAAGCCTGTAGATACTCTTTATTCTCATATTAATATTAATTTTATGACTTGAGCCAGCTGGATGCCTTCAGGGCTTTTAAACTGGTTCTTGCTCACAGTGAAATGGGTACTTCCATATATTCTGGGCATCCCACCTATGCAGAGCAAAGTGTCAGTGAAGCACATGAGATAACTGATGTTCAAGTAACGCTGTATATATTTCCTGTGCTATAATCCTTCACTAGGTACAGCATTACCTGCAGTGCTACCCTAATCTTAACCCTAATTTGTGCCTATTGGACAAAAGTGATGTGAAGAGGTGAATGTGAAATGTTTCCAACAATGCCATAACTGAGCTTTTGCTGCTCCTTCCTGCTTATCTCTGTGGCACTTCTCTGCAGCAATAACTCCTGAACCACTCTCAAAATTACACTGTGTCATGTCTTAGGTATGGAATATTGCTGTAGAGTAACATCTGTTCCTCTTCTTACACCGTACCTTGTACACAGGCATTTTGATTATCATGATTTGTGAGACCCACAAACACTGTTGAAAGGCCAAAATTCCTCTGTCCCCCAACTTGAAAGTAAATAGATAAAATATTTTTTTCTGCATTCACCTCTGAGGAGGAATGGTTGCCTTAGAATGCCTGCCATTTCATGCTAGAAATACTGTTGTTTGAAGAGCTGTGAGACTAACTACTGGTACTTAATTTTAGTTAACCCATGCCTAGTAATGGGTTTGATCACTGAATGTGCTCCTCTGTAGAATGCATAACAAACAGTAAGGAGGACAATTTGGGTGGGTTTCAAACACAAGGAACTGTAGACATTTAATCCTAATGTCTTGCAAGGTAACAGTATGTGTGCAGTTTGCCAAACATATTGGACCAAGTTTTACTTTTTGAACCACTAATCTGAGCTCACTCCTGTATGACACTCAGCAGCCTGCTTCTGATCCAAAACGATTCCCAAGTATTTTTCTGGATGAAATCTTAACTCCAGCTGTTGAAAGAAGAACAAATGGCATGTGGTTGCCTCATTAAAGTTATTCTGACCAATTTATTTTTCTTAAATTTAAATGCATTTAGTACCCTTTCCAGATAAAAATATGGTGTTTGATATCCCTTCCGACCTGGTATTACAGGATTCTAAAACTCAGCAGGCTGCCCTTAACCATGTGTTTGCTATTCTCAAACAGTGGTAGTAGATCAAGGGTTGGACTTGATGATCTCAGAGGTCCCTTCCAACCCGACTGATTCTGTGATTTGAACTCATGTCTCAGAGAGAACTCTAAAAAAGTTATTGAGGAAGCCTGTTCTGCCTAACTGGCACTTCACGCCATATTTTGTCCTGCAAGGCCTTCTGTGTTGCACAAAACACACGGTCTTCATAGCTTTATGACCCTTTGAAATTATTCTTCATTGAAGACACATAGAATCACAGAATGACTGAATGGCTGAGGCTGGAGATCATCTAGTCCAACCACCTGCTTGAGCAGAGTCACCTTGAGCCAGCTGTCCAGGTCTGTTCTGAGTTGGCTTGTACATATCTCCAAGAATGGAGACTTGACCACCTCACTGGGTAACCTATGCCAATGCTTGGTCACTCTCGCAATGAAACATCTTAACTGATGTTCAAAGAGAACCTCCTGCATTTCAGAGTGTACCCATCACCTCTGGTCCTGTCTCTGGGCCCCACTGGAAAGACCCGGGCTCTGTCCGCCTTGTACCTTCCCTCCAGGTGTTTATACACATTGGTGAAAGCCCCCTGAGCCTTCTCTTCTCCAGGATGAGCTGCTCCAGTCCCTTTATCATCTTGGTGGCCATATCCTGGACTCTCTCCATTGTGTTTGTTTCTGTCTTGTCCTGAGAAGCTCAGAACCGGACTAGCACTCCAGGTGTGGCTTCACCAGTGCTGGGGGGCAGGATCACCCCCCTGACCTGTTGGCAACACTCCTGGTAGTGAAACCTAGGAAACCATTTTTTTCTTTGTCGCAGGAGCACTTCACTAGCTCATGTTCAACTTGGAGTCCACCGGAACTTTTCCTGACAAGCTGCTTCCCAGCTGGGCAGTCCCTAGCCTGTGCTGGTGCCTGGAGATGTTCCTCTCCAGGTGCAGGACTTTGCTCTTCCCCTTACTGAACTGCACGAGGTTCCTGTCAGCCCCTTATCCAGCATTTCGAGGTCCCTCTGGATGTCAGCACAGTCCTCTGGTGTACTAGGCCCTGCTCGCAGTTTGGCCAGTGCAACCAGCCTGTCATCCAGATCCTTAATGAAGATGTGAGACAGGTTCAGACTCAGTGTCACCACTCCTGGGTGACACTTCTCCAATGAGACTTTGTACCACTGACCACCACCACCCTCACTCTCCCTCCAGCTGATACTTCACAAACTTCTTTATGAGGATCTTCTGAAAAATCCCGCAATTACATTTCTTCTACAGTTGACTTCTAAGATTTTTTTTCCCCATCTCTTTAACTACCCAATTTGTGTTCTGTGTCAGAAAAAAATAAAATATGAGAATCCAGGTTTGCAACTCAGCTGCAAGTAGAAGAGTTGAAATTTAAACTTCCAGAAAAAGCTGCTCTGGAAAACCAGTCTTGAAATAAACTGGGCACAGCATTCTACAAGTGGCGTAGAAGGCCTGATATTTAACTAAAACAATTTTGTTTTGAAACTTTCTAGTGACTCATCTGAAATTATATGCTCCAGAATATTTCTTACTAAATAATAGACCAGCAGGAGTGTTTTGCCCTTAACCACTCTTGATGTTTTCAGTCAGACTAGCATAGCATTTCAACTAGCAGGAAAACTACTGGGGAAGTCTGAGTTTCTTGGAAGATCAGCCAATGAAATCCTGAGAGCCTATTTCTTGCTGAAAACATGCACAAATATTGTTCACCCACAAACTGTCACATGAGATGCTAAATCTAACTGATTATACATCTATGTAGGAGATTCTTTCAAATCCAGCATGGGCAAAATGTGATTTTTTAGATAGAGATATATCCCAGGCACAAAAAAAAATAAATAACTTTGTTTTGCTGTTGGGCAGTTCAGTCAGTGGAGCACTTCTAGCTAGAGGTTATTGCAATTTTTTTAAAAAACGAGCCACAATAAAAAAAGAAAAAAGCCCCTAAAACAAGGTTTGTAGAAAACCTCTAATATTCTTCATGTCTGATCTTCAACTAGTTAATTTAAATTCTTTGGTTGGATTTGGGAAGTGTACAATATGATACCTTTTCATCAGAGGATGGTGGAAAGCTAGTCTTTATTTATTTTCTACCGGTTGGCCCACATAAAACTGCACAAACGGTATTAGGATTTCGTGTTTGTTTGCTTAAGATGAGCTATGTGAAATCAGCTGCATTAAGTCAGCTACCTTGACCATTCCTTGTAAATGCCAAATAAACCCAAAAAGCTACAACTGGATTCTCAGCACTCATACATATTACGAAATGCAACTTTCTAGATTGTGAGAAGTGTAGCTAATAATCCTGCATGTTTCACTGGTATAACACTAGTAGCATTTTTCTCTGCTAATGGGTAAGCCAGACGAGGATTCAACTCCCTTCTCACATAATCACTTTCAAACTAATGTATTTAAGCAAGAAACGGGAATGTAGTAAGAAGTCACTACCTTAGGCGGATCTGGATCAACGGAACAGTGTCTGCAAGACAGAGTGACCCATCGCCTCCTGTGATGAGACCTGGGCAATTGGCACAATTTCTTTCCATGGTATTAAGTTGTTGCAGGAATTTTTCGGACTGCAGATCCATTCTGTTTCAAGCTTCAATTCTGTTTATGTAAGAGGGGTGATGGTCTGGAGCATAGCCTAGGCCAAATAGTACTCAAAAAGCAATCTCTTCACAAACCAGCAGTTGTTTTTTTGTTGGTGTGGGTTTTTTTATTTGCATTTTGCGGTTAAGCCACAAGATGGCAGGAAAACAAAATAAATATTTTTTCCTGAAGCAGCTGCACTTCAAAGTTACATCTAAAATCAAACACAATCAAGAAAGGGATGAATTTTCTTTATAATTTAAAGCATTGCTAAAGCCTTATAAAGTTTTAAAATACATGTTAGCTATTCCTTTAAATGATGTTATCCAACTGTGATTTTTGCCAAACTGTAGTATCATATCTTTCTCTTATTTGCAGTTTGTGGGTCTGGGCAAATATTGTCTCTTTTTTTCCTACAGACAGCAAATAAAAAAGCTAGTCCTGATTATTTCAGTTTTGTATCCCAGTGGAGTATGGTGTGTAACAAAATTAAATTCAAAATAAAGTCTCTTTGCATGTGGAAGGAGAACCATGATTTTCCTGAATCATGATTAATCCTTGGTTTCTGTATTTTATTAGTATACCCTCTCACTCTGCCCTTGCAAGAAACCTCCCTCCACCTTATTCTCAAAGCTTACTGCAAAGCCAGATAGGAGATTCAAAGCATGAATTGGCTCTTCTTGATTTGAAGAGTACAAGGTAGAGCTGCCTTAAAATCATCTCCGTGCTTTATCTGTCTGTGTCATCTGATATTAAGAAACTACTATAACTTTTCTCTATTAAAGAATTTCAAATGAATGAATTCTGTTCTTCTCCTGCCTAGTCCCCTCAGTGGAATCTTAAAGAGACTGTTTTTTAAAACATCCCAGCTCCTTTTTCAAAAGCGGTGGTCACAATTTCATCATTACTATGGTGTAGGTATGTCATGGTTTGAGATAGCCCCACAGTCCAATTCCCTAGCTCCATCCCCCCTCCCACATCTCAACCTAATGTGAGATGAGTTTTTCCAGACAAAACACACCAGACTCAGAATGGGGGAAAGGGAATATATTACAATGACTGTACAAATAAATACTATAACACATTATACACACGATCACAACTATCTCTACCATGACATATAGTATTTACAATGGATCAGATCTCTTCTCCCCTCCAAATAAAAGTCCAGGAGGGAAAGAAGGACAGATCTCTTCCAGTCTCTCAGGGCGGCAGCTTCTTCTAAGGCAGCAGGTTCTCCTCATCTCATGCATGCAGCAGCTGATAGCTGGATCTCTGCCAGCACTCACGAGGGGGGTATCCCCCTCGGCCCCTTGACGCAGGCAAAGGGGTCTTCCATGGGCTTCATAACCCCAGACAAGGCCGTTTCACCATGACATATCACAAAGACGCAGGGGGTCTTTGTGACGGTCTGGTATCTCCAGGAGATTCAAGCTCCTTGCAGGGCCTCTGTGCCCTGTCTCAGGCTGCGAGCTTCTTTGCAGTTTGCAGCAAGGGAGGGCCCCCAAGGCCAACCTCCCACACCGTCCTGGCTCAGCTCTCAGGATGACTGAGCTTCTCAGCTCCTCTCTGCAGTGGATGTTGCACTCCAAGGCTCCTCTCCTTAGTAGGAGTCCATGTCCCTCCTTTCCTGGAGGTCTCAAAGGAGTTTTGGGGGCTCTGATATCAGTTCTTACCCCCAGAACTCCGTAACTCTGCTGCTAGCTTCTGCTGCTTCCTCCGGTTCAGTTCTTATCTGTCCTGGCTCTTAGCCATAACCTCTGAACGCTGCCGCCGCTTCTGCTCTGTCTCTGCTCACTCAAGATGGAAAACATCTCCCAGCTCACAGCTACAGACACATAGTCCAGCTTAACACTGTTCCAAGTCTCTGTAGCTCCCAACTGGGGCTGGGGGGCCCCAGAGGCCCCGAGGGGCTCCGGGCTCCTTTCCTCGTGGCTACTACAACATGGCTACTTCTTCTACCAACCAAACTACAACTCTTCTCTTCCGGTGCTTGTGATATGTTTACATTTCTGCAGGAGCGCTCATTGGACAGAACTTCAAAACTTCCAGGGGTTTTCACCCCTGGGGGTTACCACTTTTCAGCCTCTGGGGGAAAACAAGGTTCAAACCACTACAAGGTAGCAATAGTGTATGGCAGCAATACATGACAGTAGTATCTGTAATAGAGGTGTACATGGAGCATTACTATCAATTCTCAGATGCTTGAGTAGTCTTGTCCCACAAACCTTCTCAAATATAGCGTAGACTGTAACCCAGAGAAGACATTGTCTACCACAGTTAATAATGTAGCAAACTGAGTAAAAGATGCATGTCCAATGACAGATGGAGTTTTAATCTCTTGCCTTATCTGGATTCATGGATAATCTTAATTATCCGTGTCCTCCCTACAGACAACTCAGTCTTCGTGTCGCAGTGAACCAGGAAGCTGTTCACCAAAATGTCTTTATAAGTAGCACTTATTATCTCCAAAAACTTGTTGAACTTATTTTGGACAGGCTTCAATGACACACTCAAGGGCTTTCTGTAGTTTCATCTGTTTGGGGACTTACTGCCTCTTCTTTCCATCCCTAGTGCCTCCTCATTTGCTGCTACCTTCCCAGCTGTTTGCTTCTAACAGGGACACCTTTTGCTTCTACAACAGACAGTCCTGGTGATGTGCCGGTGACAGAGACGGTTCTTTGCTGAGCTGGTCAAGGAGTGCACCATTCTGTGAGTGCAATAGCTGTGTCTTGGCCAAGGATCAGAAGCCCAGATTACGGGCCCCAAGGCAACGTGCAGAAGAACTTTATCGCTCACAGGATATGAATAGGACATGACTTTGCTGTGAAGTTAAACAATCATAGTTCATCTGTGCATATGTAGTTGCCCTGGTAATGAAAGACAAAAAGTGTAACTGAAGAAAAAAGTCTCCACCATATCGGTAACTTAGGTTGTATTTTACGTACAACACACTAGTATGTGAGAGCTACTGATCCCCTATTTTCTGCTATTGGAATACTGGTTTGTGGTAAATTCATAGCTGTACCTAAAGCAATTTTGATTCCTTAGAGACTCAGGCAGCAATTCTAAAGCAGTCTTTTCATTGAAAGCAGTTGTTTCATTGTCTTTTCTTTGAATTGTCCATGCTTGTAGTGACACGAGGGAGTAATACCAGTAAGGTGTAGCTCCTGGATATCTGCATGTTCTAACTCATTATCTCAATCATGCTCAGGAATTTCTAATTTGGAGTAGATAGACACATAATAATGGGCCACAAAAGTGACTTCTTTTTGTCAGTCATAAAATCTGTCAGGTTTGCAGGTGTTCTTTGAAAAGATCCATGTTGAAGATGCATTCACGGCCTGCGATCCTTTCAGTGGCCTTATACCAGCAGTAGAACTGTGCCATTCTCACTCCGCTCACTCAAGCTGCTAGCTACTTCAGTTGCTGCAGTTTTGAGGAAATCATGGGTCAGACAGCAAAAGAGAAATAATAACAAGCAATGTCAAAATCCACTTTCTCAGTGAGTTTTTCTTTTAATTATTTAATTTTTGTCAGCACTGTAGGTTTTTGTGCTATTTTCCCATAAGTATGTCCTGAAAACACTGGCAGTGGGCACACACTGCACCACTTTGGTGGGGTCCTGACATTAGCAGATCTGGATGCCATATTCTTGCTATATTTGCTTCTACACTGTTTATATTCTTTTACAAGTCAATTTGAATATGCAAAATTTGCTGACACTTTCACCATTTTATCTCTGTTTATGTATAGGGCTACCATCATTGTCAAAATTACTTTGTTGTGCCACAGTCACGGTCATTGTCAAGAAAAACAAGAGGTTCTTTAGAAGTTTATGATTTCCAGTCTAGATGAAATGCTTGGGCTCAGTAATTTCTTTTTTTACACTGTATGCTCTGAAATACTTAATTCTCCTACATTTGTTTCACAGAAATTATTTTGTAGCTGGATGCTTTTTCCCTGGAGTTTTTTTAATCATGCTTTGTCTGAGTGCCAACAGTATGGCACATGGTCCTCCAGATGCCTCCAGATCTGTCTGTCTTTTTTTTCTTTTTTTTTTTCTTTTTTTTGTTTAATTTCTTAAAGAAGGTACACTCCCTACCTGTTAATTTTTCGTAGAAAAGTAACCACTTTATCATCCATATACAATGGAAACTACTTAGACCACTGCGAGGCTAACAGCTTAGAGGTCTAAGATCTTAAAGCATGTTTGACAACGTTTCAGTGGAGTAAGATATATTTATCTTGCATGTCTGAGCTATTTCCTCTCAGAAAATGGCATTAGCAGTTGCAAATAAGCAAACCTTTTTGGACTAATGAACTGAATATGATGTAATTGTTTTCACACACTTTCTGTCTTAATCAGATAATTATATGGACATAAAAAATGTCTCAGTTTTCTGAGCCAGCAGACTCAACATCGTGGATAACTTCATCCTGGTTATAAACGTAATATTGGAAGTATTAGCTAAGTAGATTAAGAGGGCATCATAGTTCTGATTGAGGCTTCCAGGCAGAGGCAAGAAACTTAAAATATTTTTCAGATGTGGCAACGGCAGAAGACTGAACCTAATTGTCTTAAAAGCCTTCTTCAGCCCTAAGTACTCTTGTTTTCTTAGCTTTGGTGCAAATTTGTGGTACAAATAAAACAGTTTTTCCCCTATACCATGGAGGCTTGTCTTGTCATTTGAGATAATTCTTATTGCAACATGTCCTGGGGTTTGATATGTGAGGAGAATAACAGCCTGGACAACAAAACTCAGACCACAGCCTGAAACTTATTACATGCAATTATTGTTGAGGGTTTTTTGGTGTTTTTGTTTGTTTGTTTGTTTGTTTTTTTAATATGGGCAGCCTCAGGTGAGACAAAGATGACTAGATTTCCTTTTATGACAAGGTAACCCACCTAATTGATCAAGGGAAGCCAGCTGATGTAATCTTTTCGGATTTCAGTAAAGCTTTCAATACAGTCTCTCACTGCATCCTTCTGGATAAAATGTCCAGCCCACAAATGGATAAACATGTCATGCAGTGGGGGAGCAATTTGCTCACGGGTCAGGCACAGAGGGTGACAGTGAATGCGGTGACATCAGACTGGTCACCTGTCACTAGTGGGCTCCTGCAGGGCTCCATCTTGGACCCTGTGCTCTTCAGCATCTTCATAAGTGACTTGGACACAGGACTGGAAGGGACACTGAGCAAGTTTGCAGATGACACAAAGCTGAGAGGAGCTTTTGACTCCCTTGAAGGCAGGAAGGCCCTGCAGAGAGACTCCAAAAAATCAGGGGGCTGGGCAATCACCAACCATAGGAAGTACAACAAGGAAAAGTGTTGGATTCTGCACCTGCGGCAAGGCAACCCCAGATGTTCATACAGACTGGGGAACAAGATACTGGAAAGCAGTGCCAAGAAAGGGACCTGGGGGTCCTGGCTGATGGCAAGTTGGCCATGAGACATCAGTGCCCTGGCGGCCAGGAGGGCCAACCATGTCCTGGGAGGCACTAGGCAAAGCATTGTCAGCTGGTCAAGGGATGGGATTGTCCCACTCTGCTCTGCACAGGGGCAGCCTCACCTTAAATATTGTGGAAGTTTGGGCACCACAATGTAAGAAAGATATTAAGCCATTAGAGAGTGTCCAAAGGAGGGCAATGAAAATGGTGAAGGGCCTTGAGGGAAAGTCATGTGAGGAGTGGCTGAGGGCACTTGGTCTGTTCAGCTGGAGAAAAGGAGACTGAGGAGAGACCTCATCGCAGCTACAACTTCCTCGGGAGGGGTAGAGGAGGGGCAGTTACTGATCTCTTCTTTATGGTGACCAGTGACAGAACCTAAGAGAATTGCCTGAAGTTGTGTCAGGGGAGGTTTAGGTTGGATATTAGAAAAAGGCTCTTCATCCAGAGTGTGGCTGAGCAGTAGAAAAAGCTCCCCAGGGTAGTGGTCACAGCACCAGGTCTGCCAGAGTTCCAGAAATATTTGGACAAGGGTCTCAGGCACATGGATGTGATTCTTGGAGTGATCGTCTGTGGGCCTAAAAGTTGGACTCACTGATTCTGATGAGTCCCTTCCAACTCAGCATATTCTGTGATTTTGTGATTTTTGGGAAAGAATTAATTTCTAGGAAGAATAGCACCTTTGTCCTAGCATGTGATCCTGAAAGATCACTTCAAGGGGGAAGAAGTGAAACCCAAAAACTCCTCCAGTGGAGGCACTCTGCAAAGAAATAGGAGAGAATTGATGAGGGAAGTGTATGCAAATCACCAGGTTCCTGTAGAGACAAAACAAGGTTAGCATCCAAGGAGATCGTGTATGTAGTCAACTAGAAGTAGGAAGTTAATGATTTAGGGAGTACAGTTCAGCTGATAAAAGGACAGAATTCTGTCAGGGAGTAACAAAGGCTGCATGACAGGTGTCAGAGAGGGCCTGTGTAGTGTCCAGTAGCGACCAAACTGTGAGGATCTTCACTCACGTTGACTGCCTGTGTAAAGTAAGGAGGAACTTGAATAAAGCTCTTCTCTGAGTTCAAGGAGCTTTAATATGTTTGAAGGATGCTCTGATAAATGCTTTTATGCAGTACTCTGGAAATAAGAGGCTGAAACTGGGTCAAGAGAGCAATATTCTTCACAGCACAATATTTTAAATTGTGAGATGCATTAGAAGGCCATAGTGGTCTCTTCTTTCCCTAAGAGGTTGGGAAAAAAAAAACGGTGTGTTAATGCAAATTTTGAACAGATAATTTCTCTGCTGTATTTCTGTGGCAGAAGGTTGTCAGACAGGTTGTCTAGGGAAAAGCAGTGTACATTAGTTTTCTTCTTATTTCTTCTTTCTCTTAAAGCCGGAAGAAGTAGGTGGAGCCATTGACTCTACATGATACTGTAAGTAGGACATGTGGATACAAAGACTCTATTGTAATGGCAATTCTTGCCTTTGGCCCAGTGACCCAATAACACATACCTTAGTAGCTGCATCTTTCTATATCATAGAGTTTTAAAACTTGTCTATACAATTTTCTGTACATACAACTTGGAAATGCTGATGTGCTCCAAACTCATGTATGTTTTCCTTCCTCAGATAGTGTCATTTATATTTGGCATTATATTGGGCATTTTTTGTGCTCATTAGTAGCTGTCACAGTTTTTGGATGATGTTAAACAGTTTAAGGAAATAACTGTGCTTTAAGTTGTCCATGATTATAGCTGTGAAGTGATGACTAAGTAGATAGGATGATCTTAACACTTATGGTTTTACTTCAAGTGAATAGCAACAAAGGTCAGTGCTCTAAAACAGACAATCAAACAAAATATCTTTCATAGGAATAAACACCCAAAATTTTTCTTGCTAAAAAGTATAACTTGAAAGTAAGTGTTGGGAAACCTTTGCCATGTATATGTTAACTGCACATTGGTCATTTAAATTAAAATTAATCAAAAGCATGCTGAAAGCCTGTGCTGAAATGTGACTGAATTAATTTTCTCTGTTCTAGGGATACCTTTCGAATTCTGGAAACTCTTGCTAATGGACACAGATTTTACTTTTTTTTTCCTTGAATTTGTCGAAGCATAGTATTAATAACATTGTACTGTCTTCTTTTACTTTTTTGGCTTCTGCATGTCTTCTTTCTTCATCTTCTAGATTGGGATAGCCTCCAATTCCTTCTCTCCCTTTCTGCTCTTCCCTTCTTCCCGTAACTTGGCTGCATGGAAGAGGTTTTTTGTTCCAGCTATGTTGTTTGGCAGCTGAACAAAACAAGCATGTCAGGGAGGGGAATAGGACAGGTAGCTCTGACATAGCATCATGCTGCCAACTCCTCCAGATATACAGGACAACTTTGGTTACATAACCTCATCCTGTATTTGGAAAACCAGGTTCAAACTGAAAGGGACCTGTGGATCCCATGGCTATGCCTGTGATCTTAAATGCTCCCTTACTCACTCCAACAAGGGAGCACGGAGAACCAGTGGAAGTGGGCTCTTTCCATGGCTCTTCCAGGGGACCCACAGCCCCATGGCACTGGTGTGATACTTATTATACAAAAAGTCAAAGTTGGAGCACTTGATGAGCTGAGGGAGTTCCTGCCTAGAGGCAGGGGTTGTACTAGGGGAAGAATATTTTAGAATTGCAGAGGTCTTATAATAGGTGGTTTATGGAAGAAACTAAAGATGAGGAAAAAAAAAGATTTGGATGATTTGGGGAGGAACAAGTTGGCGAAAACAGAGAGATAAGGTGACAGAAAGAGCTGGTTGTTTTTAAACACTTGTCTGCCTGTGCTGTGTGACCAATTAGCAGAGTCTGTCCTGTCTTCTTATTATATTAATTTCTAGCTTTGCTTTCCTGGGTTCAGGCCTGTGTTCTATGTGTGTGTATGGGCATACTGAGGTCTCAGTGCCAGCAGCTGGAGTAAGACCAGGGGCTCGGTGGGCTCATGGTAGTGGCACCAGCCTCTGACAGGCTATGATTACATGTGCACATGTGGTGCATTTGTGTACTCTGCATCTATCTGAGTTTTTAATCATCTCTGGATTTTAGTGTCATTTAAAGACAGCTCAAACCATGCCAAAGTAGGGAAATTTTGAAACACTTGATTCCTGCATAAAGTGTCTGGTAACATGACAGATGGCAGTTTTAAGTTAGTTAGAGAAATGGAAAAAGGGTTAAGAATTTAAAGGCACCCAGCTAATTGAGATCACTATCACACTTTACGTAGCCGTTTACTACTGAAAGTCACATTTTAATGAGCCAGTAGATGAATTTTTATCCATTTATAATAAGGGAAATAGGGGGGCTTGATAAGTTAATTTTGATTATTTTTTTTTTCTGTATTGCCATTACTCTTTTCTTCAATTATTTCTTTTATTTTTTTTTTGTTTCTGCCATTTGTGCTGGGTTTTTTCTTTGGCTTTAGGTTGGTTCTGGGTTTGTTTGGTGTTTTTTTTTCTCCTGCTGGTACTTTGTGGAAGGGAAATTATCACTACTTATTTACTGGTCTCCCACAATACTTCCACATTTCTGTGTTTTGGCATGTTTTTCAGGAGGTAGGAGTTACTGTGGGACAAGATCCAGAATATTTTAGTGGCTGATTTCAGTCTAATCCATCATCTTGGACAATATTGACACCAGTCTGAGTAATGCTAAACCAGTGCATCCTTCATAACCGAAGATGTTAATGATCCCCACAGCTTCTTTATGGCGTTACACTTTGTCTGTTCCAAGGGCTTTTGGTGGTACTACAGCTTGGATTCTTCACTCCTGAGATTGTAAAAGGTTGAAAGACGGACTTGCCATGAGGTTCCTTATATTCCTTCATGTTGTCAATCCTTATTTAGAGATAAAGGAACTGCAGCTTTCAACTGAATGTGATGAAGCAGTCAATGCCTCACAGTGGTTAAGAATTACTGAGTTTATACACAGGATTTTTCCTCCGTTTCTTCCAACAGTAATCACTTAATCCGCCAACGTAGTCTTCTGAGAACTATAAATAAGAAATTGTGGGATTATTTTGTCAAATATTAACATTAAACCTAAATTTCAAGTGTTTCAATAATATAGTTAAAATATATAGGAGAGTAAAAATTAGAGATTAAGTAGGTAATCTACTTACATTTCAGGAAAATGTAATGCATTTTCAAAGTATGTTATGTCCAGCTCACTACCTTTCATAAAAAGCCGGTCAGTAGTTCAGTGCTTTTAGATTTCTGAACCTCCCCTTGTTCTTTAGTTATTTTGCTTTCCCTAGAAATATTTCATGTCATATATGCTTTCAAAAATTCTCTGGTCTAAGAGGTGCTGTGAGAACCCCCTGATGACTTTGCAGCATGTCAGGGGAGTTAGTTACAATGTAGTTAAAGTTGATGTTCCCAGCTCCTGGGATCTCTCATCTTAAAATGCAAATCCTTTGGTGAAGGAGTTAGCCTGCTTCTGTAAGTATACCTGTTTGTAAACATCTAGTACACCAGCATCAGATCTGCACCAATTCTGGTAGATTCTTCAGAGTCTAATTTGCTGCAATAGCTTTGATAGGTTGGATCACAAATTAAGCAGATGGCATGTGAAATGCTTATTCTGAACCATTAAGGGATGGTACAACATGCTCTTCAAGTAGTTTTCTACACCTCCCTCTCCCTTCTTCTCCTCGTTTCAGCTTTTTTCACCTTTCTTTCTTTTATTTTTTGCCGGAGTCCTTTCCAGATAATAATCATTTTACCCTCCTGTGCATTTATATTTTTTTTCACATGTTAAGATTTTATATAATTATTTTCCCAGAAACATGATAAGGACCATTAGATACCTTACTCTTCTCTCTCTACCTTGTGTGTATTTGTGTTTCAGTTGTTTTGAGAGGTCTGGACTTGGGTTTTTTTCACATTTTATTGTGTCTCTGACAAAAAGCAATAGCTGAGTTGCTACATACTTTATAATGTTTTTCCCTAGGCTAAGTGTTTGCTGTTTTGTAGGTTGAACTCCTCCAGTGTGAAGAGGTCCTTGTTGTAGTTAAGAAAACATTTAGTTCATCTACCTGATGGGTTTAAAAAGCATTAACATTCATTGAGTAGCTTTCTCATCTCTTTGATTTTGACTGTTGATGTTTTTAGTCCCCTTATCTACTGTGTTTGCGTAACTGGTTTAGCAGGAAATAACACACGACTATTTTGGTTCCTCTGTATGAGACACTATTAGTGAGGATTGGTGTTTTGGACCATTAAAACACTGCCCAAAAAAGGAGAAGTCACTATTTTTTTAAATTTTATTTTATTTTAATTTTTTCATGCAGTTATGTAAGAATAACTTGTTTTGATGCTTTTTAGAGGTTTGGTAGGGGTTCTATGTGTGTGTGTGTTCACAGCCTCAGAACAGAATACTATTTTTACCTCTTTCAAACAGTTCAAATATGGTTCCCTGTTTACCAAATGCTTAATTTTCACTCCCATCCTCACATTTAAAGATAGAATAAATGAGACTTTGTTTATGTGTGTATTTCTTTGTAAAGTAGTTTGACCTGAACATATACAGGCTTGAACTTTGCTTAGTGAGTCTTATAACCCATAGTAAAGATCTTTGAACTTACCCGGCTTCCCATAGCTACACCAGTGTTGCAGAACCCACAAATATATTATTCCTCACCTGAAAAACGAAACAAACAAACAAAACAAAAACAAAAGCATCAGCAAAACTTGCTGCATAGAAAAGCATAAGTTTGATTTCTAATTGCACAACTTTCATTCTTGATGGGAAGATCTTCAGGGAAGTTTTGGAAGAAAGACAGGGATGTGGTACTTCTAATACACTCTTATTGAACCCTCATTCTTCAACAGCCAAATTAACTACTACTTTCAAATAGTATTATCCTCACAACATTTCATCTTGTTGTTTTTCTAATTTCTTACAGTGTTTTCTCATCTTCATGGAAGGATTCATTTGCCTGTCATCATGAGGATATAACAAACTACTGGAATGCAGCAGATGGAGCTCACGTATTGTGGCAACAGTACATAACCCTGGTGTTCAAAGGCTCTTTGGTGTCTTCAATATGTCTGCAGGGCAGTCAGGTGGGACTGCAGCACATACAGCTGTACCAAAAGTAACAGCAATCTGGATTTGTTGATACCAACAAAGAGAAAAGGATTAGCAGTCAGGTTTGGGTGTGTGAGGCTTGCACAGGATGCAAATAGCTAGCCCATGCTGAAGCCCTCAGCACTGACACTGCTGACTACACAGATTTTAAGAAGACTAAAGTTGGCAAAACTTCTACTCTCTGTGCTCTAGCACTTCTGTTTAAATTGTGGGCATATTCAGTGCAGTGTCTGTGTGTACAAACATATGCATGACCCCACTGTCACTTTCAAGATCCCCACTGCCCGGGTGACTTTCAGAGCTGCTAATGTGGTAATGTTATGATAACTACAGAATTGCAAATGCTGGCAGGATTTCTGGTCATTTTTATTCCTGGTTTTTTTATACTGTGTCTTTAGATGGTTATTTGTCTAATCTTGCTACTTTCAGAATTTCTTGCAGATCATTGTACAAGCTAATGTTGGATCTCTTAAATAAATTTGAAGGTTCCTAAGTGGATCTCTTAAACATATTTTAAAAGGATCATTTACTTATTAACTGGTGTAAAAGGGAAAATACTGGAAGCAGACAGAATGTTCTGGATTAAACTGATGGATAAAGGGAAAATCAAAAGACTAAAACTATTAATTGGTTAGAGATGAACTTTGCTGTTCCAATAGAAGAAGAAAGCCAGGGAATAGATGAGGTAAGGAGATAGGGATTAATATTCCAGATACAAACAAAATGAGGTCATAATTGCAGCAATAGAACTAGGGCCCTGGGGAAGGAAAGCAGGTGTGCAGGTAGCAAAGCTTCTCCTACTGGAGCACTGATCTCCAAGGAAATTGTGCCCTGGGGAACTAGGGGACAAGCAACGCCAGGTGGACTGGAGCCCTGCAGCCCAGTGACAATGACTTTTGGATCCATCTAATGTAGAACCTTCTCTCTACACTGATTTTTTTTCAGGGAGCTGGAGCTGTAACACAAAATGATTTCACTGAAAATGCAGGAATCCATAAAGGAGTCCCACCACACCTGCTCGGGATACAGGCTAACTGAGGTGGGGATGACAGCACTTCCTTTTCACAGAATCATGGAATCTGCGGTGTTGGAAGGGACCCACCAGAATCACTGATATGTACCTGAGGACATTACGAAGTGCTTCTTGAACTCAGACAGGCTTGGTGCTATGACCGCTTCCCTAGGGAGCCTGTTCCAGTGCTCAGCCACCCTCTGGGTGAAAAAGCTCTTCCTGATATCCAACCCAATTTTGTTTTGTTCTCTGCATGAATGGGTTTGTCATTCTATCGCCAAAGACTTGCCAAACTTCCCGGCCATGAGATTCTTCAGTGAGAACATTTCTTGCTGTTTAACTCCTTTAAAATTACAAAAGCCAGGAAACATATTAAACTGAACGAAAATTTGGTTTGTCCTTGTGATTGTGACATTTCACTGAGTATTCAAATGGGAAAGAATCTCCTTTTTTCTCTCTCTGCTCCAAAGATGGCTGTCTCTTGCTAGGCAGGAGTCTGTGGTCACTTTGAACACAGATGAGTTTGTAAGCCCAGTTCAACCTGTACCAGCTGAGGAGGAATGGAGACTGCTCTTCAAAATGAAACATCATAGTTTGCTGGCTAGAGCATGCTACGCAAAAACTGAGACTATGGTTCCTTTAGTCCTTGTTAGAGAAGGATTTTGCTTCTGGAATGGGCTCTAGATGTTGCTGCTGTCCTCTGCCTTGGCTTCCCACAGGCCTCAGAGCTATTGACACGTTCTCATCCAGACTGTGCTTTCAGGACAACTACAGCTTGGATGTGGACAGTCCTCCAAACCAGGAGGCAGACAATATTGTCACTTGCAGAGCCTAGACTTGTAGTGCAACAGATTAGTAGATAGGTCAGTTAGTTGTTTAGAAAAAATTTATTGTGCCATTTAAAAAGAACAGGTAGTGTATAGAAAAACTTACCCCTGAGTGCCAGCTTAGGGTGTTGCCACTGAATTATCTTTAGCCTATACAGCCTAGTTACTACAGAGGTCTCCTTTTTAATGGAGTGTAAGATGAACGTTTGAGGCACAACAAAATGCAGACATTGCATAAATTACCACCAGTTCACACATCTTACCCTCAGGAGTCACAACCACAAATGGCAATGAAGCAGTAGAGAACTTCAGTACCAACCACAAACTTTCTCCTCTGCCATTCTAGGTCTTCTTGATGAGGCTATTCTATAGCCAATGAATGAAAGAGCTTTTCTGGGATGTTGTATGTGAACAACACTTGGAGCTGTCTCACTTTAACTTGACTTTCTTTCTTGGCTGTTCCTACATTAGATATTTGTCTTAATTTCCCTCAGTAGAGACAGTGGATGTACCATATGTAATGAAGTGCTTCTGCCAGTGCCAGCAAGAATGCGAGTACACCACCAAAAGTCAAGGTTGTAGGTAGCATCATCACCATAAAGACACCATAACCACCTTTACTGTTCCTGCGTGTGACACAATGGCAATGTGTTCAGACAGTTCCACATATATAACAGAGGTAGGAGACACTAGAGTCAAAGCTTTACTTTCATTTTTTGTTTTAGTCACCTGCAAAGACTTGCATTTGACTGAAAGCATCCTAAATCAGGATTTATTTAAGAGAGCAGACAAGGTGGCAAATAAGAAGGCAATGTATAATAACAGTGTAAATCTTAGTCAAAAAGTCATCAGGTCATAAGTCCTCAACACATGATGGCACATTAGTCTTCTCTCTAACCTTCTTGCTGTGGGAAAAAATTATCCAGTGCCTTTTATGAATCACAGAAACAACTACTACAGGGATTGACTAGTTATGTGTTTTAGTGTGTAACCACTCACATATGGTGGAAAAATTATTTCTTCTTATCAAGTCAAATATTCTGCCCTTGATTCATAGTAATGTAGCATGTGATGTATTCTCCCTTTTTGTGATAAAGGCAGAAATTATACAAGTACACTTGCTTTGTGCAACTTTGCAGCATTCTCCCCTTGTCTCCACCTTCAAATTTAATGTTCTAATTAGTAGAAAACTTGGATAGGTATAGAAAAGCAAAAACCTTGCAATGCTAAGCCATGGCTTTAATCAGATTAGAAGCTTCAAGAACATGTGTAGGACCTTCACAAATCCAATTATACAGTTTAACATGCCAATATGAAAAATTTGTTCCCAGCATAACCGTCACAGTCATGAATTCCGACATGAACCATAAATCTATTCTGTATTAACTCTAATTCTAGTTAGAATAACAGTAAATAAGGTCTCATCTATGAAACATATGTTAGAAATGTTTTTATTATTTTTTATCCATCTAAGCTCTTTTCTTTGTTTCTCTGAGAGAATGAGGAAGAAGGTGCTCTGCTTATGGTTTTGTTCAGAATGTAGTTCAATTCCTTCTCCTGATTCTAAAATGCTTACTTCTGTATCTTCAGTGGAAGCTCCTCTTTTTCTTGTCTGAGGAAAGCTTAGATGAGTGACACTTGGCTGACCTTCTGACACCAACTGTTACAGGATTTTTCCATCTGCTCTGCCATTTTTAAGCTAGGATGCATCTAATGGCCAGAGCAGAAAGCACTGCAATAAAGCCCTTAGCTGCTGCCAAGTAATAATGTCCCAGAAAGGACATAACCCTGTCAGCCTTGGTCTGATCCTGAGCTAAGGAGCCTTGCTCCAAGGGCTAATGAGATTAGGTAGTACAGTCTACTGACATGGGCCTCCAGATTCAACTTCATATTTTATTTACAGTTCTGGGACACCTTACATGGATGTACAAGCTTTTGACTTCCCCAGCATACAAAGGAGAATCACACTCTTTCACATGTAGGAGTAATTAGTACACTATTCCTTATCTTCTTCTTTTCAGTCCTTGCTGCTGGAGTTCATTTGTTTCTTTTCCTTCGTGTTTAACTTAGGTAATATTTTTTGCTGGGCTCAGCAGGTTACATCTACGCAGCTGTCTATTCCTGGGTGCCAGTCAAGGGAGGCCATGCTATTCAAATGCACAGTAAAGGTCTCAAAGATGCGTCCAGGTGGGGCCAACCCCATCCATAACGTGTCCAGGAAATGTTCACAGAGAGCAGAACTATCTCATCTTTTGACAAGATAAAGGAGACAGACTTAGCCAATGTGTATCTTCGTGTAAATGTGAGAGGATTCTTGCTGGGAATTGGGACCATAGGGCCTACAGGTTTTATCTTGCTATGTGGAGCAATGTCTTATCCTTTAATTGACCCAGCAACCAAGATTATCTGCACGTTAGAGGATGCCAAAGCAAAGTGAAAGAATCTGAGTTTAACCATCAAGGAACTGAAACAAGTGAATTTTCAAGTGCCTTCGGAAGTAACAGTTGTTTTCTGAGGCTTAAGCATCTACAGTACCAGCCTAGGCAGTCTAAACTCACTGCAGTGTTTCTGCTTGGACAGCTCTTGATCTGTCCCTGCCAGAAAAAATTAGCTTTGTTTATTACCCTTCACCATCTCACCACTGACTTGAAGGGTGTGTGACCCCAGTCCCTTAAATTGCCTTGTTTGGACAAAGGCTTTACAATGCCTATTTCGAGGGTGCCTTACAGAAACCCAATACCCAGAGACCTCATTGTTCTCAGAGGGAAGTGCATTGTTATATTTGTAACTACAAATACTAAATGAACAAAAAAAAACCAGATTGCACAATGCTAATTTATAGAAAACACAAAAAATATGCCAAATAAAAATATTTATTATAATATTTATATATCAAGCTCTAGCTTAAGCAATGCTTAGGGTTAAAAGTGGGGATATTTCTTAGTGCTAGTATCAGATAAGAAATAAATCAATCTACGTTTGACCCAGGTTTATCAGCAGTAGTTACTGGGTAATCAGTTCAAACATTACCTTGTTAGTAAACAGAAATATTCTCATCACCCTCTATTGCACTCTAAGCCAGATATTACTCAGATAACACTTAACATTTTGCAATATCATATTGACAAGAAAAACTAATTTTTTTATGCCTGCAAACAGGTGCTGCATTCTGGTTTTTCCAAAAATTAAGAATAATGAAAATAAATTCAATTTCAGCATAACTTAAGTGATACAGAACTGACCTTGAAGTATTTTATTTGTTTATTTTAATTGATTTTCTGTATTTTTCATTGGCAGAGTACTTGTTCTAAATAAGATTTCAGGCAGATTTTGAGATTTTTAGTCTCAAATAGTGTCTCTCAGAAGCCCTATTCTCCTGCAGATGGCAGTTCTCTCAGCCTTATTCACCCTGTGTATCACACATAAGAATGTGGTCTTAATCTATGAAAACAACCTGAGATATATATTTAATATTGTTAACCTGCAGAAGTTTTTTTCAAAAATAATGTTGTCTATTTGCCTTTATAAACTTCACACAATTGTTACAATGCCAACAGAAATTGTCTGTTTAAATAAATAGTTTAAAAACAAGAATGAGTGACTAATACTGTATATAGATTTCACCACCTTCTTATCTACATTGCTATGTAAACACCTGACTTTCTACAACGATATAAAATATATTTTAATAATAGTCGATAATGCTATCTGACTGGTTAAAACTTCAGGTTAAGCAACAAGTTAACTATACATATGGTCAGTAAAGGTCATAGTTACTCTAGTTTAGCATTTCTGATTTCTGTCTGGCTTAAACCAGAACATGCAGGACACAGCAAGAAGTTTATAGAGCAGCCCTTTAAAACAGTAAAACATTCAATAAAAGCAGAGTCAGCAGGATGGGCGAGACTCAAATCTGTTCTTATTTTGTGTGTTGTCAGCTAGGCTCCCTATATAAACTGGAAAATTCATTGTATATTAACTTTATTTTCTGCTTTTCTTCCTGTGGACTGTATGGCAGAGTGAGATGTTGCTTCTGATATCGTTTGTCCTATACACATTAAATACAGTGGCTGTTTCTAGTAGTGATATTTCTGATGGTTCCTTCCTTATTGTGTGCTCATTAAAATTTCGTGGAATTTGGTTTTATTAAGCTTGAGCTGTTGGAGCAGAAGCAGATAAAACAAGTTGCAGTAATAAGCACTCTACAGAAAATGGTTACTTTGTAGTTTTAGTGTCTTGGCTCATTTACAACCTAATCATTACAGTTTGTTTGCCAGGAGCTGCATAATGCTCAGCTATGCATCTGTGAATAGAAATTACATAATTAAAAGCCAGGCAGCAGCACATTCCTTCTACACATACATGACTGCTTTAGGTCTCTGATTTCTCAGGTGAAGCCTGTGAGCCTTTGCTGTTCAGAAAGTGTATCCGAGCATGTCAGGTTCTCCGTGTAGCGTTTTGGGCAGCGTCTGTTTACTTCAACTGTAGTACTTTCTGATGTGCTCTTTTGATCTGCTTGTGCATGCAAGATATTCACCCAGGTTTTCTGGGCATCTGCAACTCATGCTCCAACCAGACAGTCTGATCTCCTATCCGGAAGACCAAAATCCACCATTGCCCCTAGACATATCTCCCAAGCATGAAAAATCATGTTTACAGAGACATTGAAAACTTGATAGACCTAGATGCATTTTTTGGTTTACTAGTTATTTGGGTAGGTAACAAGGCTTCAAGTAGCAGCATTGTTTTTTTCTCTTTTAAAGCATTTTCTCTTTGACCTGAGTTATGTTTAAAGGGAAAGCAACCTGAAGCCACTTTTTCCATTATCTGGCAGACATTGCAGTAGCACAGCTGTACTACCTTACTTTCTACAATTGAACAGTCTGTGGTGGAACTTGTTATTTTAAATGGAGGAGGTGAGTCAGTGCTTCACTGGACTCTTGCAAGGACACTTGGAGCACTGCAGAACTCAGCCCCCCTTCTCTTTGGTTTGATATTTTGTCAAATTTGAAATGTACCAGTTGTGCATCAAGTCTGTAGTACAATCAAATTGCTCCATAAGAAGCAAACAGTAATTGTCTCATATTTTCAAGGGAGCTTTTCAAGGACTGATCGATAACTTGATGTGGAAACATGCCTAATTTTCAAATCAGCATTTTAAACAAATAAATGTCATGTGCTTTAGACCACTTGTAGTCATCTTAAACATATGATGATTAGTTTGTTTTTAGAAGATGGGAAAAAATATCTTTCTTCCTGACAGAAAAACTTGCTCTCCTATTTTAAGATGAAGTATATATGCTTACATAACTGTCTGTGGTATTTTTGCATTGGAAAAATATTATCAACCAGAATCCCCTGAAGCATTGGGGTCCTTTGCTAGCAGAGCACTTGGACTGCAGCCACCTCTAAATCACATTGCATGACTGTAGGTAAGAAGACCTGAAAACAAATAAAATTTTGCCATGCATATCTGCTTTGGAGTATCAAGAGAGCAAGGGGGGCTGTTAGTCCTGAAACCCCCTATTTTTGCAGTCATCTACTTTTATTTTCCCATCATAACTCAAGAAGTTCTGAAAAAAAAAAAGTAGGAAAAAATAAACTCTGTGGCTAGGCAAACTTGTTGGAAGTGCAACAAAAAGCTGAAGCAATTTTTCCAACACTATCATTCAAAACCTCTGACTTTTGTTTAGCTTTCATTTCGGGTTATGTTAAGACGAGCAGATAATGCTTGTCTCTGATTTACCAAGTAGAAAACTCACAGGTAGGTACTGTACTCTTGAGTTTGGCAAAGGAGATTGGACTTTTGGCATCTCTTTCTCATATGCTTGCCAAGCTGGACAACTTCCTACATAACTGATGCCTTATTTGGAAAATGCTTAAACTATTTCTTGGAAAGTGTTTGAAGGTCAGACAGAGTTTTTTTGGTGTTTTACAGTATTTATTATTGCATAAGAAGGTTGTGTCCTACTTCTCATGGACATCTGGCTAAGAGCTAGTGATATGACGGAGGCATTCTTCCTGACACAAAAGAAACCCCACTGGAGACAATAAGAGGCAGAACTACAGACAGGTCCCTGTACCTGCTACACATTTGTTTTTACATTTAGGAAATAGGTACTCTAGAATTGTCTTTAAAATCCCTCAAATATATACATACTGCATGAATTTTGAGGCTCAAAATGGGGTCTCTGATAATGCAGCTTTGAAGTCATCTGTGACGGGGGTCCTCAAGAGACCAACCAGGTGACAGAAGTTGATGGTAGAGGCTTTGAAGATAGAGGCACAAGGGAGTAATAGGAGGTTGAAGGTTGAAGTACAAATCACAACTGGTCAATAGGCATGACAAAGAACGAGGAATATGTATATCACCTGTAAATATCCCCTATCTGATATAAACATAGAGGAGAAAACAGGGAGGCATCAAAGGTGGTCACAACCCCTAGAAGAATGGGAACAAAGGAAGAAAAGACAGTGGGGAATTGCTCCACTCTTGTCTTCTTCCACTAAGGACACCACTGCTCTTTAGTCACAGCAGGTTCCCCTCAGCTTGGGTAGTTAAGAAGAGCTGCTTTTTGTCTTGCTATTCAGCAACATTTTGCCTGTGTAAAGTGTCTCTACTACGTCACTGGATAATGTAAATTTGGCCTCTGCAGAGCCCTGTGAGTGTGTGAGCATGCGCGTGTGTGTTTTCCACTCCAACCTGCCCACACAACAAATTGATGCTGCAGCTGAGTAACTGAGAGTCAGAATAAGCTCAGATGCAACAACTCACTTGAATGAATATAAGGACTTCAAACCTCCTCCCCACTCCCTCCCCCAGTTTCTTTGATCTCCTTTTTAAAAGTCTCAGACTGTCAAAACATGAATGCATATATGCATTTCTGCACATGAATAGTCCCAGCAAAGTTAAGAGAACAGAGCGCTGCCTACACTCCCACTCAGCCACATTGGATGGAAGACCAGTATCTCCTTTCTTCTACACTTTTATTTTACCTTATCTGAGCATTGGATTTGTTCTTAGCTTGCTACTTCCTGCCTAGAGTATTTGTACATTGAACAGAAAAGTTCCAGCCCAGTTAATTATAATTAATTGAATTGCTAGGGAAGTATCTGATTCAAAGAGTAATGGTCCGCTATAGAGAAAAAGAACCAAATAAAACAATGAAGAAAAAGTACTAGAGTATGTATTGGTATTTCTCTTATATTTTCTCTTTTAAGGTTAGATTTTGTCTAATGCTCTGTTTCAGCATAAACTTAGAAGATTTCTGGGTGGAGGAGAAGCAGTCCATACAATCCTGTGTGGATACTGTGGTATTCTTGGGTTTGGGCAGAGTGTCTCCAAATCAGTTGAAAATTTAGCTTTAGGAGTCCTGTGATTTGGACTGAAAACTGAGAGATAATTATTAGGAAAGTACCAACTTGAAATTTTGAGTATTCTGTGGAAAAAAAAATAAACAAAACAAAACAATAAACAACTTCTTGATATTGGTTATTTTATGACTTTTAAAAAGTACTGTGTACTTGCACAGTTACCTCTCTCCTGCATCATCCCAGGGCAGCAGAATTACAGTGCTGCAGTTCTGAGGCTGTCCTAATAAATTCACATTATATTTACTCATGGTAGAAGTTTAAAGTAGCCTTTACCTTTCTCTGAACTCAGACTGGAAAGGCAGCCAATGAACTACCTAAATTTTGTGGAAAAAAGCCTGGGTTGTTACATTAAATCAAAATTATGTCCCTGGCAGACTATAAACCTGTATCTTCAATTTATTGCGAAAGTATCATCAGATGTGTGCTGCTCACCAGGGAGTGGCCTCCTCAACCCCTTAAAATTGTCACTGCTAATAGTACTGTGGAGAAGACATAATATGAAGGCAATGTGTGGCACAGATACTCAGTTAAAAGCCAAAAATAATCGCTTCTGGGAAAATTATTGCTTTTTGAAGTGTGCAGGCCAGGCCCTCTGAACAACACAACCTGACAAATTGTCACATGTGACATATGCTACAGCCTTGGTTCAGAATCTCGCCAGAGGCCAATTTTGAGAGATAATTGCAGGACTAAATGATTTCCCTCTCTTTTCAGTTCTTCATGAGTTTTCAACAGACCCAAAATGATTTGCAGAAGTAGGTCAAATTGGGCAGTTGCCTTAGATTGAAAGCACTCCCACAAATGTAACTAGGGAGCAAGAACCAATCTGCAACGAACGACATTAGTTATAATTGACCTTTGCCTTTGCCATCTAGCTGCATTTTTAATCTGCAATAGCTTCAAACACCAGGATAATTATATTCCTATAATGAGCAGCATGCCAAAGCTGACGAAAAGCTTTTTAGAAATTCAGGATGGATCTGCTTCCTTTGTACGTTGCTCACTTTCTCCCTCAAATTTCTCTACTGAAGATTCTTTCAATCTTTACACTATTCTCTATAAATAAAACAACATTGAACAAAATGAGACATGTAATCTGTTGACTGCAGAAGTGAAATTATTACTAATTTTGTCCTTTGCTGTAATTTGGATATAATTTCTGGGAAAACATGAATTTGAGAGATTCTAAACAGCTGTTGGCTACATCATTTTATGAAAGGATCTAAGCCACTGGTGAAGGAAACCAGTCAGACATTGTTTCAGGTCTGGTCAGTTCAGATTTAACTTAAAGAATTGTACTAAAATTCAATATAGTGATTACTATATGTTGCAAAGAACATACTGGGTGGAATGTTTCTCTTATAACCCCATTTTGTTCCAGACTGCTGGGACAAAATTCCTTAAGGCTCTTGGAGCATTCATAAACATGAACCATATGAGAATGTAGATAATTCCCTTCATAATTATACATTGATTTTTTAGCAATTCATTCACATTGTGGCAGAAGTTTAGTTTGATGTTAATGCATAGGTACTAAATCAGATCTGAGGCCTAATTAGTTGAGTGTGCTCTCTCTTAGAGCAACTAGGTGCAGATCTATTTGATAGCTATACAAAAGTAGGCTGGTAGAAAGTAATTTTTTTCTGCCACAGTAGGTCTTTCCTTTTATCTCCAATAGTGAAAGTAACTGAACTCATAAAGTGAAGTTAAAATTTAAAAGAGACACTATTTGATGGTGGCCCTCTTATCTGCATGAAAGTCAGCTCTGTAAACCTTCCTAAATTCTTGGCTTCACCTCTGAAAAAGAGTGCTTACAAAGTTTTCTTTAATGAAGTTTAGTAACAGTTGTGTTCACTCGAAAATGAGGAAAACAATGCAAAATACTCTAAGAGCTTTAAAATTCACAAAACAGGGAAAAGCTAAGTAATTGACATGAACTGTTGTCATGTAATAGGGAAAACACAAGTAATTTTTCATGTCAAATTTTCCAGAGAGGTAGTTTGTTAAAAAAAACCCCAACAACTTATTTCTATTTCTCTACTATAAAGAACACATTTTTTTTCCTTTCAGGACTGAATATACAATCTCATATCTATCCACTGCTTGGTTTTGAGTAACCTCATAAACATACTAGGGGATCAGTCTTTAGGATTAAGCAAGAGAGATTTCCAGAAACAGATTTACACTTCTATATTCAGTACAATGCACAGAGATTTACTGCCTTTTAAATGTACACGAATTACTAAAATCCTCCTGACGATATGGTGTTAAGTAGCCAATGGGTCAGAGTTAATGGGTAGAATACAGGTGTCACAGATGTGCTTCTAAGGAGTGATCTAATGATAACATGAAATTAAAACTCACTTTTGGACAGATAATTATCCTAGTGGTTTTGTGTGCCTTGACAAAGCATGAGGCAACTTGAGTGCTACCAGCTGAGCCCAGAGAAACTGTTACCTTACCCTGGTAAATGTCATGTTGTGTACATTAGGAGCAGGCTGGCAGATACACATCTGCTCCCGCATCTCTTCTTCAAAGCTAATGCAGCTACAGACATCTTGTTGAGTGGTTTATGTCTGTACGGTAACCTGTGCTACCTGGTAGAACTCAAAAAACTGAAGGTTATTTGTATTAATCAAATCAATCTAGCTCCAACTGAGGCAATAGGGTTTTTTGCATAAATTGCATGTGTCTTGATTTTTAGTGTTTGTAACTTGATCCGGCATAGGATTTTGGCAGTTGGTAGGGACACCTAAGTTGTCTGTGGGACCCCTCAGCAGCCTCACAGTAGAAAGCTCTATCCAGGAATCCATCCACTGCAGTCATAAACACACAAACCATAGCCATGTCCTTGCTATGAGCTAATGCTCAAGGGAGAAATAATTGGAAATAAATTTCTCTGGGCACCTCTGTAAGATGCTGAGAGTAGGGGTGGCTAGCAGGGTGGATCAGAGGGGACCTGGAGCAGGTAATCCGGCCATGCTCAGTCTAACACCATGAGCTGCAGTTTGATCCACGCTCATCTCTCTTGTGCGTGCAGGAAGCAACATTTTTTTCTGGATAAAGGATGGAGATGGGGTAACTGCCTGTGCTTCTTGGCAGCTCATCAGTAGAATTATTTGAGGGGGTAAAACTGGCTTCTTATGTGAGTAGGTGTCTTAAAAGAAACCAAACTCCTTATTTTTAATTAATCATTTTCTTAAGGTAGTGATCTGAAGTGAAAAAAATTAAAATCATTGTTGAAAGAACACGAATACTCTAGGTGGTGGAAATAATAGAAACTGGATGTAACAGGTTTGATCATGTCGCTTGTGTTTCACTCTCCGTTTGTCTTCTTCCACACATTTGCTAGGGTTGGTGCATCGTATCTTCAATTAAATTGTAGGATCAGAGGGCCAGGGGCTACAGGCTGAGACTGTTGCTTCTGCTGTTATTAGATTACATGCAGCCATGAAACTAAGACTTTTAGTACAGCCTTATCAGTGTGTGACAAGCAAGCAGTCAAGTTTCAGTTTTATATAGTGGTCTGCTTATACCCATGGAAACCAGCGCATTCAAACATACATTAAATGCTTTAAATAGTGTACAGAAAGAGAAAGAATAGAACAAAACTATTGGTAGTATAAAACTTTGAAGTATTTGGTTTATTAACACACTGTTGCACTCCTGGTTTAGGTAGTGAGAGATTGCTATAAAGAAAACAAAATCTGTAAAATCTTCTTCTTTCAGATATTATTAAAAATACCTAAATTTCCTAATTAAGTTAAGGCTAGGATAAATTTATGCAGTTTTTCTTTAGTGAATCTGAGATTTTCCAAGATACCCTACAGCAGTGGCCAAACTGTTAGAAGCCGCTTTCTAACATTAAACCTAACCCCCCTACACTAGGATTTAGACTCTAATGGATTAGGAAAAAAAAATTTCACCTGTCCCTTTTGCAGTTGCCTTTTTTATACTTGAGGAGCGTTGTCATGCTCCCCTCGTGTTAAATTAAGCAGTCCAACTTTTTGCAGTCTTTCCTCGCTCAGTGCATTTTCTAGACCACTGGCTACTCTCACTGCTCTCTTCTGGACACCCTCCAGCTTCTCCCCATCCTGCAGGAAATGCCTTGCCCAAAACCAGTCACAGTGGTTCAGCTGAGGTTTTGCAAATGCTGACAGGAGTGGAATGAGTTCTGTATGAGCCCTGTAGGTTAATGCCTCTGTTTATATATTCTTGTACAGTGTTTGCTTTTCTAGCAACAGCAGCAGATTAACTCCTGCTAGCTTCAGGTGCAATATGATCATCTTCTACAAAAGTACTACAAATAAATTAGGCTATCTGCCTAAACACTGAGTGACATTGCCTATATGTGGTACCTTCCTGTTGAACAACATCTCCTTAAGAAGAAAAAAGATCAATTTACATTGATAACTTTAAGTTTCCATGGTGCTCACCAGTGCCACTGACCGTACTTTTAGCTCAGTGCCTAAATTTCAATAGGATTACTTCCTAATTCAATATCCTAATTGCTAAAAATATTGATTTGGACAAAGACAAATTCATAAGTGTGTTTCTTTAGTAAATGGCTGAGCAGTTTTCTGATAAGGTTCTCCAGTTTTACTCCTACCCAAATGTATTTCATCCAGACCTGGTTTGCCTAGTTTCCTTATAAAAAGATCTCATCAGCCAATGTCAAAAACATAATGAACGACATGATTTATGGCTTCTGCTGTTTGTCCACAAGCTTTTTACCTCATCGTAGGGGAAATGGAGTTGGTTGGATGCAATTTTGTTCTCATCAAATCCTTTCTGACTGCTAAAAGATGATTCGTACAATATCACTAGCGTTTTTTTTAAACTTTCAAACTTTCAGTGTTTTATCTTTAAACTTTTGTGATCAGTCAATTTAATTGTCTAAGGCCAACTTCTCTTAGCTTGCACAGCTTAAAGTACAGGTATGTGCACAACACTCTGCAGTGAAGAGAAGGATTTGAAAATTTCTGTCACAAGGCATTGCTAACTCTAGAGGAAGATCAGACTCTCCAAATCATTTTAAGGAATTGATTACTAAACACAGGATAAAAGAATGACTAAATCCCATTCCTCAAGATAGCAGTGAGTAGCCTCTTATGATCTTAGCAAGTAACTCATCCAAGGAGGATTACAAAGGCATAGAAAGATTTAGTTAGTCATTGTAATTTGAGTTTTGTCCACCCATATTAACTGTTGTTATTAAAAGCTATGGAAGTATTTTTGGAATGATGTCTTGGAAAGCCATTAGTAACTTGAACTCTTCAGGATGTCAGAGAATAGTGTACATTAAAAGTAGACTCAAAAAAAACCCTCAAACCCCCAAATGGATACATCAAACATATAGATGTTCCTCAAACTAAATGAGGGGTGAACGTGCAGGGAGAAGGAAGAACTGTTGTTGAGCCTAGAAAATGTTGCTACTAGAATAAAGGAATATAACTGAGGAAAAACTTGTGGTTTGAGGCAGGCAGTGTTAGCTATAGCAGGTATTTCATACCTGTAGGGTCCTTAAGTGTCACTAGTAGTCTTTTGCTTTGCTGTAGTAATAGTGTGTAGAAAGGAGTAATGACGCTGTTGCATGCATCTTTCATAGTTCCATGAATCACATCACCATGCATTTAGTGTTACACAGTCACTGAGTTGTCCCCGCAACGCCACTGGGAAAGACGAAAGTAGTGCTTTACAGAGGAGTTGTAGCAAAAATGGGCAATGAATTGAGGGTAGGTTACACATTTGGAGTGCAAAAAGTACCCTCCAACGTGGAACCTGTAGTTAGTTTCTTTATTTTTTTTCTTTTAGATCTGACACAGAGTGACTTGCTATAGTTGGCACAAGAAATTGGTGAACTTGAGCAGTCTCCCATATTTTTTTGTTATTCTTTGAGCTATTTTTATTGCACAGTTTTAACTTGATCTCAGTGACCTCTGCACCCTCTCACATTACAAAACCTAATAATCAGTATTATTTCCTCTTGTATCTGTAAAAAGGAGGTATGGATAAGTTAAAGCCACTTGTTCGAAAGCAACTTTTTCGGCTGGTATATCAGAAGGTACAGCTACGGCTTTGACAGACTTTAAAGATAGCTGCCTCTTACAGCGACTACAGCTGTTCTTACAGGGGCCTCCTGCTTCTGCAGCGTTCCCTGGAGCATCAGTAGCTCCTGTGCATTCTCCTGACTCTTCTGCATCCAGCAGCACAGATCTCCTGGTCCTGGGGAGTATCCTCTTCTGGTGCAGCCATTACCTTTCTCCCTCAGGGGTTTTAGCCCTAGTTTTACAAGTGCTTGCTTTTATTAGAGTCAATAAGTTTTGTGAATGCTCAGGGAGCTCTGTGTGGGTCAGTGTCAAGCTGGAATGCATAGATCGTTCACTATTAGATTTCTTCTCTACTTTTTCTTATGAGTGCCAGGGAATAAGCAATAAATCAAGAAAATAGCACAACACTGGACATACATGGCTGTTCAGATTGGCAATGTGAGGTGAATACTCCCTCAAATACCGTGATTCAAGACAGTGATATGTGTATTTTTGTCTCCTGGGGAGGAAAAAAATAGATACTTTTAGCAACGAGTTGAAGACGAGTGAGTTATGAGTGCACTGATAAAGTAGTTTTCCTGACTTATTGCTTCCTTTTTATTTGCTTTCTTTTCAGTAGCGTTCACATATCATTCTGGAAGCAGGAATGAAATCAGAAAAACAGTTAGTGACATATATTTGGCTTGGAAATGGTGTATATTGGGGAAATATTAATTGAGACCTGCAAGATCAAAGCTGGGTGGTCCAATCCCAACTAGCCACAAATAAACACCTCCAAAATACTGTAAGAGTCTAATTGCTACCGAGACCCAGTCCAAAAACCACTAATCTGTCAGGCATAAATAAAAGATGTCTACTCTGACCAGCGTTCCTTTGACACGCTGACATACTGAGGGTACAGCATGCTGGTTTATGTCTTCTAAGATCCTAAATTAACAAAGATCTGTTCCATAGTGTAGGAATTGCTTTGTGGTGCATAGGAAATGGGGAGATATCTAATACCATTCACTTATCTGCCCGCACCTGAAGGGACAGCAGTCATTCCTGTCCTGCTCATTTGCCACCTGCCTGTATAGTAGAAGCAAACTCCTGACTCAGAAATAGGCAACATGAGGCCCCTGATCTGCTTTTCTCTTCCGCACTGAACTTGCATAATCCACAAGAGAGCCAGGCCAAATCTGGTTGTTTATAATCTAGCAAAACTCTGGTCTGCTGTCTGCATTGTTTCCTGAAGTGCAGGAGAGTGTGATGTTCACAAGCCTACTCCTGGTGGTCTACTTTAAGAATATCAGTACTAAAAATTACCAACATAAAATTTAGCCAAATGATTTAATTTAAATATATATTTTGTCTCAGATATACCTACCACCCTGAGTATAGGTAGCATTGTTCATTGTAGAGTCAAAAATTATTGGAAACTCTTATCTGGATTAGAGTATTAAAATTAGATGTTTTGAAATGATCATATCTACCTATCTCCAGTAGTCTGTTATAGCTGTGAGAACTCTGGGGAAATACTTTTCTTGGTTTTGCATGAAGTTCCCAATAAAACACATTACTTAGTGTCCTCGGGGGTTCAAGACTCTAAGGTTAACTAGAAAACAGTATGTTGTCCTCCAAAGCAAAAAAATAAAGGACACAGGTAAATATTCTATCAACCAGTAAAAATCTGGTTCCTTAAAAGCACTCTGTCACCTTGAGTGAGAGACTGTGTTTATGGGGTTGGTTTGCTGATGGTCTGTGTGGAAACAGATTCAATGCTTCATGTGTCATTCCAAAGGTACAAGAAAGTCCAGCTTTCTGAAATGAGTTCACATGTATGAATCTGAAATAAAAAAAGTTGCATGGTTTTCAGGAGTAGGAATAAACCTTACCCACCACTGGATATAACTTTACTGCACTATCTACAAACAAGATGTTGTCTGTTTTATCAACTGATATGTAACGTCAGTTGCTGTTCACATTTCTGAGATCAGAGTTTACAAATGCAATAGGTGGGAGTGTAAAAGCAAAGGGATTAACTTTGCAGCAAGGACTAGGCAGTAATTACTGCAAGAGAAGTGTTGTGTCCACCTTGTGCCTTCCTTATGGTATAGACCTGTTCTTGATGCCTGTCCCAGGTCATCTGTGCCTTTAAAGCACATTAGAGCAGAGCAAAGTCCATTAAAGCATCTGGAAAAACTAAGTTTTTAGGGAACGTCTATTCTGATTCCTTTCCATGAACCGTAATTAGTACAAAATTACTCCCTATTCAAAAATTCCCCAATAGTTGATTAAGTGTGGTTTGGACTTACAGTAGCCAAAGCATCCCAGCAGAAGTTGAATTGCGGCTCATGTCATTCCTCCACACAAGAACAGTGCAGTCTCTGACCAGGGAACATCACAGTACAATCACCTTGATCATAAAGGAAACCCATTAACAATTACAGTGGTGGCCTCCCTTAAAATGCATGAAAAGCTTTAGTTTCTGGTCAGTAGCAGCCAAGCACCCCTGAAAGGACAGAAAACTTAAGGTTTGCCTTTCAGCACCCCAGAGGCATAGAAGGGTAGGGACAGTGTGCATGGGCAGAGCCCACCAGAGGGAAATTTTCTCAAACCCCACCTGTCTGTAAGAGTCAGTGACACTGTCTGGACTACAAGAGCTGAACTATGCCATCTCAGTCACCCAGCTGAAATGTCTGCTTCATGAGTGCGTCAAAGGTTTTGGGTCATCCACATGAACCTGCTTTTCGTCTTGTTTATTCAGCCTAGTGACTCCAGTGGAATAGCTCAGGATTTACCGGTGTGTGAGAGCAGGTGGATGGCTGACAGTTTTCAACATCCCAGTTGTTTCGGCACGTGATTTAAGCACTCAGTGTTCTTGGATTCTCCTTCTACTGGATTTATTGGAAATTAGGATAGATACCATGAATCATAGAAAAGGATTTAATTAAGATGCCTCTTTTCTATCACAGGGAACCATTCCCTACTTTTCAGGTGTTTAGCCAACTTGATTTCTGGGTCTGGAGTAACCTCACTCCTCTAATTTCCCTTTAGCAGCTTCTCCCCAGCTTCAGGACACGTGTGCTGTATTATCATGAATTATCAAATACATCTGAGGGGTGTGGAAGTGTTATTAGACTCACATAGCAACTAGATATGGGCTTCTGTGGCTGAATGTGACCCTTCGGGCAGAGGAAAATGGAGTAGAGAGATTTAGAAATGGGCTCTGGCAAGATGGGAGGGGATGTGCCCAGGTATACATCCCCCTTCCAGTGTCCAGCTCCTCTCTTCTGACTTCAGATGTTCATATCCTTCAGTAACAGAACAAGCAGCAGATAACACCTGGGGAAAAGTGCCCTGTATTTTTCCTTTACTCTCACATGTGATCTGGCAATGCTGTGAGATTTAACAGTTAGAGCAAATAGCAACTTAAGGCCCCCAGCTGAAAAGAGCTACCTCAAATTGCTGTATTTTAGAGTGAAAAGCATGAAATACGTCTTTTCTCCCTTTGTTGATCAAAGTGCACTTTTAAATAGTAGCAGTTCTGCATTTTACCTAACCGTTTCCTGCCACAGTTAGCTTTCCAGAATCTGACTGAAGTGTTCCCTGCTGCTACAGTTAACTTGCTGATAACTTACTGCTGTTTATTTACAAACACAATGTGCAGGCATCCTTTTTTGTACCCTCCACCCCCACCCATTTCTTTTTCTGGAGGGTGTTTTTGCCACATGCAGTCCCTGTCCTCATACAACCTTCCTGTGAGCAGCGCTGCCAGCTTGGGTGGGCTACCAAGGAAACACTGAGAATTTGTTGGACTTGAAAAGAAAGCAAATAGCCTGTGAATTTGTTAGAGGATACAGGTGGTTTTGATTGGTTGAGCAGAGTCTGTGCCGGAAACATTACGGCTCCTGAGGCTCCTGAGGGACTTCACCAGACAGGGCTCTACAGCAACACTGATGACTCATGGGCCGAAACTCACCTCTGAGCAGTGAGGAAAAAGTGACCAAGCCAAAAACGACTTGCAGGGAAATGAAGCCTCCAGAGCAGGGCTGCTCTGACAGTCTGCTAACATACTTAACTCTAGCAGCTGTCACTACAGTCAGCGATGCGACTGGTTGCATAACTGGTGGGAAAGTAAATCTAGGTATAGCTGTAAACTTGTGGCAGCCAAGCCAAAAACTCGGCAGCCTCTGGGACTTGCTATCCAGTGGTTTTGTTGTAGAAAGCTGGATGGTCAGTGATAAATCTTGAGTGGATGGCCACAGAGAGTTTTATTAGGAGCTCAATACACAGTAAAATTTCCAGCTAAGGAAAGCATCTTCTTTGGGAAGATGCAGGGTTGAATGGAGAAATCATACCACAAAGATCTTTCTGCCTTCTTGTGTTTGTTAATGGGAATCTGTTGATATGAACTAAAGACTTGAGACTGCAAAAACTACATAAGAACATGTGAAAAAAATGCTCAAGAAACCTGCTCAGCACTTTCATCTTGAGGATGTGTCTAGAAAACAGAAGTCCCGGGTGCTGTGACTTATTGAAACCTTCATGATCTGTTCTAACCTATATAGAGTAAATTTCCCAATAATACAATTATCTGTCTGGACAGATTCATGGGTTTAATTTTGGACACATGCAACATTAATTTGAAAACAGTGCTGCACAAACAGGATACTCTTTCTTTGTATGAAACACATCTCTTCCTCTGGAATCAGCAGCTGGAAAATATTAGATGAGTCACAAGAATCAGAGAGGTCTGAAAAGCAGGACACACTAAGTGACATACAGGGTGAAGGTTTTAAACCCACAACTTGAAACAATAAGTCAGAGGCTTCAGAGCAGGACTAGAGTTAAGTTGCTCTGAAATGTTAGAAATTGGCTGGTGTGATCAGGCTGAGATATTCAGGCAGTATCAGGGATGACAAGGTAGAAACGACTGCACAAAAAGCATGAGCATCCTTTTCTGACTTTTTTTTCCCCCAAGTAGTGCTGATTTTGCAGTTACTCTGCTTCCTGAGATGATTTACACCAGCTTACACAGCACTTTGAGCTCTGGCCATACCCTGACAGACAGGTGGTAGCTCTGGATGCACTTACAAAATAGTTCAGAGGGATAGGTGTAGGTAGGCAGGATTGTCTGTATACTAGTAGGATACCTGAAGATTTTAAGTTATGTTTACATGCAGTTAAACTATAAATGCAAGATGTATTTTCTTTTTTTTTTCTTCTTTTCAATGCAGCATAAGTAGGCAGTTTTTGAGTATCCAAATACTGGACTCTTTCTTCAAAATGATGCAAACTACAGCATGTCTCACTATGTCTTTTTCCAGTGGGGCTGCCAGCCTACTGCCTCTCCTGCAGCTTCTCATTCATAGAATGTGATGAAAAAAGCCCATCAACAGTGTCTCATAAAGTCAAGTTTTCTTCCTGTATGTTTTCAGTAGAGTGTTTCAGAATTCTGCATCTGTAAAGGAAAATAGCTATTGCAAACTGGAATGTGATGCTCATGTATTCTCTCTGTAAACCCTGCATCTCTGGAGCTGTAGATCAAACAGGCAAGATTTCTGACTTTTTTATTTTTCCTTAATTGCTTACTATATTGCTCTCCACCTTTCTTTCTTTTTCTTTTTTCTTTTTTCTTTTTCCTCCTGGTCTTTCGTTTCTCTTAACTGGAATGTAACTTACCTGTGTTTTCGTCGATGCAGCAGCAAAGTCCATGTAAGTTCCTGTATTTCTGTCTCTTACTTCACCAGAACTCAAAATGAATCTTAGAAAACAGAGATATGAGGAGCCACAAAAAGGAGTCTCTTGCCTTAGCACACAGATTATAGACCCCTTGGACTCAGCCTTGAGCAAATGAGTGGGAAATTAAAGTCTTGTGTGCATGGTTTTACAAATGTGTGGGGCCACATTTCCCTGCATTTGTCAGGGAAGATTTTAAGAAGCTATAGAAAGACAGAAATTCCTGATTCTAGACTATCATTATTACAGGAGAGGATCGTCTGGCTTTGAGTTACAGGTAATACACATTATAACAGCACCAGCATGCTCTGAAAGATCTCAGAAGACGAACACTGACAGCCTCTCCCTTGGCCACTCCCTGAGTGCATTCCTAGCCTTCCACTTCTGAAAGTATTTTCCAAATATCTAGGTAATGCCACAACCCCTTTTATGACTCTGAAGTCCATCTTGCTGTACTTGTATGAAAGGCAGTTTTTTAGCTTCACTTTGAACTAAACGAACTTCTTTCTTTCAGTCACTGCCCATCAGCCATATTCTCTGCCACTGCTCACATCACACTTGCTGCTTTCCCTCGTACTCTTGCCACTGTGCACCCATCTTCCCTGAGCTTGGGTGCCCTAGTCTTATTCAAGCTGTAGCTTTGCCAATGCTGAATAGTACTAAACTATTATCTCACTTGTCTTGCCAGTTGTACTCCAGATTATTCCAGTATCACACTTACTTTTTTATTCACAGGACCATGATGCTGTTGAGACAGATCTGGATTAATTTAATGTCATTTAACTTTCTATTTAATTATATTTAAATAGAAATTTAAATGGAATCTGGCATTAACATATTATTGATTTAAAAATTTTGTGATTCTTTTCAATATGTTTTATAAACAACTATACAGAATGTAGCTAACTTCCACTGAATAAAATTATTAATATGAACCAGTGCTCACCGGTAAGAAGTTAGTTCCTAATCGGTGAGTTTATCTATGTAGCTGAAAATGCTTTATGAAAACAAGTATCAATTATTATTTCTATTTTGTAGAATTCATCTTCGGAGGTTTTTTTTCTTGCTTGATTTGCTGAGGGACAAATACTGCTTTGCCAGATACTCCATGATATGTTATTCCATGGTTTGCAGTTAGAGCTAGTGTTTCATGAATCAATCTACTTGACCATCATGCTTTAGAAATACTCCCACTAGCCTTTCTATCTAAATGATTATTTAATGAGATGAGTAAAAAGGTAGCTTTTCATGGTGTTCCACAAAAATTGTCTTGGAGACACATTCACTGCTTTTGTTTCCCAATGCTTTTAATCAACTTTCCAAATCCAGAAAGCCTTCCAGTCAACCTGGGAAGCACCAACCTGCTCCATTCCCCAACCATGCAAGGCAAGGAAATAGATGCATTAAATCCTAGAGGCACTCCTTAAAACACCCATACCTTTTTTTTTTTTTAGGTATAATCATTGTAACTCTTTCTCTTGTAGCTGATGCTGATGCTGCATATGTGCCACATCCACTATTGCTGATGGAAAAGTATATGCCATTTTAGCTTATTCAGGGAGCCACTGTTAATCATAATCTACATTAAATCATCTTTGTCAAATTTTAGTCTCTAGAGTGTTAGCATATTAAAAGCTGTTTCCATAAGATGTCCTTTGTGTTTATAATTAACAAAAAGACCTGCTATTTGTGGTATTCAAAAACGCCTTATCAGTTCTTTTAATTTCATCAAACACCCTAATCCGCAGATCATTATGTCTTATTAAAATGTGTCATGTTGCTGTGAAGATTAAAAATCAGTGCTAAAGGTCAAACAATCATTATTTGAACAGCTGCAAGTTCCAAAGGACCGTGACCCTCTTAAATATTTCAGATTTAAAAGGGGTTTTTTTGGGTAGCAACTTTAAATACATAGTAATAACAATAGATTTCTGATCTAAAAGCCTTTTAATAATCTCTCATATGTCTTTTTGAAATGATTCACTTACCTCCCAAAGCTAGTAGCCCACAGGTTAAAAATAAGATCAATTAATCAATTAGACATTGCTCTGTTAACTGTCGGGGTTGACAGCAGGTCTGTCAGCAGCCTGGCACTTATTGATGAAGCAATCGACATTGACCAGATTACAGTATACCCCTGAAGGGAGGAGAACGCACAGCATGCAGAGGAACGTGGGCAACTTTCAGACAGGAAGAAGATGGAAGACAGAATGACAGGACTTCCTGTACTTTCTGCAAATCAGGATGACTCGACAAAAACTGTGTTTACTGTTTTGCAAACAATCCTGGTGTGTGTATACATAAAAGTACCAATAGTAGGTTGACATGTGGATGGCCTGATGGCCTGATCTATGTGTACCAACAGCAGGATGACATGTGTATAGCCTGATATACGTTTACATGAAAGGCACTAATAGAAAGTTGACATGTGTGATGTGTGAAAAGTGTAAATGTTTGCAACCTGTTACAATAAAGTGATTGCAGCCTTCTTGTAATCCTTCCCCTGCTTTGAAAGAAGATTTTATGTCATTCTACCTGTCCCGACTTTAACAGCGACACTTAACTGTTTCTCATCATTTACATATCCTTATCGATGTATGCATATAGATATACTGTTAGTATGAATACAGATATACTACAGATAGATGAAACTGCTTTGTAACCAAAGTTAGCTCTAGTCCAAATACACTGCTGTCTATTGTGTTTCCTACAGTGATATCAGTGGCCATTTGGATCAGATGCTGTATGTGCCTGGTCAGTTTTCTGTGATACAATCAAACTAATTGAACCAAACTCAATCCCTGTGTAAATTCACTCAATGGAATAGACAGTCAGAGCACATGGAATTGCACTTGTTTGGTCTCATGACTGGAAAATTTCAGGGGCAGATCTACATCTGGTATTAATTGGTAGGCCATTGCTTGTGGTTTTTTTTTAAATGCCAGTGTATCTGTTTTCTGTGCTATAATGAAACCAGTATATGTTCTAAACCTTAGAAATGTGTATGTTACTTTTCCACCAATAAAAGTATTTTTAAGAGAGCGCTGTATCAACAATATTTTAAACTGATTACATACACTAGGAAAATGACCTTTTAATCCAGTTTATCAGAGGTGGAAAATGAAACATATTGTGTTTGCCACACACAACCCCACAGTGTCTTCCTAGGATTACTAAAATGGCATCAAGTGTCACATCTGACCCAACCTCTCCACACTCTTGAAGACAAAGTATATGACTACCATTGTCCAGCAAGATATCATTTCCCAGATTCAGGTTTGGCATTCAGGTTATCTTAATAGCTACTGCTTAGCATAGCTACAAAAGGAATCACCTTTTACTTCACCACATATTCCTGAAACAAACCTCAGAAGGCAGATGAAGAACAGATGCAAACCATCAGAAAAGGAGCCCTCCCTTTATTGCAATAAGGAAACAAAGACATCACAGCTACCCTTACAGCTTGCGTATTTATTGAACAAATCCTACTAAAATAGCTAAAATACATTGGGTACTTATAGTGCATTATTAAAGATCACATTGTTACAAAAGCCTGCATTTTCAGCAGTACACAACAACTATACATAAATGCCACGACTGCTGAATATTACTTCTTGCTCTATATACAGCACAACAGACGTATCTAATCTATTGGAAAATAAAAGGTACAAGGAAAGGGATACAGAAGGTGGGGAAGGGAAAGAAATCTAGGAAGTGCAGTGCATGCATTGGTATTTAACAGTCAGAAGCTAAGACAGTTCAGAACAAGGCCTGCCCTGTAAAAGGAAGAGCTAAAAGACAGAATTATATAAAAAATTAAGGTGGGCTTTCAGACTGTGTCTAACACAACAACACTCCATGAGTAGATGGTACTGCTTAGTTTTGTGGTTTGTGTTATTTTGTATTGATAGTAGTCTGGGAGCAAGAACAAAAATGTAAAGTCCACATGTTGACAGGACTGTGGAAATGTACTCTTCCCCTTTAGGACTTCTCCTCCCAGAAATTTGCTGTATTTTTCTTACTATATCCCCTATTTTTTGGATTTGAAGAGGACATTAAAACTTGTCCCTTCTTTTTAAAAGGCTTGTAAGAAAAAAAGACAAAAATCAAGAGACTTTGAGAAGTTGGTGGAAAATTATTGCTCGTCTTTCTCCATAAGGTGGACAGGAGTCAGAAAGGAGATTTTATGTAAATTACAGTTTTGTGATTGCTCCCACTGTAACTGCATGTTTGTGAGTGGACACTGATAGGGAATCAGTTCCTCACTTGTATGCTATAAGTAGTTACTCACCTACAGCACTGAATAAGAAAGCCACACTGAAGACACAAGTAAACAAGTCAGTCCAGTCTAAAGAACAACATTCAGAAAAACAAAGTACCAACACCTTCTCAGAACATGGAAATAAAAAATAACTCCATCAGAGCTACCTTGCCAAGGAGCATATTTAAAGTCCAAAATAGCACCATTCATCAGTGTCTCAAATCCCGTGGCAGCATCACGATCACTTACCACAAGGAAACCATGAGTTTCATACTACTTCTATACATCAAAAGAGTACATGGATAAAATATAGAGATATACAGACAATCAATGAAAATAAACTACTAGGCTTGTTACATCTAAATGAAAAAAGGGGGACTCTCAGCCTCTGCAAGAAGCAGTTCAGGTTGGTGGAAATGGAGAGAGCTGTTAACCGGTTTCATGTGAGCTGTGGAGTTTGAGTAGTGGAAGACATTGTTGTGGTAGAACCAGGCCTGAGGGCCCACCTGTAATGTTTGTAAACATGGATTCACAGTGTGAAATTCTGAGAGCTTTCGCTTGAGTTAGAATGTTAAAAACTAGTTTTTATGGTACACATTTGTCCACTGTTATTCTCTAAAGCAAGGCTCAGAGTCCCATAGTTTCTTCTTACACTTGATGATTTACACAAAAACAATCCCCAAGATATGACACCATGACCTCATCAAACCCATACACCATATGTAATACGAATGGAGAAATAATGTTTAATAAGAGTAGAGGTAATTGATTTTGGTGAAGTGGCGTCCATAGCCATTTACTGGAACCAGGCACTCCCCTTCCACCTCACTTTTCTTGCGATTCACTTCCTTCGAGATGGGGGGATTCCCCTGTGGAGATGAAAAACTGGTATTAGCTGTGCTTCACAGAAATTTGTTTGGTGGAGTCCCCCCTTCTCCTACCCTAAGGTTTACATAATTCCCCAGCTTTAGTTGAGAATTAAACATCTACCAAGCATGACTGAATCACCTATAAATACTGATGTTATAGAGAGCAAAGGATTGCTTGAAAACCAGGCAATTCTTGCACCATCTGAGAAAAACATGTCACTTGAGGATGAATGAGTGTGTCCTAGCAGCCAAAATGCAAGGGTTGAGCCAGGAACCACCCTCCACTGCTGAACAGGGGAATCTGGACATCTATTGCAGCTTGGGAGGCCTCAGCAATCCAAGAAAAGTCACTGGGAAAGAAGCTGTGGAGCAACAACCCCTTCTTGCAGGTCATCCTTACACTACTCCTCGGAATTACTTTACTCATTTTACTCATTTTACTCACTTGGCCCAACCAAGCCATTTCTATGCCCTTAATAACAGCTGAGGCAGCTTAGGTCTAAACCTGCACCAGCAGGTGCTGTGTGTGCAGGAGTTCTGGCACACAGCCGTGGCTGAAAATGAGCAATTATCTGTTCTGCACATGTGAAGCTCAGAAAGCAGACACAGGGTCTCAATGCCGTAATGTAAAACTCAGAGCCATGAATCAACAGATGGCAGGCACCAAGCCCCTTTGGAAATATGGCTCAATACCAACCAGTGTAACCAAAACCTTAATGTTGATGGTATTATCTACCAATATATTCACTTGTTTGCTTGTCTTTTTTGAGCTCCAAGTTCCTTTTTATGGATCCACTTGACCTCCAACCTAAAAACGCATCTTATTTATGAAAGACCATCTTAAGTGAACTTTTTATAGTTTAGACCTCTTATCTTTAAAAACCTTACTGCTTAAGCAGCTAACATATACTAATAAGTCACCTCCCTATATTAATCCATTGAAAAGAGCACACTAAAGACCCTGCAGTGTGTTTCTTGTTCTGAGCAAGTAAGAAGATAATGGGCCATATAAGCCAGCTGCCTCAGACAGACCTTGTTTAACAATACATATTAATTGTGAATATTCAGTCATGCATTTAAGTATGTATTTCAATTTAAGCCTTAGAATGAAGCCTAAAGGCTAAGCGTGTGCCTAAAGTATTTTGCTGATGTTATGCCACTATGGGATCTGAAACAAAAAGAATTTGTTTAACTAGTAATATATTGTAAGTATGGAAAAATAAATTGGTGGGGTTTGTGTTTAACAGATTAGAATTGTAAAGGTGTTTTATTGCTCATATGGCTTTGGACATGTCTGTGACACAAGCAGAATGCTTCTCTTTGTTAAAGGAATTGTTTTCTTCAGGTTTCATTTTTTCTTATCTGAGAGTTGTAAATTTGTGAATTAGAAATTGAGCACATGGCAGTTCCACAATACCAGTAAAGTGCAATTTTCAGCAATTTTGCTTTCCTGGCTCTTCAAAGTCAGAATTTTTGCTGGGACATCCACACTTGCTACCTTTATTGTGCTGGGAATTAAGTCACCCCATGGCTCTCCCACTGCCTTTATCACAGTTTACAGGATAAATTCTGCATTTAGGTAGAAGAAATCCTCATGGGGTTCTGCACTGCACATGGTCAGGAGCAGTTTTCAGGTTGAACACAGAGCAAAATCCCTTGCTCTTGGTGACCTCTTCCTTTGGGGCATCCAGAAATGGAGAAAAAGAGCAGACTTTGGTCAGTACATATGCAGAAGGGCTCTGAAAGCCAGGGAAAGCAGTAGGAGTAGAAATATACTTTTGCTGGAGCCAAACTGGGGACTTTATAAGAATTTCAAAATGAGAAAATAACATTTAAATTTTAGTGACTGCACAAACCTGTTTTCTCACAGGACTCTTCCATCCTCATGATAATATTTTTTTTTTTTTTAATAAATTTGCTACTTGTGCATCATTTACAGGATGTGAGAAGAAAACTAGAAACTTACAGATGCAAACAGGCGCACAGACAAAAGGTCTGGGCAAATTTCCAAAAGCATTGTGTTGGGCAGTTCCTTTTCAGCTGTAAAAACAATCTCAGTCCTGAAATTCTGCCATACAGTCATGAGATAAGAAGTCCCATATGACTCTCTTAGGTCTAGAAATAAATTGCCTTTAAGAACTGTATCCTTTTACATTTGTTGGTTGCATGAAAATAATAATTTTAAAAAAAAACCCAACACTTTTATTTCAAATAATAGTTTTAAAAAATCTATTAATTTTACTTTATTCTTTTAGCAGTTGAGGCCTTTTGATATTGAGTAGGTAAAACTGATCAGCTGAAGGACTGAAAACTTTGTGCAGTTTTCTTCAACAATTTATCCTAATTAATTTTATACAACAGATGAAAAAAAATTTCCAAAGACATACAGATTCTGTCGAAGTTGATACTCTGCTGGAAGCTGGATTGTGCGCAACTAATATTCAAGTTACTTTTGAAGGTCAGCTGTGAATTAAAATTTGGAGCTGGTTCTAAAAGCTGGTCCCTGTACAAGCACATGTCCAATATCTTTTGAAGAATTATATAAGGGGTAGAAAAAAACCACACTGTATTTAAAAAGCAAGAATCCAATGATTGTAAGGGGAAAAAGTGTATAATACCTTTTAAGTAGTTGAGAAACTGTTATCTGTTTACATAAATTTTTATTTTAATCTATGTACAGCACAAAACCACAGCTATTCAGAAATCCTATATAATGCAGCATTGCTACTAACTATGCTGCACATAATTCACAGCTTCATTACTGTGTTTTAGGAGTAACTTTAATGATGAATGAGAACTTAGTAAAGCTGCTAATTTGAAATTTTGAATAAAACCCATCTAGCTAGCACACAGCTGATTCACAAAGTTAGCAAATTCACTTGATGCAAGTATGACCATATACAGCACATACTCTGGCATGGCTATCAGCCTATTCAGCTGAACTTTTGGAATACTGTGGCTGTTAAGAGTGGCAGTACTGCCATATATGTTAGTTTGAAAACTGGCATGCTGGCATATGAGTCTGAAAATAGCAGACTGCAAATAGTCTAGCTATAAATCTTAGAATTTCCTTTACAGAGAAAAAGTGCAGAAAGTACAGTGTTATCCAGATGCAATAACAGCAGAGTTTTGTTGACAGGGAGCTGAAGTCTAGCTAATAACTTAAACTTAATCAAAACAATTTTCCATGTTCTTTCCTCAGTTTACCACGTGATCTCTTCTTTACTTACTTGCTTCTTTTTTTTTCCCACCCCGCATATCTTGAGTCAGTAATGAAAGGGAATATGAAAATAAAACATGTACATTCTGTGGTTCTGAGTAACTGCTATACTTTTGCTATGCAGATTTCATATCATATCCAGTTTCACATTTATGAAGCCAGCAATGGTAACAGAATAAAATCTTATGAATCCTGTCACATCTAAAGATGTGACAAGCCACATCTTCTGCCTGTATGTGGGGGTACTCCTTGTCAAACTCAGATGAAACCTGCCATGCGTTGTATGCTTGTTACTTAACAGGTAAAGCACAAGCAAAAAACTTAACAAAAGATAAACAACACCACATGGTTCCTCCTCCTGCATTGTCACTGACATTTTCATCTGCATTGCTAAGAGAGAATTGCAAAAATTAAGCATTCAAAACTCAGATGTCAAGCCTGTAAAATCATGAGACAGGCTCAAGAAATATGAGCTCTTGAAAATTGTTTTCCTTCTGGTGTGTAGCCAGCAGAAGTCCATGTTTTCTGCAAGCCTGAAGGCTAAAAACATAATTTTAAAATGAAAGCTGAAATCTTCAGTTAACTGCCTGGAACAAGGAGCCAAGGCTTTAAGAAAAACAGAGTAACATAAGACTCATGATGAAATCATGAGAGCTGGCTACTTTCTCAAAGCAGTCATAAAATGAAATCCATTGAAGTTGCAATTTATTTTTTTTTTTCAGAAAACTTTCATCTTAGTAAATTGTTTGTTATATGAAAGAAATTACATAAATAACTTTACCTTTGGAAATCCCCCATCCCCTCCGCTGGTTGGAAAGACTTTCTGGCTTACCCAAGTCATTGACCTTGGTTGATAAACCTGTAGTGACATAAATATATACAAGATCTTACTAACAAAGAGACATTCATTAAATGCAGTAAAGTTGTGTTCATATGACAGATCACATTACTGAAACCAAGTTTAATGTTAGCTGAGCTTGGCCCACAGACCTAGCTGTGTTTAATGCTTAGTACATATTTTTTGTAGCCATGACATCTGTCCCTAGAGCATTACAACTTCACTGTTTATGACAATCTGCATTCAAAAGGCTGTTTGGGGAAAAAAAAAAAGAAAAGTGCACAGGATGCAATGTTTTAAATATCTTTAAAAAATCCTGTATAAGAGGATGTCCATACTTTTAAACTTACTGAGGATATTGCGAGACAACATGCCCATTCTCTTCTTCCAGAAGTCGCTGGTAAAAGGTTATTTAATAAAGTTCATTACCTTTGCTGATGACTGCAGCAGACAAGAGCAACACACCTTTGATAATCCTTTCACAATGAACTGTGAACTAGAACTTTGTAAGATCGTTGAAGAAACTATAATTCTATGTTAGCACCCTGTATTTTGCATGTTAAAAAAAAATCCAACAAATTATAAGATACAATAAAATAGCTGGGAGCAGGATTCAATGTCTATAGAAAAATTTTCCTATGGAAAATGGGTAAGATCCAAAGCTGTCTACTGACTACAGTGGGAGATTAGAGTGAATAAATGCTAAGCTAATGCACCTCAACTTCAGGATGAAGACCAAAACATCCTTCATCTTGGTCTCATGAAACACTGAAGTGGTGAATTGCAAGTTACATAAAATACCGAAGATCTTGAATTCATTTTCCTCCTGGTTCTGTCTCGTGGGCCTTTGGCATTTGGTGAATTGAACTCTTTCTGCACAATATCTGGATGTCTAACTGTCAATATTTTGAGCTGGCTATTAAAAATTACACCATTCAAATTTGTTTGCACTTTAGGAATCAAAACTTGTATTGTCACTTAAATAACTGGTGGACCAGTTTTACTCACCTGCTTACTGCTGCACATATAATGAAACAGGAGGAATGTTTTTATATCTGTGGAGATGCAAGTTCACTATAAGTTGGCACAACTGAACTAGTTGTAGCTTAGAAAAATAATCATAAGATTATTTAAATCATCTTTCCAACAGAAAGTGCTGAATTCTACTGTAAGGCAGAAAACAGAGATGGGCACAGAGCCCAAGGCAATACCTGCTTTCAGACATTCTCCCATGATTTTCTGCAGTACAATCCACAGTGCTTTCTCCCAGTTAAAGCAACAGACTTGATTTCATACCCTAGTTTTCAAGCCAGTTAAGCTCTCTGGGTATGTCTGACATAAAATAATTGATACATAGGATAGGGCACTCTGTGAATTCATCAGTTAATGTTCACACTGAATATTTGAAACACTTGAATAAAAGACACCAAGTAACCTCTGAGTTCTCTAGCTGCTATTTATAATGGCTTATTACCCATTCTGCAAATATGTCTTGGTTTTATTGTGTAGTGGTATTTTTTGTGCGAAAACTCATGGTGGGAAGTAGCAATAGGAATTCAGCTCTACCACAGGACATGCATGTTCAAACCAGCAAAATATACAAAAATGTATATAGGAGGACAGAATAAGCATCAGAATACAGTGTTAGTCATTATGATGGATATGACATTCTATATTTTCCATGGAGCCTGAGATATATTTAGATTAGTCCATAGGCCATGTTATCCCTATTAATAATTTAGTAGGAATAGAATGAGCACTTGAAGTCAAATGACAAAATAAAAATCCTCAACTTAAATTAATAAAAACTTAGAGGAACTGCAGTTTAAGGGTGGGAATGGGACAGGAGGAAAAAGCTGTAAATTGTAAGATAAACTCACAATTATCCTCCAAGGTTAAAAAAATCAAGCAGCAAAACCAAACACCACAATCAAAATACCCTACACAATCCCCTGGTTACCTCTCACAGAAATTTTCTGTAAAGAAAAAAAACCCATAATGTCCCATTTTCTTAATATTTCTTCAAAACATACTGGTGGCCCATACTGGTAGATAACAATCACATGAACATATTCCACATGCAGTAATTGTTCTGCTACAAGTGTACCAAAGTTGTGAATGGGCAGCCAAAGAACTTTAAGTATCTGACTTGGGAGCAATGCTGAAAGAGAATCATGGTTTGGATCCTGACTTAGTGGAGGAAGATTCTGAAATGGAAAAAAAAATGCTGGTATAGGAAAGTCTACTTAAAACTTACTACAATCCACCAGGAAAAAAAAAAAGAAATAAAAACCAAACCATGAGGTCTTGCTGTGCTACATGCTTTATAAATGCAGAAACTACTTAGATGTTCAAATATACTGATAACTGGGATGTTAGAAAAACACAGTAAGAACATTTAGTTAATTACAGCAGCTCAAAACAACTGATAATAATGTTGCAAGATGAGCTATAGGGAGAGGAGAAAGTGCAAAGCAATGTTCCATTACAGAGTAGGATGTAAGGGTTACAATATTCCAGCTGTTAGCATAAAGCAAACACTTCTAAATAAATGTTTCCATTGATACACACCAAATTGTCATTTCTTAGTACTTCCTGTGTGATTATTATGCAAGTTCAGGCTTGGCTTAAAAAAACCAAAACTGTCATGATTCAGAACAGAATTACTGAGCTTTAGGAGGGACTGAAGACTGAAGTTACTGCAAGTCTACACAATGTATAAGAGTCACACTCTGACTCATATTGATGTCCTCAGTATTTGATAATCATTAATTAAAAAGTTAAGCTAGTAAACTTCATCCATAAATTATCAGAGTGGATCATCCCTAAATGTCTGACTAACAGTGTTACCCTGTTGGGATCCTGCCTTCCTGGCAGAACATGTGATATGCAAAACCATTCACTCACAGCTGGAGAAGTAGAGGGGAAAAAACCCACTGATCTGGGAAGAGCTGTTTGAGACTGTTCTACAGCAGCATGCAATTCTGTCTGGAACATTGAGGCCAACTTGAAACTGGGAATGATCTATTAAGATTATATTTTCAATTCTGTGGCCTCCAGTCTCTTGAAATTATATAAATTATAAAATTTAGTGTTAAAGAAAAAGCAAAAGGGAGCAAAATAAATGCCCAGTCTATTTACGAGCTCTTACAGCATCCAGGCTCCAGAACTACTTGCTGATACTTTTTCTTTCAGAAACAGAAGGATCTCCAGAGTCGTCTTTTCTCTTTTACCCAGTAGACTGAGAAACTCCTGCTATTGCAAAGACTGTTTTACCAGCATTTCAAAAATTCAATTCCTATTCTCCCATTTTAAGCCATGTCCTCTTAAAGAGTAGCTGTAGGGGAGCACAATCTTTTACCCAGCTTTAAAACAGACACACAAAATAATTTAACATAGCTGAACTAAATATACTGTATCAGTCACATAAAAATGCTGAAATTAATTTCTTGGTACCCACTCTTCATTCCTAGTCAGTAAGAGCATCTTTCAAACATTCACATAGATTCATCAAGAGGGAAAAGCCCCCAGATTTACAGCATACTAAACTTAGTAAAATGAACATTCTCCTAATAACATTCCTGAAGTTTTTATAGTTATGAAACAATTAAGAAAGCCACTGGAATTACTTTTTCTATATTTCCCACTCATCCCCCCTGGTGGACCACAGCAGAATTCCTGTTATCAAGTCTCATTCAAGGCTTGCAGTGGTATTGAACTGCAGTCAGAGTTTCTTAACTAAAAGTTTATAGAAGACTAACTGCTCTGAGCAAAGTAGTAACCAGCTTTTGTGAAGTTTCAGATAACTTCTTTGTCACATAAACCAATTTTTGAGGGCGGGGGGGGGGGGGGAATGAAAACAAAAATGAAATTATGGCAAGTACACTAGAAATTCATAATTACAAATAAAAGGTACTCTCTAGTAGTTCTGCAGTAGCTTGTAGGAAAAAAAAAAAACAAACAAAAAACAAACAAACAAACAAAAAAACCCAAAACAAAACTATAAGGAAAGGATTTCCTGTATGGATTAGCAGTCACAGAAGGAACAGGGGACTAAAACAAGAGGTGTGTGTGGAAAAGAAGGAAAGAAAGAGGTGTGCTCTTTCTATCTACAGCACTAAAATGACACTTGTGCAGCTGTGAGAACTGTTGCCCTGTGTGTCTGTAGTGCCTAATCCAGAGCAGAGAGAGGCCATCCTCTTACACAGTTCTCCTAAGGATGAGTTGCATAGCCGGAAAGGAATGCTACTCCTCCTTTCTGTACCTGCATTTCTTTCAAGTAGTTAATGAATTTTTGTACCACCATTGCCCTGTGTTGCAATGACACAAATCAATGAAATTGAGCTACTTGAGGAACATTTGTAAATTATTTCCTTTGTGGCTGGTCTTAGCATCACTGAAAGTGTCCAGAAGATTTTCTTTCCAAATTAAGACACAATGTAATTTCTGTTTTGAAAAATTGTGACATAGTTGCCTGTGAAGTTTAAACAGTTATAACTTTTCCTTTTAAAAAAAAAAAGTTTCTTAGTTACCAGGTGGTTAGAGCTGTATATCTACTTTCCCCAGTACATCCTACCATGAAGTTCTCAATTCCCACAAATGCCTCCCACTGCAGTAAAAAGTTCTCTTTGTAACCAAGGTCCCACAATCACAATCTAAATGCATAAACAGACAATTTTACTGCATCATGGCTTAAGCACCAAATCGATAGTTTTGTTAATGAAAACCTCACTAACTAATTTTAAACAAAACTGAAAGGAATTCTTTTGCTGGAAACAATGCCTTCCTTCTAGTGCTCCCATCTTCAGTAGTTTATTTTTAACACTGCGAGGAGAACATTATGAAAGCATATAATATAAATGTTCACATGTTCCAAACCTAGCACACAAGATTTAATACCTACAGCTGAATGGTCCCTGCTTCTTGAGAGTTTAGTTGGGTGGCAGTGTGCTCTCAGACACTTTTTATTATCTGAACTTTCTGCAGAGGGTAATGATAAGGCCACATCAAGAGTGCTCATCATTACTCCTTGTTTCAAAGAGTCCTCGAAGTTTTGATGAACCTTTGTTGTACTGAAGAAGCTGCACACATGATCAAATGGGATAATGCTATTGTGATAAGCTGACTGAAAAAGGCTCAGTGAGGAAGCTTTCCATGTTGAAACATCAAAACCCACAACCTGCCCAAGTTAAAATGCAAGTTAAATACCTTAGTTTAATTAGTTTAAAATGCTGTGGTTTAACAGGTGTGAGGACTGTCAATTTTGCGAACTTGTTTGCTTTTTTGACTGGCTCTGCACCACAAGTGTGAACCTGCTGTTGAGGTGCAGTGGTAGTTACCCCAAATAATCTGATTTCATGTTTCCAATGCACTGGCAGAGCAGCAAGTTTTTCTGTCATCCCTGTTTTCCAAATCAGCACCATGAACATTAAAAAATCAATGGGTGAAAAAAAAAATAATTTACAAGTATTTCAGTTGGTTAATTCCAGAGTAAAGAAAGTTATATAAATGGATTGAGAGAACTAATGAAGAATTATATGATGATCCTCCATCTGGATGGGATTGTTCCAAGTGTCCCACCTTTTTGGTGAGACTTTACCTGTCATTACAGTGATAATTAATACTTGGCATCAGCAGAATGTGACAGGACAACTGTACACCTGAATTTGCCTTGGACTTCTCTGCATCAGCATCCTCTGATGTCTTTGCCTTTTCATGGGGAAAATATTAGTGCTGCTTTTTATTCCTCCCCATTTGATGACTCAAACTCACAACCACATAGAGATGAAAAGACCTAAATGAGACAAGTATGCTTTTCCTTGCATCCCCCTCTCCACACTGCACATGAATTAAAAAGTTTATTCATTAGGGGTTTTTTTGCAATCCTTGTTCATCACTTCTGCAATTTTTGTCAATTTCACAAAATAGAGTGTCATTTGCTTCTTCCCTACACAGCATAAGTAAGTGACCTTGGAGGTAGCTTTTCTAGATTTTAGTGAAAAAACTTCTCATTTAAACCAGTCTTCATCTATCATTTATTTCATTGTTCTTAAGTTCTCTATTTTTCCATTTACACTGAAGTGTCTGTTTGTATGTAGTGTCCTACCTTGGGTCATCTGTATCAGCTTGTTCAAAGAATTCACTCCTGTCCTCATCCATCTTATACAAGTTGCATCTTTTATATATGTACTTTGAGCATCTCATGTCATAAAAAAGAAAATTGTCTGAGGGACTGTGCAAAATTTTCTAAATCATGCTTCTAAGACTAATGGGCTCTACTGCTGCAGGAAAGGATGTTGGGTAGATAGTGTAGAACTCTGAACTTCAGTGTTCAGAGCAAGCACATTTTCCACATGTCTTACATGACCACTGGTCTCCAAAACTGGGTGAGTATGGTGCTGAGGAGGGGGACAACACAAGCTGATCAAGCTTGTATGTGGAGTCAGTAGACTTCTGCCCAATTCTTTATCTGGTAAGAACCCTAAGCTGAAATTTTAGCTGTCTTCTGGCATACATGATTGAATGAGATTAATTATAGAAAACACTTTCTAATTTTCCCTGGAGAGGAATCCATCCCACACTGCCTGAACGTAATGCAATTTTTAGGTAGAGAAATCAATTTGCAATAGTCAGGATGAATCTGGCTTCTGTGCTACAAGTACTGTCATTCTGCTTTTTTATTTCATTAATATGCAAAAATCATTGCAAAGCACTGTTAATGTTTATCATGCATGCAAAGAATAAGAGAAAAAAAAATCAAACATTATATTGTGAACACCGTCATAAATGCTCCTCTAAATTCTGACTGAATTAATGAATTTTAAAGATACTGATTACCAGAGTATTGCACTCCTTGGAAGAGAAGGAAATGCATTTATTTCAGAACAAAAATAATAAATAAATTTATATTATATGGAAAGTTCCATGAAGCAATAAAATGGCTGCAAATCACTTTATTCCTCTGTTAAATTTCTGTGTATGTACTCTGAGATCATAAAACATCACAGAAATTATAATAAGAAAATGAGAGCCCTCCAGAAAACTGAACTCAGAGCCCAATACAATTCATCGTATTTCATTTGTTTGCCTCTGTACTACAGTAGTCCTTTTTGTTGTTTCACTTAACATTCAACACACAGAAAAACAATAATAACAAGGCTGAGAATTAAAACAATGTTCAAGTTCTCGGTCAATTGCATAGGAGTCTGTAATTTGCTCTTCAAGGGCAATAAGGTAGAGTTTAATTAGTGGTAGAGTTTAATTAGTAACTATTTGCATCTACACCTAATGGTGACTGCAGAACAAGTCTCTTGCTATAAAACCAGGTGAACACACAGCATGGCAGCAAAATGCTGGACCAAAGGCTGCATAGTTAAATTTTTCAGTAGTTTCCTATTCAACATTGACAAATTACTTGAGCAACAGAGGAGGAAGAAAAAGAACATGGTCACAGGCAGAGCAAAAGGTTCATTTAGTCCAGTCTCCTCACTCCATTGAGTTTTAATCTTAATAGAAAGACCACAAAAAAGGCCATTAGGTGGTCCTGAAGAAAGAATAAGAACAGTCAGGCCAGAATAATGCTTCTCCTGTGTGCCCTCTCAGATCTAGCCCTGCAGTTTTGGGGTACACAAAATGTATACACCAAGCAGACTCAGAAGTGCTTCCTTTTTTAATTTCCTATAAATTTTCTAAATTAATGGCCTGAATACTGTAGCTTACAGAAGACTCAATAGACTGTTTTGGACTGAAACTGCTTTTCTCACACATACCAGAAGGATAACCAGAAATCCAAAAAGTGATGCTGTTCCCCAAGCAGTGGCAAGCTCGCTGCCTCTGCCTCTGAGATGCCAGCCCCTTGACCAAGCAGCATGTTTCAGGCCAGCGTTAGAAGCCCCAGCAGCGCTCTTGGAAATGAGAGACAGAATCACATTGTACAGCCAGTACTTACCTCATTAAAAGGGTTGTAATGACCACAGATGATTGTAACCAGTGCTTGAAAGCATTATGGCACATTTACCTGAAGTCTCCATATTATCAGCCTCTAGTACCATCTAATGGAACTAAGTGCTACTCCAGATACAAAACTACAAAGTGTATCATGTGTGCACTGTAGGCTGAAAGTAACAAAATATCTGTGGATTCTGGGACTTGTATAACAGAAACACACAGGGAAAGAACTTTTGCTGCCAAGTATTCTTTCTGGGGTTTTCCAAGTTGCCTTATACAATTACTTAGCTCAGAAATTAAGGGTAAGGACACATACCAACATTTCCACAGGATTTTCTTTTGCCAGCAGGAACAGAGTTATGTAAACTCATATTCTTTTATGACGGAAATTTAGGTACAGTCATGTTAAAATGAAGAAGGAAAATTTGTTCCTCTCTAACCTGGCCTTTCTGACTAACTCTGTGGTGCCAGTGTGTGCCTTCTAAACATCAGTGCTGGAAGAGTTCAGTTCTTTCTGACAATGTACATGTTAAGCCAAGGCTTAAAACGCACAAATTTCTTGTTACTTTTTTTCAACTTGCTCCCACATAAATATGCTAAGCTAGTAGACAGACAATCAGATTAGTGTTAACAAAATTGATCCACAGACACTTCTTCCTGTAGGATGAGAAAATCCTACTTATTCTGAGGGTGTGGGGGGGGGTTGTGTGTTTGGTTTTTTTTCTTTTTTTTTGTTAGGTTGGTTTTGTTTGGTTTTGGTTTTGTTCTTTTTCGGTTTGAGGGTTTTTTTTAATGCAGTATTTACAGAAGGAAACATCAGGAATCCTCCCAGCAACATGTACATAGGGATTCATTCAGTAATGCTGCTGTGAATTTGCCAGATCAGAAGTGCAAATTGAATTGCATTTAACACTAAAACAGTGACTCATACTATCATTCTACATTCAACATTTGAAAATAACATTTTTTGCACCTTTCTAGATCACACCCTCAACCAATGTGGTTTAATGAGGTGAAAAAATATTTGAAATAAAACCAAAATACAAATAGTTAAAATATTTTTTATTAAACTATCCTGTGATGGCCTTAGATCCCAAGTCTTAAAAATCAATGTCATAACTGTAGTGTTACAAGGTATATATATTAATTCTTATTTCTGATTTTCCAAGATTTCAGCCTTAGAGAAAAGAGTTAGTAAAGCTTTTTCCTGGATCTAGTATTCCCATTCTACGTGTCAACACAGTTCTGTTCAAATAAAGTACGCTGGGGCATAGTTATAAAATTTTAGCACCCAGTGTGTAAATGTTTGTGACTGAGTAGAAACATGTATATACAAGTTTTTTGTCTTTTAATGTACATATGAGCTGTACCACAGAACTATCCCTACTATCTATAGCTTTGGGCAAACATTACTTCTTTTTAAGCCCTTCTTTTCTACTCATAATCAACTAAAATTGTGTTTCCTGCTCAGTTCAACAGGTGACTTGATAGAAGTTTTGTAAAAATCATTTTGTATTTCTGCTTATAAATTTTGTAAGCTGGAAAGCTTTAATTCCCTTAAACTTTTCAGGAATCAAGTAACACTGAGCACACTGTACACAATGTATTCTTCACGCACAATACATAAGCATAATAAAAAAGCACAATATACACATTCAGATGGCCAAAACTGCTAGCTTTCACCTCCAATCAAATTTTCTCAACCAAATTCTACCCATGTTACACATGAACAGAAGAGGGTCTGATACAGTTCTACAGGTTCTATGCAGCTCTGAACTACCATAAAAGAGATTCCAGTTCCTGTGCCAGGTTTGGTAATAATCAACAAAGTATGAGTTTTTTCACACCAGACCAAGAACTGCATTTGTCCAGTGTGTGTCGTGTGTGTCTAGAGACATAATGTCTCATTCTAGTATCTTGCTCTTTTTAATTTTTTTCCTCAGAGCATATAAAAGGTTCCAAATAATGCCTCTGCCAGACTGATTCTAAGCTCCATTCTCCACAGATAACCCTAGAGTTATGAAGAGTTGTTCTAACCAAGGTGGAATCATTTCATAGGCCCAGAAATTTATGAAATGTAAAAGACATCTGCATGTAACTCCCAGGAAAAGAGGTTTGTATTGACTAAACTGGGATGAAATCTTAAACACAGACTTTCTTACATACATATCTTCATCTAACTTAAATTTTGTTATGAATTTCCCTGTAAACCCTCTACCCCCTTCTGAAGAAAAAAAAAAATTAAAGAAATTATGATTCTTTTCAACCAAATGCAGGTTGTCACTTCTTTCTCTCTGACTTAATGAAGAAGAGCTTTTCTTCCAACTGTTTTCACTCTGAAAGGTCATCATCCCATATTTCTCTTTTTTCCACAAGTAAAACTATAAAATGCAGAGAATGTAAACAACAGAATAACCTCAGAACAGATGCAGTTCATACAAGAATATACTATGGGAAGCATTCGGCCCAAATGACCTACTTCTGGGGCCTTTTTGCTTTGGGATGACACAGCTACACTGCACAACACCTAGCCTGGAGATTCCAGATCATTGGTGACTAAGAAAAAAGTCATCTAATGGTAATCATCTAATGGTGGAAAGTCAGAATTAAATTAATGATCTGCTCTAGGTTATCTTTTGTTTATTTTCAGGTAGGTCAAAATTAAATTATTAAGGATCTGTTGACTGATACACATTTTTTTTAGTATTGTCGGTTTAAATTCCTTAGCACATGCAAGGCAAACCCTCAAAACCGAACCTGAAATCCAGAAATGAACCACAACGTGAGATGAAAAAAACACACCTAAGTGCTTTAGAAGCAAACAAACAGCCCCCTTCGTCAAGTGTCTAAACTGATGGTATGATTTCTTTCTTTAAAAACAATCATTTACCATTAATAAATAACAAAAAACCCCCACCACAAACAGTAACCTGTCTCTGGTTATGCTAAGAGCCTTCTTTGAGGTCAGAGAAAACTGGAATTAAGACTTCCTTACTCTCTGAAAAGTTCCTTTATTTCAATGGTTGGATCACTTGGGGAAGAAAAAATTTTTTAAATTATTCTTTTTTCTTCTTTTTTAGTTAGAGTCTGTTTTTCCACTTTAATTTGCACTCAATTTTTAGTTTATATTTTATGTCATTCAGCAATTCCCATGAAGGTGGTGTACAGAAATTCTAGCATTTCAGATGGAAATAAGCACTTAAATACCTCAGGATTTCATGCATTGCACATAAATATAAAAGACTCTTTCTCCCTTAAGGTAGACACTTATGGAAATATATGCACAGGTTAGAACAGATCCTCAAATGGCAGGTGTTCTTGTGTAAGATGGCTCAAAATGTCCATGAATTAATATTATAAGAAGGCAATAAAGTACAGTCTTTCACCTATTTCTCTTTAAATTCATGATGTTATTATTATACAGCTCCAAGAAAGATTGATTAATTAATCAGGAATGAGGAAATTCTAATTCCAAGTCTAGAAAAAGAAGCAGCATTGGAAACTAGTCTGTTAAATTGTTTGCTTTTACTTGCAAACTGTTTAAGAAACATTTTTTGGAAAAAGAACATTAAGAAACAGTAAGACTGCACTTAAAGCAAGAATTCATTTGTTCTCACTTACCAAGTTCATTGGAGTCCTATACTCCCAATTTTAACTGTAAGCTTAACTAAATAACTAATGAATTTCCAGTTTAGCAAAGAAATAAGCAAGCCATTTTCCCCCATTTTTAAAGGTTTATCACAGTCTGGTGAATCCAACAGCTGAATTTTCACTGACCAGTGAGAGCAGAACAGAGCCTTTGCATATGCTGTGATATTAAAAACAAAGTAAACACTTTTACCATTACATCTTTCAGCACAGACAGTGTTGATATGTGAAGAAGAATATTTTCTGCAAATTAGTGTGGCTAGGGAGATATTTGCAATTAATACAAGAAATATGCCAAAGACAAGTGTGTCCATTACTGCAAGAAAAGTATGTCAGTGGTCTGGTTTAGAATTGCATTCAGTGTTAGTGTGCCGGAAGTGAAGGAAAGGGAAAAAGAGGTGGTGGTAGGAGAAGAGATTCTGCCTAGTATCACATCTTAAGCAACCTTGCAATTTGGGGCAAAACCTAATCTTTCTTACATTTTAATTCTGATCACAAAAAAGAAGTTGAACTAGGACTTTTCTCGACAAATAAAAAACTTTTAGAAACAGCTAAATGAGATTTTTATTTATGTTACACTGCAAAACAAACAATGGGACTAGACAGGTGGGTAACAACATTTTATTTTTTGCATTTGGATAGTTCTAATTAGTATTTTATGTTCTAGTCCAGAGACTGGTTTAACAAAACTTATTTCATTGACTATTACAGGAACCTTGCTAGATTTATAGAACTATCTGCTGGTAAAAATCAGCAGCTATTTTATGTCTAACTAGATTTAAAATAATCTTTTGTTCCATAGATAGGCATATATTGCGCATAGCAGCCTGCATAGCATCTAAAAATGTGGTTGATTGTCACCTTGGTGTTGGTAGGAAAACAGTTGCCTTATCCAATATTCCACAGTTGTGTGTGAACAACATGTATTTTAACATGATTTCTATTCACAGTTTAAGTGAATAATTTCCCTTTTAATTCCCCACCCCATCTATTCATTTATACACAGATGAGCAAAGCAATTTGATGAAAGTAGGTTCCAGAACAGACTAAAACTCCAGAATTTGCAAGTTTATTTTTGCAGAGAGAAATTATATAAAACAAGGAGCCAAAAACAAAAGCAAAGCCTTTATAACAGAGTATGTATTTGCTTATTTTAATAATCCCCTCTCCCCCAAATTGAAACAACCCCAGAACCAGACAGGATAATATTAATGCAATTAATTCAACCCAATCCTAATAAGAGTATGTCCCTGAGAACCTCACATTTTGGAAAATATTCTGTGTTAATGTATATCCTATGCAATGATACTTCAAGCATTTCTCCATACAAATTTACAGGTGTTTGGCCACCATATTATCACGTAGCGCCCCAAACACATCACATTTATGTCAGGACGTGTTTTGAGATATGCTCCAAGCAATAGTTGCATCTTCAATCAAGAATGCTACATGATAACAAATCATCTAAACTAAATCTGCCTATTTTGAGCCCTTTTTCTGCAAAAAAAATATTATCTTTGTCCTGCTGATGCTGAGACAGGCCTTTGCAGAGAATACCATATTTAGATGTATAATGTTTCATCCTTAAAATTGGTTGTCTGTCAGCAGCAGTATCTCAGAGTTCAACATATGAGCTTTTATCACTAAAGACAAACACAATTAACACTGAAGGAAACGGGTTACTGTTCAATAAATACATTCCAACCAAGTGCCTGTAAATTCAGTCAGGTTTGAGGCCTAGCCATTTTTTTCTGAAAGAGATCTGTGTCACAAAGAAATGCTAACCTTCTGAAAACATTACCAAATAAGAAAATTTAATTTGCCTCTTAAGTACTTCCCTGAAACACTAACATTAAATATGGTTCATTTACTCAGTGCAATGACCTATTTATTTCTTTTTTGGAAGGAAGGTGTCAGAGTTGACATTATTGGACATTGTTTTGTCTGCATATATTGCTACATGTGTTATGATGTGTATTTTTCACAGTAACCTAAACATTTCTTGTTTCAATTAAATAAGCTTTACTGCACAAAGAAGGATTTCAGATTTTTATTCAAAGGTTGTAAGAAAATAAAAGATCCAACATAAGGAGGTTTTCAGAGTACATCAGTTATTGTATGGCAAATCCCCATAGCCTCAAAAAGTATGTCTTATAAAAGTCATATTTATAAATGTGTATTGGGAACAGGGACATAGTGTTTGTATTTATACAAAAAAAAAATTGATTCTGTGCTAAAGCAACTGATTCTTACCATTTTTAGATTCTGTTAAGTCTTGGGATTGCAGTTTCTCTCAAGTAGCACAAGGAGAACAATCTGAAAGCAATTTTAAAAAAATTAAAAATGGAAAAAAAAAAGTAACTCCAACAGTCACCATATTTAATAAGTATTTTTTTTCCAGCCTAACAGTGAATGAACCAAGTATTAACTTCAGTAGTTAAGATTAAAGTCATGCAAATTATTCTAACCACATAAGTGGTTATGTATCATGCGTTTCTGCACTTCAGTGGTCTGTAGGCTTAAATATAGGACAAAGGAATCCCTGGTACCTGGATTTGCAGAACTCTATGCTATTCTTAGCACTCAGTACATTTCTGAAGAGCAGTATACCTAATGGCTAACACAGGCAAAAATCAGTCAAGAGGACAAAAAGCTGTCATTGTATGCTTACAGTAATTGCGGTCCATTGTTCCCAGGCGTACTACAAAGTGTGGGTTTTTGTAATCAAGGAACAAGTATAACACAATGTAACGGCCCAGAGACTATGTATTTTTGGAAATGGCACTGCATTACATAACCTCCAGTTTTCTCCCTCTCTCTCTGTTCCACAACCGCCCTTTATTTTAAACAGGGAGAGAAAAAAGAGTAGATCCTACCTCATTTACCTTAAATTATCACTCTCTTAATTGACCGAATTTGTAGCATACCTCCTTTATCAGTTGTCTCATAATGACAAAAAATTTAAGTCCTCTTCTGTTGATTATATATTTCTTACCTTTAGCATGTATGTATGAAATGTAATTAGGTATGAGTCATATGTGTACACAAACACACACATACATACTGGATTAAAAACTGCAAACTCTTATATCCATAAATGTACATAGAAACGTTTGAAAGAAAGCAGCACATCATTACATGTTCAGCAAAATATGGTTTGTTTTGGTTTTGTTTGTTTTTTGTTTTTTTTCTCAAAAGAACCACCCAAAATTTAACTGCTGCACATGCAAAAACACAGAAGGCTGTTGCAAGAATGACTGCTTTCTAAAAATAAACCCCGGCAGCCTGAGAGGAATCTAGTGTCAAGTCGGAGAAGAGGGAGATTCTTTTCACAAGGGAGAAGAAAGGAGATGATAAACCTATCCTAGAGCCTTGCATGCATGCTAACAAAGCCAAGTGCATTAGGTTCAAAAATACGTTTTGGTGTTTGCAGAGTGCAAAAGCGAGAAAAAAGGAAAACATTATAGAAAATCACTGCTCATTTCCCCTTGCATGTGTGCGGAAAAATCCACAGCCTAGAAATCCAGCCTTAAAGCACAAAGACAAAGAGTTAAAGACATATACTGCACGTTTTCTCATCTGCTTTTAAAAAGACTGTTTGGAAATGTGCGCGGAGAGGGGAAAGCCAAGCTGCAGCAAAGTCCGGCTAAGGACAAAAAGAAATGAAAAGAAACAGAAAGACGCAGAGAGAGGAAGGGGGGAAGGGCAGGGGGGCAGGGAAAGAGAGAGGGGATTAATTTAAAAAAATAAAATTCTGTGGATTGGAATTGCATATACTTACAGACAAAAGCCCCCGGTCCCTGCTCACTTTCTGTCCTTTCTACAAGATCTGAAACACAAATGTGGATTTAAAAAGGGCAGCATGCTACAGAAGGGAATTTATAGTTGGGGGAGTGGAGAGAGGGTAGGGGGTGTGGGTAAGAATGACTGCACCTCTTCCAAAGTGCAGCCTCGGAGAAAAAAAGAGAAAAGGGGTGGGGGTGGCTGGGGGAAAGTCTCTCTCTCTCTCTCTCTCTCTCTCTCTCTCTCTCTCTCTCTCTCTCCCTCCCTCCCTCTCCCTCTCCCTCTCCCTCTCCCTTTCCCTTTCCCTTTCCCTCTCCCTCTCTCTCTCGGGCTGGGTTTTGCTTGCCAGGGCTGGTTATACTGAACAATGAGCTAATTCTGATGGTAGCTGGCCAGCTGCCAGCTCCATTCCCCCCCACACACACACCGCCTTACACATACACACTCCCCCTGCCCGCCCGCCCGCCCGCCTCCCCCCGCACGCTGCTGCAGCGCCAGACTGCTTAGTCTGCAATAATCCGCAGCCCCGCGGCCCGCCCTTTCCCGATGTCTGGGAGCCGCGGTCGCTCTGCGGGGTGCGAAGTCGAAGGAGCCCCCGGGACAGCCGGTGATCTGCTGTCTCCAGGCCATCCCGCACCCCCAGGGCGATCCCGCCCTCCCCGAGCCATCCCGCACCCCTCAAGCCGTCCCGCACCCCCTGGGCGGCGGCCAGGACGGGCAGGGAGCGGGGCCAGGGCGCTGCGCAGCGGCGCGGAGGGGTGGAGGGATGGAAGGGTGGGGGGGGAAGGCAGGGAGCAGCCACGGACTGTAATAATAACCCTGCAGCGGCTGCAAAGGCCATCTGAGGAGAAAGGGGAGGGAGATGGAGGCAACCGCCCGCCTGCCGCTTCGCCTCGGCTGTGCCTGTCTGGGAGGGGAAAAGATGGTGGGCGGGGAGGATGGGGAGCGCCGTGGCACGGGCGGGGCAGTGCGGTACTGCTTCGGGAGCCCGGGGATGAGGGGCGAGGGGGGAGCAGCCGGTGGCCGGGGCTGTCCTGGTCGTGCGGGGCTGTGCCGGGCACGAATGCGGGGACAGATGCGGGGACACCGCGGGAAGGGAGCGCAGGTTCGCCCCGCCGTGCTGGCGAGAGCACCCGAGGGGTTCTGCCGGGGCTGTCACGGAGCGGTGGCACGGGATTGGAGGCAGCGATGTCATACGTTGTATCATTCCTGAGAGCATGGGACGAGGGACGAAGGCAGCCGAGCGAAGGATATCGTCCCGACACAAAAGACCCCGCGAAGGCTCTCCCCGCTGTAAAGGCACCTAAGAGATGGTGCGGTGTGGGCACAACGTAATCAATCTCACCCCAAAATGCTATACGGGGATATATGACTTAAAAGAATAGAGAAACACGTGTTGAGGTTCCCTGTTACCCTGCAGGTTATGAAGGCACCTTCCTCGGGGTTAATAATGCCCAGGGCAAGAGTGATTAAAATGGTATGAAATCATCTGTGATGTGGGCTAATAGAAGATTAAACCTTGTCTATCAAGCCTGGGTTATAAGCAACTAACCTTGTTTTTCGAATCCACTTGTGTTTAAGTCCCCATGAAACTGCATTATTCTATGGTCTACGTAGGATTTCCATTTGTTGAGTGGAAGCAGCTTGCTAGCATGTCTCTGCACCTTCCTGACCAGCTACTATATCTTTGGGAATGCTTTGTAGGCCTGCCAGCTTAGGGAAAATTCAGCAGCTGGAAGGGAGAAATATGGGATATAAGCAGCCCCTGATATTTAAACCTCTGGTAAGCTTTTATAATAATTCTAAGTTTAGTGCAGAAGGATCAGATTATTCGCCTCAAAAATACAGTTACTACCGCTCATGTCTGTTCAACTGCTTACCTCCTCCACAGATTTCACTGATCAGCTGTTAGGACCAAAATACAGTAGAGCTTGTACGTTTTAATTTTATCTTGAGATAGTGGGGTTTTTTGTTTGTTTTGTTTTGTTTTTTCTGAATAATAAATACGGGCCCAGTGCAGGTAGCAGTCCTTCATGGTACACACCCAGGTGAAAGCAGTGGGTTCTGTCTAGTTTAGGTGTGTTGCAAAAATAGATTCTTGCACCCAGTGCACAAAAGGCTGATCATGCACAGAGTGGACGTGTTTGATGTACTGGCAGTTCTGCACAGAAAGGGGCACTGGATGGCAAATCCACAAAGACAAGCATTACAACTGCCAAAACTTTTCACTGTTGATACTGTTTAGGAAACAAAGGCATTAATGTTCCTTGGCTACAAGTTACCTAGTTCTCTTATTAAGCAGTATTCTATTTTCTGTTGGTTAATGATTCTCTCACTTCTCATGTTAATTAGTCTGCTTGTTCAGTCTTTCTCTTTGTTTGAGCCCATGGATTTCTTGGGTCGGTGGCCGTGAGTCAGTGGTTTCGATCTGCTCCTGCTGGAATTACCTTGTACCCAGTCGAAGCTGATTCAGCACAGTTGCTGGGTTGTTTTTACTAGTTTCTTCCTTATCTTAGGGGTTCTGCCAAATATCCTTGTGGCCTGAAAATTCTGCCTTCCCTATGTCCACTATCAGTGGTACAATCTTCTTCCCAAACTCCCTCTAGGTCTGATATCATTGGAATGTGTCAAGCCTTAAGGTAATTCTACCAACAAGTCATTTGTCTTTCCAACACCTGGACATCACTTAGAGCTTGTTGGCTGTTTTCTGTTTCATGGATTAAACCTTTCTTGTTCTTTAGGCTTGAAACTGCACAAAGATCAAACATCAAAGAACATCCTTTCTTTAAAAAATGTTACATATTCCACATTTTGCAACAGGTGCATCTTCTGACCCGTGGAGTATGTGTTATAGCTGGTGAAGTGTCAGAGATTCATCATTTGTAGAGAGTTGGCACTGTGAAATGAAACTAGACACCAAAGACATAACTGTTGGAGGTAGGAAACTTGCATTGCCAAGACCATAAGAGAGTGAAGTGGAGAATGCTGTCAGCCAACATGGTGGGGATGGACAGATTCTTTCAGGAATCCTTGGCAGAGTGATGATGGCACTAAATGATAGTTACAATTTAAGCTTTATAGTCTTAACAAAATTCAGAAACCATTCTATATTATGATTTTCATACTGCAGAATTTATTACAATAAATAGGTAGTTTAATACAGAATTTATCATGCAACTTAACTTACAATTTCTCAGCAACTAGATCCTAACTTAGCTTGTAATTCCTATTCACCTGGACTCTCTGCAGATCAGGTCAGATCCCAATGCATGGTTCACTGTATCAGTGTAACAACCATAATCAGACTTGAAAAAACTCTATAAAAGAAGACAAATCACTCAGTCCTCTACAGAGAACTGGAGAGCTGTTCCTGGCCACTGATGGGTCTGTGGTTTCACTGTCCATCAGCAGCTCTAGTCCAAATTCTCCACTTAGGACTCTTAATGGCTTGATTTTATGGACATGGTTCTGAGCACTGTTACACTTCCCTGTCCTGTGTCAGAGTCACAGCTGATGACACGTGAGAACCTAACCACATCCTAAAATTCCCACAGGAACAACCAAGAATGGTTGTGGGTACATGTAAACTTCCATCTGAGCCCTTACAACCTTCATTTTCTTTCCAATGACTTGGTTTTGTAGCCCAGGTAAGTAAACTGCTTTGCTATGCTGTTTGTGCTTGACTGTATGTGGAAAGTTGTACCTGTTTGCTGCCTGAAACAAACTAAGTTGCTAAGATCTGCTCTAAGTCTGCAGTCTGCATTCCTTAGTTTGGCTGCAGTGTTTTCAGTTTCCTTTCCCTTAGCCAGCTTCCATTAGCAACTCTGATGGAAACTGGAAACAAAGGTTTAGCTTTTAAGAGGAATCAGCAGGCAAGAGCCTGAGTGGGAGAAGAGAAGGAGGCAGTTTGGGCCCACTGTAAAACAGGAGGGGTTCTGCCACTCCAGGTTCTGGACATATAATTAAACATCCAGGGTTTGAGAGACAAAGACTAACATGGACCCCAGACAATAAGGTAGAAAGAGAGAGGTTAAGACCCGGTTCAAGCAAACTGTTAAGATTGAACTGAAGTATCTTTGAAAAACACTTTACTGCAGTTATTAGTCAAATAATACATTTTTTGATTATGTCTTTGTTAAAGTAGTAAAAGAGTATTAGGATGCTCAGAAACACCAATAGGTAACCAGTCTATTAGGGAAAAGTATTGCCCTTTCTAAAATGCTATATTGTGATGAAGTGGAATTCTTCTTGCATCTGCAGCTGTGGCCTTCAACCTGACTGTGATCCCAGTGCCAGTGTTCCCTCTTCTAGTTTCTAATCACTCACCTAAAAACGTCTTTATTACAAATGTGACACTCAGGTAAATTATCCTCAGGAAAATAGGTTTAACCTCAAGCCTGATTGTTACACCCTATGGTTAACTAAACCAGTCTGCCTTTGTTCTGCAGTCAATTATAGAAGGGGAGAAAAAGTTTGTTGCTTTTGCTACCTCTCATCTGTGACAATTTCCTTTGATTCCTTTTCTCTTTGTTTCTCTCTTTGGTCTGATATATAACCCCTAAAATGGATAAAGCCCTGACTTACAAAGCATTATTTTTATATAAATAGCCTAAAATGAGCTTGCAAAGCAGACAAAGCAGAACAGGCCCGTGTGGCTGAGGGGATGGTAAAAACAGCATAACAAAGATTTACTGCTAATAAAGCAGATGAAAAACTATTGCAATGAATCGACCTAAAACAGTCACCAGAAAAATCACTCTGAAGTTGTCCTTCATGATTATGACAGAAACCAGAGAAACTATATCCTGCACTATCAGCCAAAATTCCCACTCATCTTCTCACCTCTGTCCTTTAGCCATCCCATTCCAACACTGTATAAAACACACAAAACTGACATGATTCTGGTCTGGAAATCCCTCTCACTCAAGGCTTCCAGAGGTAGAGAGCTCCCTTATTCTGTAATGAACTGATTTTGGGTTGCCTGGAGCACCTGAAATAAGAAGGTGGTAAGAAAGTGCACAAGATGCGGGTGAAGCTGGTACTTTGCAAAATTGGAGCCACGTTATGCATGCAATTTATCGTAAAACCATCCAAGCCCCCAAATTCAGTTGTATTTGTTTGCAGCTTTTGTGAATATGCAGTTTCCATTAATGATATCTGCAGCACTGCAGTACTTTCATGGATAAATCCTAAAAGCACCACATAGCACCAGAAAGAAACTCACCATGTAAACATAAAGATATAATATGCATTGACAGCTTTCCTTTCTTACAAATTCTTCAGTCACTCTTGCTATTCCTACTCTTAAGTTCTATTCATCAACAAATAAATTCATGGAAGAAAGTGCCTAAAAAACTGTCAGGATATTTTAAGAAAAATAAAGGAGGCACTGTAGTTCGTAAACTGGCTATGAGAAATTACGTGTGATGTTTTTGTGGCAACTAGACTGAAATTAGAGGGGAAGGCTGTCCATTAGCTGACTTTTTGAGAAGGCATAAACTGTGTGTTCTATTTTCAGTTGGGTTTTCTGGGAGCTGGATTCAGAGGGTTTCTTTTCCATGCTTATCTCCAAATCTAAGAGAGTTTTGTTTTCATTTATTTTTATTACCAAACAAAATGAGCTATGCATAAATAACTGAAGAAACCAAGTTGTCTGGAAGATTTCCAAATAAGATTAACTTGTCATTAAATAAACCAAACGTTAAGGATTTTTTACTGGTACTCCAACAGAGGACACCTTGGATGGAAGCACACATCAGCTGCCATATGAACATGTTCACTTTCAACAAACTGAAGTTCACTCTTCCAGAATGGATTATTGGTTCACCTGTTGCAGTTCCTCTGCAATAATGACAGAAACTGAACACTTGATAGGAAGATATGATGTAAAATATGCATAATATTTAAAAAATATGACAAAGGAAGGAGAATTGTGACAAGGCCTGTACAGTTAGACTAGTCCCCTTGAGTTCAGTGAAACTACCTACTTGTACAGAGTTAAGTACTCTGCTGAGGTTAGGCATATAAAAATTAAAGTGAAATTCTATATCCACTAAAATTTGAGGGAACTTTGTTATGGACTGAAATAAAGTGGGGTTTGCCCTTAAACCAGAGAGAAAAATAGCTTAAGAATATTGTCGAAGAAAAATCAGTATCATTTGGGGCCTACGGAGGGAAAAAAAATGTAAAAATTAGGCAAATTTCAGTCCCGAGTCATGGTGAAGTGAGCAGAGCTCCATGAACAACAGCAAATGGTTAAAAGGGCTGCTTTGGAAGGGAAGGGAGAGATACTGGTAGTGACTGTGTTTATTTTGTTTCAGTCAGTGTCAATTCATGATTCCCAGCTTTGCAGTTATGTGTTTGGAAAACAGCAGCCACAGTACCAGTGTGGGCCTATGGGTTCAGGTAAAGTCCTGTTTTGCACTTGCAGAACAAGAAGCAGAAAAAGGTGCCTATAGTGGCTTTCTTTCCTGCGTACTCTTCCCTGGCGTGTGCTCTTTCTGGATCCTAATTCAAGAGTGGTCCTTTGACCACTGCCTCTTAAAAATTTTGGCTGTTTGTACTATATAAAGAAAATGCTACATCTCATTTTACTTATATTGCCTCCCTGAGAATTCAATTGATTATCTCCTGATTTTTATCTTGGAGTAAAACAGAATAATGATTCCCCAATCAGGGTTCACAATTTCCGTAGGTTTTACAGGAAGTTGGGGTTTCTATCATTGACTCAGGCCCAGAATGCAGGAATAGACAATAATCTGAATTAGTGAATCATGTAACTTAACCTAGAATCTGCTGGTCTAATTTACCTTTTCAGAGCATTTACTTCTAGGACAACTTGTTGCATTTGCTACCGGGTTCATTCATACAAATATTTGTACCAAAATACTAAGCACTGTAGATCAAATTCACTGCCAGTAGGTTAGATTTTTAAGGAACTTTGCATACTAACCAACAACTGCATAATTAATGTTTAGGATTTGCCTTGACCTTGACCTTGTATTTTTCTATAAACTAAGTCCTTCACTTCTACTACCTGATTGCCAAAGCATATAATGCAGTATCTGCATGCAGAGAAAAGAGAACCTCCTGAGTTCCAAATAAGACCCTAAAGCGTGGTCGATTTCAAGCACATGGCTTGCTTTTTTGTATTAAATAGACACCTTAGTGTCTGAATGTTAATGGTGAAGAGACACCATTAATTGAAGTTCTGTGAGGTATAGTGTGATATGTATTTCATTGCCTAGTTTTCTTGCAAGGAAATTAAGATAAATTACCTGCACAAGACAGAAAGATTCAGAAACTTTTGAAAGAATTTACAGTTTGGGTTTGACTCCTTGCAAACTCAGGTGCTCTAGTGTGGAAAACAGTGGAAAAACATTTAATTCTGACTAAGGGTGACTGGGAAGAGCTATTTCAGCCAACCAGGATAAAGAGTTAGCATGTGCTCCCTGGAAAGAGAGATGGAGAGCAGTCATGGGAGATAAAGTCTTAAGCAGTATCAAACTTCAGAAGAAAAGTTAAAACACAGATCACAGGATTTGTTGTTGATAACTAGCCAACCAAATTACACCCAAAGAAGACAGGAGATTGAACAGTACATGTGTGTACTTCTCTGAAATCAACCTGAGACCTCTCTCAAATTACACTGACACTCTCTGAATGTCATTCTGATTTATGTACTTGCAATGTTTTCATACTTGCACTGCTTAAGACACATGAATGTAAGTGCAATTCTCAAATTCTCACTTTTGAAGCAACATTTGCTCACACTAGTGATGGCATAGAAGATGCGTTAATTGCTGTTCCAAGTAGCGGTTCAAGAGATGAGCCTTTCTATTCAAGTAAATTGAATAAACGCACTGTGTTCTATTTTAATTAATGAGAATTCATTTAATTAAAAATGCAAACTACAATTTTTCTATCATGGGCCATGCATTCAACTATTCTCAGTCATTTAGTGAGAACTGGCTAGATTACTTTAGTCAATATTTCATGAGTTTAAGCCAAATTTGAGTTTGGTTTTAAAGCAGAGTTTAAGACTAAATTTCATGTGTCCGGAATGCAACAACAGATGATCAATTTTTGCTAGTTCACCAATTCTGGAAAAGCAGGAGTAGAAGATAGGAGTTTGATTTGAATCAATTCTGTCAGCTTATATTTAAATGTCTGGATTTGGATGATTTTTTTTTTCACTGCAATGTAATTAAATACATTCAATCAAGGGAAATTCATTCTAGATAGAGTACAAAAGCTCTCAGGTTCACACTGCCAATCATGCTGAAAATGTTGATGATCTGGGCAAACTATACTACAATAAAAACACTGTGATTATATTAGAAGACAAATATCTCTGAAATTTCTGCATCCAGACCTAGACCCAGCAGGGTTTATAAAAGTAATCATGAAACGGTCAGACATGAAGATAAATGTTTGTCTTTAAGAAATATATAAAGGAGAAAAAAGTCAGTCAATGCACCCATCTATACCTAGGGAAAAAGTGAAATTGCCACAGCCCAGGGACACTTTAATCCTGTATAATAGGCCATAACATTTCCTTTAGAGTGTTTCAGAATTTCTATGAAGAAAATTGGAAGTTGTGGAACTGATGGGTATGGAATTAATTACATTTTTTTGGCTAGCTTCATAGGCTTAAAACCAAAACCCCCTAAATTTTCCCTTTAACCGTAATGAGTTATAAATTCTTCACTACAGAAAAAGCTGGTCAGAGTTTGATTGCCCCACAGTTCTCCTTTTTTCCATTTTTCCAAAGCATCACACTATGCTTTTTATTATGAACTGTATCATCATTTATTTTTCCTCTCTCTGCCTGTAGGGTATATCTGAAAAAGGTCCTGATTGTTCACTAGTAACACATCTCCCATGCATTTTGAGACTAAGCTTCAGTCCATTATCCTTCATCTAATAATTCTCTCTTTTTCCTTGCACTTTTCATAATAGTGACCAAAGAACAGGCAGTAAAAGATTAAAGTTAGACGAAGAAGTTAAAAAGTCCCTTTTTAGTTGGTGAACAGAATTCCTTTCTTAAAAACGGGCTCGCACGGGGGTGTGGGGGTGTGTGTGTTCACAGAACACTTCTTATTTTACCATTTTGCTGAAGCCTGGGATTCAGCAATTCCAGCATGTCATAAAAAGAACTTGTGCATTTATTAAAAAAAAATAAATTCCAAATTCCAAACTCCTTCCCAGATTTAGCAGGTGAGTTCAGTTATATCATATTTTACACTGATAAATGAAAATCCAGTTCCGGCCTGGAGAGGCAATTACTGCACCTGTCAGATATTCCATGTAGAATGTGAGACATACTTTTCTTGTATATGCATTGTCACCCCTACATACCTCTGTTACCTCTGTCAAAGATGGTCCTGAGTTCAGTGGAGTTTTGATCTGAGACCGAAAGACTGCAACTATTCTTTCCTTCTTACCTTATAATATAGCTACAAAAATACAATATGCTTCTTCCTTTGCTTCCTTCAATCTGCTAGCCTTTTTTTTTTTTTTTTTTTTTTTTTTGTCTAGGAAAACTGTGGTTACTTCTTCTTAAAACTAGAACTTCCCCCTCTTGAACAGCTGCAACTGAAGCGTTTATACCATGTGCGGGAGGAGGTCTGGGGCCAGAATGTCATTATACTCCTAGGCAGCTTCATGTTACAACCCCGAGTATACTCAGCTCTGCAGATGGCAGTGGTTACTTGCTATTAAGTTAATAATGCATTTTAAGTGACTTTTAGTGTAAACTTTCTTGGTTTATGTATGGTAATACTAAAAAAGAACTTTGTTCATGATTGTCCTTTTGGTATTGCCTTTTTTGAACTTAGCAAGTGTACTTTACCATTGTGGAGAGTTGTTCTAGAGGCAAATCTGAGCTATGATGAGTGCTCAGTTTATTATTTACCACTACTAAAAAAAAACAATTTTACACAGCTGAGGGGGATTTCCACCTTAAAAAAACCCAAAACACGTTTATGAGAAAGTTTAGGGTGGAAATGAAAAAGAAAAGCCTCAGAACTGTGGAGTAATATTTGATGAGCCATAGGAAAGATCCTAGTTAAATGTTGTATGTTAATGATGTTAAATTTCATCCTTTGGCCCCCTCAGTCATACATAGCACGTCTGACAAGTGTTCTGTTGTTGGGAACACTGTATGATCACATTACAGAGTTTGTATCATTTGCAAAAATGTGTATTCAGAGAACTCTCTCCAGCAGCAATACTGAAAGGTTCCAAAATTTTAAAGTTATTCTGAGTGTTATTTTTTGAGCTACTAATATGAAACAGATTTGAAAACTAATCCCTTTAAAAAACAAAACAAAAAACCCAAACCAAACCAAACAAACAAAAAACCAAAACCCTACAAAATATTAGACTTTCTTCCAAATGGGAAACATTTTCCTTCAAACTACTAAATCTCAAAAACATATTTTCAAATTAATTCCACTTCCTTGGGGAAATGCATTCTGGGTCAGAAGCTGCACATGAGAAAAAAGAAGGTTAGTGTAGTCAACATCAGGCTTGCCATGAAAAAAATTACTAATCTTCTCTGAGAGGCTGACTGCAGAATTTTCATTCCAGCTATGGGCTATACAGAGCTCTGCTTCCCTTGGATCTCTGGTTTTATAAGTGCCTTGGTTTAATCATAATTGATATTTTAAAAACAAGAGGCAGAGCCATAGAGATGTGAGCTGGCAATAAAGAGTGTAAGTTTTTTGTTGAGGATTATCCTGGGGTGTCTAAAGGCTCTTTCTTGATTCCTCTGCTGCCACCAAAGGGACACAGGCAGGACACAGGGATCTGAAGCAGCAGAGAACTGCCAGAGGCAATGAGCCTCTCCTTGAAGGACTGTGCAGAGCAGGACAAGCACTTCTGCGAAGAGGCCAACATGGTATGTTGGGTTTGCATGGCAAGGTTTTGGTAGCACAGAGGCTTCTGTGAGAAGCTGCCAGAAGCTTCCCCCATGTCCAACAGAGTCAATGCCAGGTGGTTCCATGATGGATGTGCTGCTTGCTGACCAAGTCTGGGCCAATCAAGAATGGCGGTAACACTTCTATGATAACATACTTAAAAAAACATACTGGAGAAAAAACCCCCAGTTATCACACAGATATAATTGCAGCCAGAGAAGAGCTAAGTGAGAACATGTGAAAGAAACAGCCCTACAGACCCCAAGGTAGGTGGAGAAGGAGGTAGAGAAGGTGCTCCAGAAGCTGGAGCTGAGATTCCCTTGCAGCCCAAGGTGCAGCCCATGGTGAGGCAGCTGTGCTCCTGCAGCCTGTGGAGGACCACAGGAGTAGAGAGATACACCTGCAGCCTGTGGATAAGCCCACATCAAAGCAGGTGGATGCCCAAGAGAAGTCTCTGAACCTGTGGGAGGCCCATGTTGGAGCATGTTCCAGGCCTGTGGAGAGAGGAACCCACTCTGAAGCAGGTTTCCTGATAGGACTTGTGACCTTGTGGGGGACCCACATTGGAACAGGCTGTGCCTGAAGAACTGCACCCTGTGAAAAAGTGACCCATATTGCAGCAGTTCATGGAGATAGGCTCACACTGGAAAAATTTGTGGAGAAATGTCTCCCATGGGAGAAACCCCATGGTGGAACAGGGGAGGGACTCTTCTCCCTGAGCAGCTGCAGGAGCAATCTGTGATGAACTGACTGTAACCTCCACGATGGAGGGGGAGGAGATAGAGCTTGGGAAGGAGAGAGATGTGGGGGAAATTGTTTTTAAGATTTATTTTATTTCTCATTATCTTGCTCTGGGTTTTTTTAGTAATAAATTCAATTAATAACCCAAATTTAAGTCTGTTTTGCCCATGATAATATTCGGTGAGTGATTATCCGGGACCTTATCTCAACCCATGAACTCTTCGTTGTATTTTCTCTCCCTGTCCAGTTGTGGAGTGATAGAGCATCTTGGTGAGTCCAGTCAGGGTCAACCCACCACACATGGGAACAGCCTATTGGACTGCAAAGCAATTTTCTCAAGTGAAGAAACCAGTGGAAACAACAATGGGAGAGAGTCTGAAGTTATATATCAACGAGATTACTTGATTTGTAAAGGCAGTGAACACATACCATCCTTCTTCAGTTCATTAAAAAATATGGTTTTATCTCATTTTTGAAAACTAGTGTACATTTTGACCCAATTGTGCCTGCTGAAGGATTTAAGATCCCGATTTTAATTAACAGCTGGGCTCTTTATACATTTTTTAAGCACTTCAAGGTCGATTTACACTGCCAGAGAGGTAAACTGTTATATTGCATATGGCAGCTTGATATAGTTTTTTGACTAAGACTACAAGTTTGGCTGACAAAGCAATAAAGTTGGTGCAATGATTTCATGTTTGACATTTGACTTGGTTCTCATAATATTTTAGCTGAAAGGTGAGAGATAGTCAAAATCTCCATTACCTGGCTTAAACTACTGTTCACTGCTGGCAATCAGAATGTAATTGTGCACAAATTAGTGGGTGTGTATTGAGAGGCGATCTGACTGTTAGCTTTTCACTACTTAACATGGATCAGAGATTTTGCATCTAGAACGAGAAGAGGTGCTATTAAAGTTTGCAGGGAGTGATGCATAATGCAGGGGAAGCATCAGTTGAGCAGAGTGACCGGTACTGGGTGTCATCATTCCCCACTGTTACATCTCTAGATGACAAAGATATACAGCAGACCAGCTAACCAAGCTCACTTCTAGCATCTGGTGTGGAAGTTGCTGCAGCCCAGGAGTCTAATTATGTATGCAAATGTGCACCAATTCAGCCAAATCCTATGGCCTGTGTAATATAAAAGGTTCAGGTGGTTGACCATAATAGCTTTTTCTGCTGCTAGTATATTTATCTCCTTTAAACCAACCTTTGTATCATTTTTCTTTTGTGCCTGATGAACCAACTGATTCCATGCCCAACCATTTATTGCTTCTAGGACCTTGGAATGACATATATAATCTCAAAGAGTCTACTTTATACTTAATGCTGAGCTAGCTGCTTGGTAAAGACTATGTCATACCTTTCTGTCATTTGCTAATTTTTGTTTCTTTACCTTGTGTTTTGAAATCTGACCCCCAGCTGTCAAAAAAAAAGAAATATTTTTATCTGATGTTCTGTTTAGCAACACCACAATACAGAAGTAACAGAACAAAAAAAAAGAAAAAAAAAGAAGACTGAGTTGTTAGTATCATGCTGAAAATTGATTGCATGTTTACTTCTAGAAAAAGTAATGCTCTTCATTTTTCTGTGTATTTATATTGATAATAGAGTTTATTGCAAGGGTGCAGCTCTGGCACTGTGATCGTGCTCTACTGTAGTAATGTCAGTGCCATAACTGTGAAATGATCCTGTCCCTTAGAGGAACATGTTTTGCTTAGTGAACTTACATTATTTTCTTCAAAGAAAACCTGTGGTAACTGAACTCACTCCTGAAATACTTGAAAAGTGTTTCAAACAGATCACAGAATCCTAGAATCACAGAACGGTTTGGATCAGTTTGACATCAAAATCATCTAGCTCCACCCTCCCTGCCACAGGCAGGGACACCTTTCACTACACCAGGTTGCTCCAAGCCCTGTCCAATCTGGCAACTTGAACACTTCCAGGGATGAGGCATCCACAGCATCTCTGGGCAGCCTGTGCCAGTGCTTCACCACCCTCACAGTAAAGAATTCTTCCTAATATCTAATCCGAACTTACTCTCTTTCAGTTGAAAACTGTTCTCCCTTGTCCTGCCAATACATGTCCTGTAAAAAGTCCCCTTCAGCCTTTTTATAGCTCCCCTTTAGGTACTGGAAGGTATTCTTAGGTCTTCTTGGAGCCTTCTCTTCTCCAGGCAGAATAACCCAGACTCTCCCACCCTATCTTCATGGGAGAGGTGTTCCATCCCTCTAATCATCTTTGTGATCTTTTCTGGACTTGCTCCATACATCCACATCTCTCGTGTTGGGGGCTCCAGAGCTGGACAGAGCACTACAGGTGGAGACTCACCAGAGTGCAGCAGAGGGGGAGAATCCTCACCCTTGCCTTGCTTCCCACTCTACTTTGGGTGCAGCCCAGGACATGGTTGGTTTTCTGGGCTGTGAGCACACAGGTCCAGGTCACACTGAGCTTCTTGTCAATCAACACCTCAAGTTCTTCAACCCAGGGCCACTCTCAATCCATTCTCTGTCCAGCCTGTACTTGCACTTGACATTGTCCTGACCCATGTGCAGGAGCTTGCACTTGGCCTTGCTGAACTTTGTAAGGGCTGAGAGAGCTGGGGCTGTTCACCCTGGAGAAGAGAAGGCTCAGAGGAACCTCAGCAATGTATATAAACACCTGAAGGGAGGGTGCAAAGAGGACAGAGTCAGACTCTTTCCAGTCTACGCCCAGTAACAGAGCCACAGACAATGGGCATAGATAGAAACACAGAAGGCTCCTCCTGAAGATCAGAAAATGCTTTTTCACTGGAAAGGTGACGAAGCAATGCCCGGTTTGCCCAAGGAGGTTTTGGAATCTCCATCGTTGTAGATATCCCTGCCGTGATTATGTCATATACTGCATTATAACAAGATACAAAGATGATATTGAAAACTACTACTGAATATTGTGAGTTTTTTCAGTACCTTTTATATATTTAAAATGTTAATTTAATTGGATACTTTTCTTTCTCACATGAAAACTGGTATAGATACTGGATCTGTTATCAGCATGATGTCTGGCACTTTTGATTTGGTATAGGTCTGCAAATCAGTACGGATGGATAAGAAAGTGCGTGTCTCTTTTTCCTTGACTTATAAGAAATTAACTGTTTGTTTAATCTGCATTTGTTAATTTTTTTATCTAAGGCCTAAAATAAAACATTTTAAAATAAATTTTGTGTCCCTGGGGAAAAAAAATTAAAAAATAAAAAGAGGAAATTTGAAAGACAAGGAGGGTGAAGAGAGAGAAGGAAGAAAAAAATCAACCAAGTAGCAAAGTGCAGTATGTAACTACAGGTTATGGAGGTCTTCAGTAGATTGATCTTCTTAAATCTATCTAGACACAAGGTTAAACACTGTATGTGAAAGACTTGGTCGATCAGCGTGGTTCATAATTGATATTATTTCACCCAGTGCTTGCACTCAGGAGTAACTGGCATTCTCAATTTCTGACATGGTAAGAAGGTGCTGGACTAAAAAGCATTGCAGACAAATTGAGAAAGTCCCTCCAGGTCAGTGCTGCGACATAGTCAGTTGTATGGAGGGACATGTAACAATGTACCCTTTGCTCTTGCATTGTCTTTCATAGTGGATCCTGACTGTCTTATTCTGCTTTTCTCTTACTCCATTATGTATCGTGACATGTTGTATTACTGCAATTATTGCAATTGGCACTGTTTTCAAACTTTAAATTAAATAGAGAATAAATACTAATATATGCTTTCCTTTCACTTTTGGAACTAATATTTATTTTAAATAAGTGCTTTTCATCACTTGTCATATTCTGCTGCTTGATCCTATGGTGAAGTCATAACTCTGAACTTATGTCATCATAGTCTGTTGCCCAGGAAATGGCTAATGGAGAAGCTCAGACTTTTTACTCCCACACAACAGCAATTTGAAGATAGATTGTATAAATTAAAATTTCATTTTGTGTGTTTAAAAACCATGTTCTCCCTGTTAAACATCTTTAGGGTGAGCAACAAAAATAGCATGTTAAGCCATAGATTTATAAGGAACATTAAAACTTCAAACCTATCACAATATGAAAATTACAATTTAATTACTTTAGATCCCGAGTTAAAAGTGAGTTGCAATCTGTGTAATTTTTAAGTTCATCTTGAAAGTAGTAATAGTATAGTTGCATTTTTATGAGTGTCAAGTTCTTTCTAGGATTGCTCAGAGGTTCTGGGTAATATTTTTAACCGTTGCTTAGCAAAATTGTATTTAAAAACCCACAAAAAATGTTAATTTTGGTTTGAAATATTGCACATATAAGAAAATAAAGTGGGGTGGGAAAGAAAGAGTAAAGAATATCTTAACACTTTTATTTTTAAACAAATTCACTGATCTCAGTTTTTCCATTTGATTTTTTTCCTTGTAGTGATGACCATAGAAGAATATCACAAGAGTATTTTTTTCCCAAAATACATCACAGTTCATACTGACCAATTACAGACTGATTTATCACAGATTCATCCCTCATATTCCTCATTTAATCCAAATTAAAATACATGACTGTGGGGAAAGTACTAGGTGGTTTGACTATAGTACTTTTGTTATGATGGTGCTCGTGGTAGCTTGATTCAGCACCAGCTGAACTCACTGGGGCTTTCAATCAAGCCTTTAGCAAAAAAGCCTTCAGCAAAACAACTCGAGGGGTCTATCCTCCAACTGTCTGAGAACAACAGGTGCTCAGCTGCAAGGTGCTTAGCTCAAACTCATGCTATATAAAGTGGAAGTAATGCAACCTGAGAGGTGGAGTGATACCTGTCTGCACAACTAATGAAGGGCTCAAGAGCTCATTATTTGTATCTCAAAGTCATTTGAGGGATTTTACTGGAGTAGTTACGATAGCTTGAATTTGAGGGTAACCATGGTGACTTTCAATACTTCACTGTATTTATGAGCCAGGAGACTGCCTTATCCAAAATGGTCACCTTAGTGCACTTCTGCAGCTCTAGCTCATCGAACTGCAATCTATTTTGCTGTTAAATAGGTTTTGAAAAGAACTGAAGGTTTCAGACAGTGTTTACCACAGCAGTTTACCTCTTGTCTGGAGTGTACTTTTGGGTTTTTCTACTTAGATTCAGCGGTGTGTATTTCTGCCTCTATGCTGTAATTCCCGAATCCAAATTTCTGCAAGATCCGACTTTCTGCAAGTTTTGATTTCTTCAAAAATTTATCCTTGTCTACATGTTTCTTATATGTAGGATGATGACCAAAGTGTGTTTGTACTTCCAAGGACACGTATATGATCACAGCAGAATAATCATGCCATACAAACTGTTATACTTCATACCTGGATAGCACTTTCTTAACATGTCTGTCAGGACATGGTGTGAGGCACTTCTAAGTAAACATTTATCTTACCAGCCTAGCAGGGAGAGGGGACCTGTTTGCTGATGATTCCTTCATAGGAACTGAGGCTGGAAGGGACCTCAGGAGGTCTCTAATCCAACCTCCTGCTCTGAGGTCAGACAGATTCACACTGGGCTCTTTTCAATCAGGGCTTGAAACTCCCCAAGGACACACAACACATGACCTGTTTCCATGAGCTCTGCTGCTGCTTGACTATTCTCATGGGGAAAATTTTTTTTCTTTAATCCAGTCTGAACCACACATTTCAACTCACATCCATTGTCTCTGATCTTCTTCCCATACACAGCTGGGAAAAACCTGAGTCTGTCTTCTTTTGTCATTGTTTACTCAGCCCTAAGACATCATTATACAATTTCCAATGGGCAAGGGAAACCAGTGGTGTCAGAATCATAATTCCAGTGTGGCAGCAGCAGGAAACCTCATGCTTCTATCAACAGATACATTAAAAAATATTTTGTCAAGCAGTATTACAGCATGCCATAAATTTTACCACTGAGTTTATACTAACTCATGCTGTCTGAAGGCTATGTGATCTGTACACACTTTTAGTCAACTTGAAGGCTTTCAGTTATTTGTGTTGTTCTAAGACTGTGGAGTTCAACAACAAATCCTTCACTCTGCAGAAGAGGCAGATGTTAATTCTAATGCTAGAAGGGAGAATGATCTTTTTGGACCTTGACTAGATGAAAAATAAAAACTCAAATCATGCTAGACTAACCAAAACAGATAGCTTTATTCATACCTAAAGAAGAGGAAAAGAATGGTGATTTTCAGAGTTGTTTATACAGACTAAATACACCTTTGAAAAAGCTCAGTGTTGTGACTCCAGAGAATAAGTAGGTACTAATGTGACAGCTCACCTTCAGAATGAGCCAAGCCTGGAGTTCAATCTTGCAGAGGCATAGAGAGCAGGACATAGGAGGCCATTTGCATCAAAGAGTGGCATTTTCACTCCAGAAGAGAAGGGCTGCTCACAGCTGGTCTGCTTGGGGCACTCCCTGGGATGGCAAAGAACAAGCTGAAGAGATGTACCCAGAGATGCCCTAGGAATGAACATGAGTTTCTGAAACAACCTTTTCCACAGAATTGGTAGGAATAAAGAGCATCACTAACATTTAATACAGAACTTGGTACATTTCCAAGAGAGGTGAGATGATAGGATACCTGTCACAGCAAAAGACAAGACTCAGTAATGGAATCACATAATCTCAGAATGCTTGGGATTGGAAAGGACCTCTGGAGGTCACCTCATCCAACCCCCTCCTAAAGCAGGTTTACCTGTAGAAGGTTGCACAGGATCACATCCAGGTGGGTTTTGAATATCTCCAGAGAAAGAGACTCTATAACCACTCCGGGTAGCCTATTCCAACACTCTGTCACCTTCAAAGTAAAGAAATTTTTCCTTATATTCAGATAGAACTTCCCAATAGTAACCTAGAATAACCCTGGAGGTTCCTTTCTCTGCCATTTTCCTCTACTTCTTCTCCCAGCTTCTCCCTTCATCCCTTATCTTCAACTTTTTGAAAAACTGGAACATTAATTATTTTTCTTTTTCTTATTATCAGCTGACAGAGATATTTAAGGGCAGCACAGAAAAGCATAAGTGGTTAAGAGTCCTGTAGGAAATGGAAAGGATGCCACAGCTGATGGGTGTTATTTCTGAAGCATCAGAAATATATTATGTGTGGACTGCCTTCCTTTGAGAACTGAAAGTGAAGTTTTCACAGTGTCAGTCTCTCCACTACTCTCTTTCTAGTTCTCCTCTCCAGAATGCAAAAATGAGGGAAGGGGAAGCATCACAGGTTGGACACAAATGGCCAAGGAGCTGTGCTGAACAGGAACTTGAATATGTTTCCAGCTGTGCACTGGAGTAAAGGACAAAAAATATAGATTAAACAGACTTTTTCCAGAAAAGTCAATTAAAAGATACATAAGGGATCCTGTGTAAAACAAGGCACAGGAGATTTTAAGAAGCATGAAATCTCTTAGCCATAGTAATTGATTTACATGAAACCATCGTGTATTTTTGGAGGTGTATACTATACTTGTGTTTCCCGGAGGTAGATTCCTGTTTCTTTTCCTCTCCTCTGAGAGAAATCAATCAGGGCTAAATTAAACAATCCAGAAAAAATTGTCTTAAGAGTATATTACATTCCATTTCTGGAAGTAGTACTGGTTGTGGGATAAACGAGCTGGTGTTGTAGGAATACACAGGGACTGTGGTGCCTTCCCCAGGTGTACACCTAAAGTAAATCTGTACACCTCTTCAGTTAGTGAATCATTTACAATTCGCCTTGGAAATTTGAAACTCTTTCAAGCAGGCCAAATTCTTCTACAACTTCAGATGAGACTTTTAGCAATCATTACATTTTACATACCCGTGAGAGGTCTTCTTTTCTGTTACAGAACTGCAAGATGAACTGATTTCCGAAATAAGTATCCAAGCAGATACAAAACCTACCCAAAAACAGTGCAGGCTGGGGAAAACAGGGATTTCTTTAGCAATAATATTTCTAAAGAAATATTTTGCAGGAACTTTGTAGAAATTATGTAGAAACTTTCATAATTCTATTATGAAAGCCTAATAGAAATGTATTGCTTCTATTTCTACTTCTGCTGAGAAAATATTCAATTCAGTTTAGGCTGTAATAAATCAGAATCTGAATCTTAGAAGCCAAAGAGGGATCATTTAAAAGGCTGTAAATTCAAGTGATAGCAAGTCAAATGCACTGACAAACCAGATGCATTTTGGTAAATGCACATACACTGAGAAAAATACATACAAATATATTGTCCAAGTGAGGGTGCTTAAACTGCCATTGTATTGTTCAAATTCAGTAACATGTTGGATTCAAGGGCATGCATAAGTACCTAGCAATTTTTATGAGTTTGGAAATTCTTAGCATAGGTCAGAACTGAGGCCTTTGTATAGATAGTATTTCTAATTTTCACAAATCAACTTGTGAACACCTTCAAAAATCATAGTCTGTAGGGCCTCGAAAGCAAGTTTTTAGGTACGCTGTTTTTATGTACGGAAACACATAATCCAGAATTCCCCCCCAGTGTTCATTATTCATAATGATGGAGATAATCCTTTAACAAGGGCATCTGTTGGTAATAATAGTGGTAGACATTGCCACATTTAAGCAACTCATTGTTGCAGAGTAGACAGATACACCCTCAGAAAAAACAGAATGCCAATATACATTATGAAGTTACTAACCTGGGCACTTACAGTTCAGTAGGAGAACTGACAATAATTTATTTACATATTCATGGAGAGAATATCCTCAAAACTTCCCAGTTTGCCCAACCCTGCTGCAGTGTATCTGAGCAGGAATGCTGAGTCTCAGTTCTCCATGTGCATACCCAGTTTTGAGATGTGAGACACAGCAGCAAACCCTAACCAGGTAATTACATTGGTAAGAAGCCCAGGCAAACATACATGCCTCATCAACAGTGCTGTGGCAACAGAAGGGCTTCACAGACTCAGCTGTCCTCTTGCAAAACTTCTTTCAATGATGCAAGCTGTACTCCTTAGAAAGCTGGTTTAGGGTATGCTGGCAGAAATACTGCCTGTACTGACATCAGCTATCCTAATTTCTACACATCTCGTTCTACCTACAAGCTGCCTAATTGGTGGAAAAAGTAATCTCTAACAGAATCATGGAGTCATAGCATTATTAAGCTTGGAAAGATAATTGAGCCAAACCATTAACCTAGTGCATAATTCATCCCAGTCAGCAAACAATAAAACTAGATTTGTGAGTGGGAAAATACTGGGGGTTTATCCATAGGTACTAATAAATCTTTACTATTTTTGCTAATTCGCAGCCTTCTAGGTGTAGAATATTCATAAATATAATCATGAATAAATGGTCTAGCCCAATCTATTTTTCAGCTTGTTCCCTGAAATTTTCAGGTAATTTATAACCCCATCATTCCTTATTTGAAGTGAACCTTCCAGAAATGGTCGGCTTATACATCTCCCTGTAGAGTAAACAAGAAACATGAGGTCAAACGTAGACCAGAGTAAGAGAAGTTTAGGACATCTGGACTCCTATTTTATTGTATTTTTGCTCCTGAAATCTGTGAGCCCACATCTGCCTGTCTCTGAAATGGAAAAAAGTTACACTCTATAGACAAAAAATTTGAGAGAAGAAATGTGGTAATTTGATATTTTTTTCAATTTGTTCTATTAGGAAAATATTTTTTCCACATCTTACAACTTGTGTACACTAACATATACATTAAAATATACAGCTTAACTATGCTTAATGATCTAATATAAAAGTTACGCAAAAGGGAAACAGAGAAAAGGAACTCATACGCATGTCATTATACGATCCGAAATTCTACTTCCTTGCTTTATTACCTCTGAGCACAATTCTGTTGTAATACTTTTCCATTAAATATATTTCAGGGGTTTCAGAAGGAAATAAAAACAATCTCTTTTTTTTTTTTTTATAGGAAACATGCCATGTGAACATTGTTCTTGGTTTCCTTTATGATGAAAAAGGGTTTATAATGGGCCCCATGCCACCATCTGTGGGACAGGAAGGGATATGAGCCATGGAGGGGCTGCAGCAGTGCCGTGTCCCAGGCACTGCTGTGGTAGGGGTGGCTGGGAAGTGAGAGCTGCTGTTGTAAGGCCACTTTCCCTTCCTCCTCACATAACTGGAGTGTTGCAATGGATGGCTATAAATTCTTCAGTATAGCTCTTCAGGAATAGGCTAGGAAGGAGAGGCACTGTGTGTTAGGGTATGTTTTGACTACCTGGAGCTTAATGATGGTGATGATTAAGGTCAAATGCTTGTGGGCAAGGATTAGGGGGAATGCTAACGAGGCAGATATCCTGGTGGAAGTCTGTTATAGGCCACCCAACCAGGATGAAGAGGCAGATAAACACTCTACAAGCAGCTGGAGATGATTTTTAGTTGCTGGTCCTTGTTCTCTTGAAAGACAAGAGCCCCCATAATCCAAGAGGAAACAGTGACCTATTGCTCCACTTAAACATGCACAAGTCTATGGGGCTGGATGGGATCCACCCAAGGGAACTGAGGGAGCTGGTGGAAGTGCTCACTGAGCCACTTTCCATCATCTACCAGCAGTCCTGGCTAATCAGGAAGGACCCAGGTGGCTGGAAGTGAGCACCATCTCTGGAAGGATTCCGAAAACATGTAGATGTGGTGCTTTGACATATGGTTTACTAGTGGACTTGGCAGTGATGGGTTAATGGTTGAGCTAGATGATCTTAGAGGTCTTTTTCTGTCTTAATCATAGAACCACAGAATCATTAAGGTTGGAAAAGACCTCCAAGATCATTATGTCTATCCTTTGACCTAATACCAATACTTACTAAACCATGAAGTGTAGGGCCATATCTACTTGCTTTTTTGAATGTTTCCAGGGATGGTGAGTCCACCACTTCCCTGAGGAGCCTGTTCTATAATGACTCTATGATTCTACAGTTGCTTTACCTTAGCTTCCTCCATGAGAAATGAGAGTTGATTTTCTTTGGGTATTATGCAATATACTGAAAAGGAGAAAGATTTTTCACTTGAATCTTTGCAGCAGTGAGAAAAATTTTGTGGTTTCTCTTTGAGCCTGCCCCAGCAATTCCTGGCAATGCTGTTTTAGTGAGAAATGTTGAGAAAACTAGAGAAAACTTTCCGGGTCCCTCTAACAGCAAAAAACTTTCACTTGTTAAGCTAAAACTTCAGCATAAACTTCAAATGTTAGAGTTAGAGCAGAGTATGATATAAGGTTATGCTTTATACCAAGAAGAAGCTGAAATAGTGATCTTCATTGTAGTCAGGAGCAGTTTCAAGGCTATTTCAAAACTCAGATTTTTCACCTTCATTGTGAATAGAAAGGTCCAGTCCTTAACCAGCTATATCACTTCCTATTTATGGTTCTTCTGCTAATAGTTAACAAAGAGTTGCTGTTTCTCATACTTCAATTTCACTCTGACATTGCCACTATATTGTGAAGAAAGTATGAATCTCCTGCTATCTCATTTTCAGCTACAAAATCATAGTTGTTCATCTCTATGGTAACGACTGCCCCAGCCCAGCTTATTGGGGTGCTTGTCTAGACAGCATTAAACATATCTGCACTTATGTGTGTCTGGTTTTAGCAGCCAGGTTCGAAGAAGGTGGAGTGAAGGGAAGAGAAGCAACAGAATAGGAATGAGTAAAAGAGTAAAAGTGTTTCAGAAGTCACCCCACTTTATATGAGAATTTTTAATTCTGGAGGCCTTTCCTGGGGTGGCTGTTAAAATGTGTTCCTCACACAGATTTATAGATGTGCATGAAAGAATTTAAAACTAATTTCTAACTGAACTAAGGGCCACCACCCCCTGCAGGCTCCTCCAGGAGTAGAGGCCTCTCCCAGAGTCAGAAGCCCATTTCACTGTTCCTATGGAAAAGTGTGATGTGTCTGAGACTGAGCAAGATCATCAGGTCTTAGCAAGAACCAAAGCAAAGTCTTAGTTTTGATTCAGATTTGCCGGTTGGATCTTGGGTGAAACAGAATAAAGCAACCCAGCACTGTCCATGTCCTTGTCACAGGAGGCCCCTTGGAAGGGGAACAGGTTCCTCTCAGGTAGTGGAACAACTGAGCCTGTAGACCAAGAGAGCCACATGACTTCAGCTGGGTGCAATCTGTGCTGGTGCTGTGCAATTCAGCTGGTGTAAACAAGGTTTATACACCAAAAGATAGCACTTCAATCACCCTGGAACTTCTACAGACTTCTACAGCTCAGCAAGTACTTATCGTGAAATAAAAGAAACTCATAGTTTCAGCATTTTTCATTCACTCTGATAATCCATATTTCACAGTGAAGGGCACAGCCTGAAGCTGAGTTAGGACGCGAAAGACACAGATTTGATTTTCTGGTCTTTTCCCCTCCAGAAAATATCTCAAAGAGCATGCTACAGCATGTTTGGAGATGCTGAACTGTCAGTGTGTATTTTTGGGAATTGCCCTTGTTTCAGTAAGTAAACATAGACTAAAGCAGGTCCAGTTGAAATCCAGCCTAAGTCTTCCCCCAAACAACGTCTAAGTAGGCATCCTTCCCCCTCTCCTTCTCCCACTGCACATGATACAAGAAAGTACTCCCTGAGCCATTACAAATTAATGTCGAGATGTTCTTCTGGAGGAGAAGCATCCACCTTCTATCTGGCACTATGTGACAGAGAAATACAGAGATGTTCACTAGCAATTCAGGAACAACGCCTGCTGGCAATCAGGCTCTTCACAGCAGAAGCTAGAGATGAGTGTTCCAGCTGCTTGTGCTGCCAACACACTGCTTGTGTGTTGTGGGGCTGACTTGTTGCCAGAACTGCTCAAAAAGAGAGCATCTCCCATTGAAGAGACGACAATTAAGACTGTTGGTAGAGATATATATTCAGCATACTCCCAAAGCCACCTTCTGTAGATAGACTGTTACTGAATCCATGAGAAAATTCTTTCTCTGTGGAAACACTATAACCAGTTCCCATTCCTGAGTCCTTATTTGACACACTGTCTGTACAGGACAAGGGGATGCAGCTTGCACCTTCTGAAACACATTGGGTAGGTTGAGAGCAAAGGCTGAAAGGGACAGTTTTTAACAAAACCAGTATTGAGTGATCATATGTCCACTTCAATGTAGTCATTTGCCTATTTTACAGCTATCCCAAACTCATGTTCACGGATCATATCATCTTCATATGTTGCATGCAAGTATCCCACCCTAACATCAGCAGATTAATACTATGCAATAAAGTCTCTCTCTCTCAGTTTTGGGGGTCGGGCTGCACCCCCACCAACTGCTTGACCTCCATCGAGCAGCTCTTCCTGGGCTTTGAGGGAACTCTTATCTCACCAGGTCTTCGCCACAGTCAAGGAATTAAAGCTTTTGAGACTTTTTTCCTGTCCCGTGGGGTTCCTCCTGGAGGTTAAGGTTCAAGGACTCCTCTACACTGGAACCATTTTTCTCCCTCAGGTCGCAGGTTTCTTCTAGGTTTTGCTCAGTCTTTTATATACTGCAAAATTTCATTAGAGTCTCTCTTGCCAGGAAACCCTGCTCGGTTTAGCTCTATGCCATATTCTAGGCCCTCTCTGCTCTGTGCTGTGCGTTGCTGTCGCCGCTTCTTCACAGGGGCTTACTCCAGGCCAGAGCCAGACAGCCCCGGGCCATCACCGCCACACCGGTGTCACAGCTGCCGCTCTAGCCTGTCCCAGTCTACTCCGTGGCTACCACAGGGTCCAGCCAGCTCCTCACCACCCCTCCCTCCATGGTGGGGGAAGGCGGTGAGGCCAGCTGGAAAATTCCTGGGGAGTTTCTCTCTCACTCCAGTGCCGTGCCTGCCGGCCAGGGGCCCAGCTCCAGCCCTAGCCAGCCGCTTGGAACTGTGTCGCTGGCAGTGGGGGGGAAAAATGCTGAAAAAACTCCCACAGCCCTGGCTGGGCAAGGGCAGCAGGGGCCCAGGGGCTCCCCCAAACTCGAGGGAACTCCACTCGGCACTTACATGGCTGCCCGATTTTCCAACTACGCCAACAGCTTCCCTTCCCAGTTGTTGTGATATGTTAATTTCACAGGGGTGAAACACAGCTCTCCCTTGGTCCTATGTTGGAAACTTACTTGGGATTAACCATTTCCAGCCCCAGGGGGGCCAGGTGGGTGAAACCACCACAGGGTCCTGGTCGATGGTGAGTTGAATATGAGTCAGCAGTGCTCTGGCAGCCAGGAGGGCCAACCATGTCCGGGGGGACATCAGGCAAAGCATAGCCAGCTGATCGAGAGAGGGGATTGTCCTGCTCTGCTCTACACTGGTGTGGCCTTACCTTGAGTTCTGGGGGCACTTCAAGGCACCACAATATTAGGAATATATTAAGCCATTAGAGAACATCCAAAGGAGGGCAGTGAGGATGATGAAGGGTATGGAGGGGAAATGTTGTGAGAAGAGGCAGAGGTCACTTGGTCTGTTCAGCCTGGAGAAGAGGGAACTGTGGGGAGACCACATTGTGGTCCTCAGTATCTTCACAAGGGGAAGTAGAGGAGCTGGTACTGATCTCTTGTCTCTGGTGACAGATGACAGGATGCAAGAGAATGGCATGAAGCTGTGTCAGTGGAGGTTTAGGTTGGATATTAGAAAAAGGTTCTTCCCCCAGAGAGTGGTTGGGCACTGGAACAGGCTCTCCAGGGAAGTGGTCACAGCACGAGCCTGACAGAATTCAATAAGCATTTAGACAACACTCTTAGGCACATGACTCTTGTGGTTGTCCTGCATAGGGTCAGGAGTTGGACTCCATGATCCTTGTGGTTCCCTTCCAACTCTGGACAACCTACGATTCTACGACTGGCAAGTACACTGCCTTGATAAAAATGTATTCACTGTGCAACGTGGCATGGTTTTTATCGATATGTATTTTTATGTTATGTCAGCCTTTCCTACCCAAAAGATTCCCATTATTTTAACACCATAACAGCACTATAGCAGCGTGAATATCAGTGAGGGATGGGCATTGACCATGTGTTTATGGTACTATACTAATTATTGCGATAGTTCAGTGTTAGGAACATCTCTTACATATTTATTGCTCTTCCAAAGCCTTAAATAAAAAGTTTCCACAGTCACTCTCATGCACCCAAATTAATTATGTGTAGCTGTTTAAAAAGGCTTGAATTCTCTGAAACCAAATGTCATTTTGTTTTGGGGTTGCAATTAAGCCCATGACAAGCTTAATGAGTAGCATATATGGGACTACTCTTGCTAGGCATTTGTGCACAGGGTCCTATAAACTTAGTCCTTTAAGTTACTGCAGAGAATTGGCACAATAGCTCTTGCTTAAACTTCTTGAGTTTCCTTTGTTTAAACCCTCTTGGGAGAACCAAATATCTTCCTGAGACATCAAGTGTCTAAGCTGAAGCATTACTTTTAAGAGCTTAATATTCTCCATCAGGAAGCCAGACTGCCAATAATTGATATAATGTAGAAGAGATTGTATATGAGAAAAGATTTAATCTCGGTGTTAGAATTATCCTTAGGAAAATTGCCATCTGTGTTTAATAAAGGATGCAACTCACTGCTTGAATATGATGTGTGTGTGAATGAAACCTTCTCCACTTCTGAGGCAAACTGAACTATTCAGGACACTTCCCTCTCTTTGGCAAAAAGTGCAGATGAAGAGGTATAGTTCAGATAAAGGAAGAATTATGTCTATTATACATGTAGATGCTCCAGAAAGTTTATTGATTTTCTAACCAGAAATCATGTTCACATGTCCAAGGGTGATTTTTGGCCTAGTGTCAGCTACTTGTCTCATGAGGCTGCCAGACATGCAGGAGAGTGCCTGTCGGTGATGGTGCCTATGCTCTGATAGTGGTGTCACTATGCACTGGAAGTAATGGATTCATCCCGGATTGAAGCATTTCTTTTAGAATATTAGGAGCACATAATGCTGAACTGGACTGATAAAGGAGTGTTAGTATTTGTGCTTAGTATCCATTTAAAAATACGGTTTTGCTTCATATGATGTGAAATGTGAATTGTAATAGCTGTTGTTCTTCATGAGTCATATAACAGCCACTGCTACTATACCTTTGAATGTGTAGTAAGGTTAATGCAATTGCAATCACTGCAGCCTTTAAAAAGGACATTACATTTGCTGAAAAGACACAGACAAGTAGTTTACATATTATAAAAGGAAACAAGTTCTTATTAAAAATATCTTATTATAAATTAGGGAAATTAAACACATTCCAAAGTTCTACAGCAAAATAGTATAACTTTTTTTTCCCTTCAGTTCACTGTTGTAACTCCCCCAAAAAGTCAATGTCCTTATAACTTTACAACATTTAAAAACTCATCAAAGCAAACAACCACTATACAACCACTTCTGTCTATTAAAAAAGAAAGTGATAGTTTCTTTTTTTGCAGAATCGTTTTGGTCCTTGCCTGAGTGGAAAGAGTTTTGTGATATTTGCAAAGAATTTTCAAACTAGCATTTAATTTGTCTTTGCAGCTTTTCTGGTATACTGTTGTACATTTGCTACTGTTACTCTTCTTGATGCACTTGCTACTACTTTCAACTTGCCAGACCCTATCTAGGGAGAATCACTAAAACATGGACAAGTGACCTAATGGAAGGGAGAATTCTGGATGCCTTGAAAATTTCTCTTGTGTACAGTTTTATCAAGTAAATATTGATAAACTTGTCTTGATAAAAGTCACAGGCAACACCATTTTTTATTAGCATACTTTGAGTTTGTTTCAGTGGGACAAGGATTTGGCCCATCCATATATTTTTGCTGACAATCTTGAGCATAAACACAAAGTAGAGTAGTTTTTGAAGGCTGATATATTGTTTTTATCAACTTTTTGCAGTTGCTCCTCTATGCCTATCTTGTACTTAGCTTGACAAAACAATTCTCAGTTGTAAACTCAGTCATGTAAACTGTAAAAACACATGTCCTCTTTTGCCACCTGAAGTAGCAAAACAGTGCTTGGTATGGATGTTATTGGAATTATAACTAAAAAGTAACAGAAATGTAAGCTATTTCTGCTCTAACGTAGAGATCTGTAAAACTTCCAAAGAGCAAATCTTGGGGGTGGATTCTTTTTCCTGCTATAGCTTGCCAAATCCTTGAAAAGAGAGGAAGTGCTGTGCAATGGTAATTGAAAGGAGTAAACAGTTTTTTGGTCACTATTTAGATACAGCAGTCACTGTAGAACATTGTGGATTTGCATGGTAAACTTCCTCTTACACATGTGAAACAACACAGTGGTTGTAGTTGCCTATACCTGGTCTGAAGGCTGCCAAGGGCTGTGATAAACACAGTTTCAGGCTGTGGCACAATGCCACAGATGTTCGCATGCTGGAATTGGAATGTGTGGCATTGTCACCTGCAAGCCAAATTCTGATTTAACCTTAATTGTATTAAATAGAACACACAAAATACAAGCATAAGAAAATCTGTGCCATACAGGCCAACAGCCACATAAGCCATCTGCAGTTTTCAACATCTCAGGGACGCTGTGGTTCGTAGGAAAGCCAAAATAGGCTTTCCCATCCTGTTATCCTCTCATGCTTCTACTACAATCTTCTCTGGAGAGAAAGGTGCTGAAGTTTAAATATTCCTTCAGTGGATTACATAGGCTGAACAACCTGGTTGTTCTGGTGTGTTGCTTGCCAGGGTGGACTGATCATACAGGGCAGAACCTGGCTCTTATACTTCTATTTTAGTTTCAGCAACATTAATAAAGCATGGCAATTTGTCCTTGTTCTAGTTCAGTGACAGCCTTGTTATACGATGTACTTTGATGTACAGTAGTCTTTATCTGCTATCAGAATGGAAGACAAAATCACACTGCAACACAGAATCTGATAATTTATCTCATTTTGACTTAGAAGCATGAAAGTTACATCTAAAATGTGCAATTCGGTCATTACATACTGGAATTCTTACAGGAATTTTTTAATTGCTATTCAAAATCTAGTGTGACAGGTTGTATTTGGTCTGGCTGAGCTGGAGTTCATTTCCCCAAAGTAGCCCTCACAGTCCTGTGCTTTGTATTGGCAGCTAGAAGGGTGTTGATAACACACCAATGTTTTGGCTACTGCTGAGCACAGCACCAACACTGTAACATTCCTTCCTTAGTTGAGGGCAAGATCCTGGGAGGGGACACAAGTAGGTCGGCCGACCCAAACTGACCAAAGGGATATTCCATACCATATGACATCAGCTCAGATATAAAAGCTAAGGCACAGAGTAGGAGGGTGGGCATTCACTGTCTGATGGCTGCCTGCTGAGCAACCGTCACACGTACCGAAACCCTGCTTCTCGGGAGTGGCCGACCATCGCTGCTCATGGGAAGTAGAGAATAAAACCCGCTTTCGCTTCTGCGTGCACAAGCTTCACTTTGCTTTTTGCTTAAAATAAACTGTCTTATCTCAACCTATGAGTTGTTTTTCTTTTCCACTTTACTCTCTCCTCTGGAAAGGGGAGTGATAGAGGAGCTGGGTGGGCACCTGGCATCCAGCCAAGGTAAGCCACCACACAGGTCTTTTTGTATTCGTATCAGTTTGTCTCTTCACATTAGTAGTAGTTTGACCTTTCAGCAATTTGGCCTTTCGCCATAGAATGGTTTGGGTTGGAAGAGACTCCTAAAGATCATTTTTCTAATCTCCCTTCCGTTTGTAGGGACACCTTACACTAGACCAGGTTGCTCAAAACCCCATCCAGCCTTGTCTTGAACACTTCCAGGGATGGAGCATTCACAGCTTCTCTGGGCAATTTGTTCCACTACCTGCCTCACTATCCTCACCCTGAAGAACTTCTTACTTATATCTAAACTAACTCTCCTCTTTTTCAGTATAAACCATCACCTCTTGTCTATCACTGCAGGCCCTGGTAAAACATCTCTTTTTATCTTTCCTATATGCCCCCTCAGTGCATCCAAAGAGCCAAATAATGTCTTTTCAGAGCCTTCTCTTCTTCAGGTTGAACAATCCACTATCTCAGCCTGTCTTCATAGCCAGGTTCTTTCAGCTCTTTGATCATCTTTGTGCCCTCCTCTGGATCTGCTCTAACAGGCCATGTCTATCTTGTACTGGGTACCCCAGAGCTGTTTGCAATGCTCCGTGTGGGGCCTCAAGAGTGAAGTAGAGGGGGAGAAATGTAACTGAGAGAAATGCTGTTCTGTAGCACACCATCACCCTGCACCCCTAATTATACCATTTCATCAGCATTCAGGTCTGGTTGCATATTGTTGTATAATAGCAAAAAGGACTGCTGTGACAGTTGAGATTAAACACATGGGGAATCCTGAATATGTGAGCATAGGGAGAAACAGGGAACAGATGAGCTGGGAAAGGAGTGTGAGGCTTGTCAAGCAGCATCCCTCTTGATGCCTTAAGCCCCTAATGGTTTTTTATTTTTCTAATTTTTGTAAGCCTTATAAGTTTCATAAGTAGTAAAAGTAGATTTTAAAAGCAGCATCCCCCACTCCCGTTCCCTGTAGTACAAATAGTTTACACATTCCTTAATCCACTTACCCCAGGCTATGCACCCCATATCACTCCTACCCCCGAATCCAGTAGAAATGTTTAGTCTTTTGTCAAGGCAAGGCCTAGACTGTTTGGAGAATGCTTGTAACTTGGCCTAAACCGCAGAACACAGTCAAGAACTGGGTGACTATGTACCCTCTGCGCCCCGAAGAAGATGAAGACTGGATGAAGAGGTGGTCCCAAAGAGCCCCCCGACTCATTTCTCAGGAGGTGGACCCGGCGCGGTCCAGAGCAAAGGCCACAGGGTGGACACATTTGGGATTGGATAGATGGTATTATAAAATGTAACATCTTGGGCATAGGGGCGCGAGCCGTGTAACATCTTTTGCCTTGGCACATTAAACTCTTTCCTTATCTCACCGCTAATTAACTGCTCTGGAGTTTTTCTAAGCTCCAGCTGAGCAGGCATCACTCTCTTGCAGCCTGTTCTCCCTTTGCTACAAAAAGCTCCTGTGTATTTGATTTCCAGAAGGGGCATATGCCATATTTCACTGACCTTTTGGAAAGGAAGAAACAGTGGATGAAATGAACACAGTACAACAGTATATGCTGGCAAGTATTTATACTTTATTTGCTCATGCAGAAGAAACAATTGGATTCATAACTCAAATCATACAGAGGGACAAAGATCTAGACTACTGTCAGCAAGCAACCATATTGGCAACTGTGATAGAGACCTTCATCTCTGCCCTGGAAGCCGCAGTCTGTTTCACCTCTGCAGCAAGAAATGCTAGTCCTGAAACTCCACAGACAGATTTGCACACCCTGAGGGAACCATGCCTTAAAATGAGGTCCTGCTTGTCTGTTTCTAAAGAGCAGTTGCAGGGATTCTTGCAGCCAAAATTGCTATTGGAACAGTTCTGCTTACCTGAAATCGTAACTGAGTCTTAATTCACTCATTGGAACTCTGCCCTCTGAAGTCTTGCAGAGTGGGTTGTCTGTGGCATCTAGTTCCTGTCTTTTGCAGAGTAGGGTGGCTGACAGGGAGGTTTTTAGTTGGGGTGCCAAATGTGGGTTACACCACAGGAGATGTATGCCAGCTGCATGCCAGTGAGATTGGGAAACAATCTCAATTTGTCTGCTCCCCTCCCTGCACTTCTGGTTCTTTAGGGAAAAATCATACTGGATCTATGACCCCTGAACATGCCGAGACTCTTTCCTCCACAGAAATACATTCACGTACAGAGTTTCCCATCTTTGCTGAAATACACAGGTGCCTGAGAAAACACGCAATTATGACTTGCACCCAATCAGAAGACTTCTACGTGTCTTCAGGGGCACTTTGCTGTCATCCAGCACTGTGAATCCACCCACAAATTTCAGACACTGTATTTTAAGTGAAAAACTCTGTTCTGGTGACAGATGGCAATGAAAAGTCCTAAAAATTAAAAATATGACACAGAGGAAAATGCTTTTGATCTTGTTAGACCTAGGCTAGATCCTTAAGGACCTGAGTGTGAAGCTTATATGCAGGACAATGAAGACCTACATTACACCAGTCTCTTCAAAAATTCTCTGTGGCACAGAGACTGCTTCTTTGAATCAGTGTCAAATGAACAAACTTTTGTCATTGAATTTACTTTCCAGCAGACACAAATACATCATTTACTATTCTATATGGAGCAAGTGTGCTGGGGATTCATCTCATTGTGCTTTACCAACACTTGCTACAAATAAGAGGTTGTCAGAGTTGTTCTCTGCTGCTGAGCCTCTTGCTCCTCATTTTATTTCGGTATTATACAAGACTACCCTGAAACAGCGGGGACTACTGTCCCTATCAAATATCTAATTCTACAGCTTACATGCACATGGTGCACATGGCACCATAGAGTAAACTGTATAAGTAGGCAGACCAAGGAGTGCAACACCAGTTATTTGATTGAACTGTTCCAGTGACATTGCTGGCTTTTTTTTTTTCTTTTTTCTTTTTTTTTTTTTTTCCACAGTTTATGAAAAGTATCTGAGAGGAAATGCAGCAGTGGTCTGTAAAATATATTACCAGTATACGCTCTTATCTGCAAACTGACATGGTACTGCCAGATCCAATACTCAATGGAAGATAATTTCTCAGCAAAAAGTTATAGATTGCAGTGGGATTGCTTCCAGAGCTGAGTGTCAGCTTAATCAACAGAGTCTTGAATCCAATGTGGCTATCATGAAACCTTTAATCAACAGAGTCTTGAATTCAATGTGGCTATCATGAAACCTTGCTGGACGATACCCCCCTAGGCTTTAGATTTTGAGGCGCTACAGAACTGCCAACAATTTCTAACTCACCTTCAGTGAGATTCAGTTATTCATTACTTTATACGTTGTACTTCTTTAATCATGGATCTCAATAAAAAATTATGAGCAACTCCATACATCCATAAGAAAGTCCCTTACATTCACCTCTTGAAGCTAGTTGTATAACCCTGCATAAAAGAAGCTAGCAATGAGATCTTCTGCAAAGAAGTACTGGATCATTTCATTATTACTGGAAACATAGTCAAGGGAAGAGAAGCCCATTTGGAGTGTATTTTTGCCAACCTTCCATCATACAGTGACATAAAATTACTGACATCCACAGTCTTGCTCAAGTTCTCATATTTCTTTCCTTCTTCCCCTCCATTAAATGACATCCCAAGGAAAAATCCATGCCTGAACTTCTGTGGAACAATTATGTTTAATGTTAGCTTGTGATCCTATTACAATTAGGGGTTTGTTTCCTTTGGATATTAAGAAACAATATACCTTTCAGAAGCACACAACTACTGAGAAATAGTGAAAAATAGGGAAAAAATTATTACTTCTGGTTTGCTAAACAAAAAAACAGCCCTCAATCTCTCAGACCAGGCCAGAAAGCTAGGCTTATCAAAAATTAAGCATTTTGATCAAAGCATTTTATCAAAAGTTTGACCTAATAAAGATATTTGTAGAGGAGGCTTCATGTGTTATTTAGTTGGCAATCAGAGGTGAGAATTTACCAGTTCAGCCAGTGGTTCACATAGAGCCCATTTATCCAAAATATACATGGTGTTCTAGAAAATGGAGTGACTGGAACATGATGGTCCCAGTTTGGTGTAAATTTAATGATATCTGAAGTCACTATTGCCCCTGTAGTGAAAAGGAAGACATGGGTAAGGAGATCTTCAGGACCTAAAGGCCTGACTCTGCAATTAGTAAGGGAGGAAGAAGGAGACAGACTAATGGAAGCAACAACAGGAGAAGAACAGGAGGCAAGACAAAGAGCCAGTTCACAAAGAGCCAGTTCCTCCCTAGAGGAAGGTCGATCAATCAGAAATCAGGAAAGTGAAGTTACCCAGTCCCTGATCCCATCAGAACTTCAAGATTTGCAGAGAGGTTATAGCCACCAACCTGGTGAACAAATTCTCACCTGGCTGCTACGGTGCTGGGACAATGGGGCTAGAGTCACCTGTTAGAAGGTCACGAAGCACAGCAGCTAGGATCTATTGCCAGAGATCGTGAAATTGAACAGGAAATTGGAAGGGAGAGATTTATTAGCAGTCTTTGGCTCCAGCTCCTCTGTGCTGTGAGAGAAAGGTACCCGTTCAAGGAAGGTCTAATGAGTTCTCCAAGAAGGTGGACTACTGCAGAGGAAGGCATCCAGTACCTACAAGAATTGGCCACGCTGGAAATCATTTATTGTGACCCAGGTAATCACCCCTTCCTAGATCCAGAGAGTGTCCCTTGCACGCTACCTATGTGGAGAAAGGTAATTAAAGGTGCCCCTGCATCATACATTAACTGCTTGGTAACAATGTATTTTCCAAGGATGACTGAACAAAATGTGGATACGATGTATGCCTGGATACAGAGTAAAGCAGAAGGCATGAAAGCCTCCTCACTCTCCCAGGCCAGCAAGTTAGATTTCGGAGAAAGCTCCAATCTCCGACACCGATGCATCCACACTGGGGAGAGGATGTAGAGGCCTTACAAATGCCTCAAATGTGAGAATTGCCACAGAGATAGCCTAAGAAAGTGGTCTCAGTCTCCTCCTGCCCCACTCAGAAGGAAAGGAAATCACAAGAGTAGGCCACATGGTGAGCTATGGTTCTTTCTGCATGACCAGGGGGAAGACATGAAGAAATGGGATGGTGAACCTACCTATCAACTTGAAGCCTAGGTATGAGAATTAAGAGGGAAGAAACTTAGTAAGAAGGCCATCCACGTAGTTGATGAAGAGGCCCCAGAAAGAGATCAGCAACCTTTGAGATGCAGAAAGACCGAGGTCAATTCCTGTGACCCCAGTGACTCTGGCTGGGCAATGTAAGGATCTGTTGCCTAAAGAAAATTCAGGGAGAAAAAAACTCTAAGGTAATTTAATTTTGGAGGTGAGATAAGGAAAGTGTTTCAATTTGTACCTAAAGATTACAAGACGTGTGCACCCTCCATGTACAATTGTACACAAGATGGTACAATTTATAACACTGCTTGTCCAATCCCAGGTTTTGTCCACCCACTGGCTTTTGCCCTGGACCACCCTTGACCCACCCCTTGGGAACTGAGGCGAGGGACTTTTTGAGACCCTCTTTTCAACAATCATCATCTTCTTCAGAGTACAGAGAGCATATATTCACCCAGTTCTTGATTGTACTTTTGCGATTTAGGCCAAGGTACAAGTGTTCTCTAAAGAAAATAGGCCTGCTTTGGCAAGAGACTAAACATTTTCTAATGGAATTCAGGAGTAGAATTGATATGGGGAGCATGGAATGGGGTAATAGGGTTGAATATCTACGTTGCTTCTGTGCTAAGGGTAAAGGAATAAGGGTTACTCCTTCTCAATCTACTTCTGCTATATAACTACTTTTAAAGCTTATAAAAATTAGGAAAATCAAAAAAACCAGATGGACCTTAAGGCATCAGATTCAACAGTGAATATTCTGATGAAGAACAATAGAGAGGCCCTGCCAGACCAGGAGAAGGAAAGGGACTATAGGGTTTACTGGACTGTGTGGGTTCAATGGCCTGGCACATCAGATCCCCAGAGATACAAAGCTTTAGTAGACACTGGTACACAGTGCACCTTGATGCCATTAGAGCATAAAAGCACAGAGCCCATCTATGCTTCTGATTTCTGGAGTGACAGGGGGCCATCAAGAATTATCAGTGCCAGAGGCTGAAGTGAGTTTAACAAGAGACAAATGGGAAAAGCACCCCATTGTGACTGGTCTAGAGGCCCTTGTCATCCTTGGCATTGATTACCTCAGGAGACCCAAAGGGGTATCAGTGGGCTTTTGGTGTAGCCACAGTGGCTACAGAAAAATTTAAACAATTATCTACCCTGCCTGGTCTATCAGAAGATCTTTCCATTGTGGGATCGTTACAAGTCAAAGATCAACAAGTGCCAACGGCCACTACAATAGTGCATAAATGACAATATCGAACAAACCGAGACTCTGTGATCCCCATCCATAAAATGATCCAAGAGCTGGAGAGCCAAGGGGTGATCAGTAAGACTCACTCACCTTTCAATAGCCCATCTGGCCTGTATGTAATTCTGATTGAGGATGGAGACCAACTGTGGACTATCGTAGCTTAAATGAAGTCACCCCACCATTGAGTGCCACTGTAGCAGACATGTTAGAGCTCCAGTACAAACTGGAGTCCAAGGCAGCGAAGTGGTACACCACCATCGATATTGCAAATGCGTTCTTCTCCACCCCCTTAGCAGCAGAGCGCAGGTTGCAGTTCACCTTTACATGGAGGAGTGTGCAGTACACCTGGAACTGACTGCCCCAGGGGTGGAAACACAGTCCCACTATCTGCCGTGGACTGATTCAGGCTACACTAGAGAAGGGTAAGGCTCCAGAACACATACAATATATTAACGACATTATTATATGGAGGGGACACAGTAGAGGAAGTTTTTGAAAAAGGAAAGGAAATTATCCAGATTCTCCTCAAAGCCAGTTTTGCCATCAAAATGAGTAAGGTCAAAGGACCTGCTAAAGAGATTCAATTTTTAGGGGTGAAATGGCAACATGGACATCATCAGATTCCGATGGAAGTCATCAACAAGATCATACTGATGGCTCCACTAACTAACAAGAAGAAACACAAGCTTTCCTGGGGGACATAGGTTTTTTTGAGGATGCATATTCCTGAATACAGCCAAATCATGAGTCCTCTTTACTTAGTGACCCATAAAAAGAATGATTTTCGACGGGGTCCTGTGGTGGTTTGACAACCACGAAAAATAAAAATCCAATCTCCAAGCTTCCCCCACCTTCCCTCAATTTTACCTCAACACCAAACAGAAACTTTCAGGCAGACATACTTCTATCAGGGGAAGAGAAAATATATACATTTATTCTACACAGATTAAATACTGTACAAGCTGAAAGCAACTATATATATACAATATTACACACTTCCGTCAATCCCCCTAAGCACCCTCCCCCCCTTAATTCAGTCCAGGAAGAGCCCTCAGGCTGATAGGTAAGCAGTCTTTCTCTCATGAGAGTGTTCAGGGAAAAGGGTTTCCTCTGATTCACTCTCCCACCAACCTCCAGCTGTTTACTGAAGTAAACCCTTCCCTGGCACAACTTGAGACCATACCTTACTGATAGCTGCCTGGGAAAAGAGACCAACCCCCACCTGGCTACAACCTCCTGTCGGGGAGTTGTAGAGAGTGAGGAGGTCTCTCCTGAGCCTCCTCTTCTCCAGGCTGAACAGCCCCAGCTGTTGGACTTCATCTTCCTTATGAAGTCCAAGAAAATAGTTTGAGTCCATGCTCTCTTGGTTCCGTGCCAATCTCCGCAGTGTGACTCTCTCTCTCTCTCTTTCTGTTCTGTAGCTGCTGTAGTTCATCTCAGCTTATCACGTGCACGTGTCCCAGAATTTCGTTCCTCCTCCAAGTCAATTTTCGGCTGCTCCCGGTCAAACCTCGGCAGGGCACCCCCCGAGCATCTCTCTGGCCCGTCTCCAATTTTGCCTGGGGTTTTCTTCCTGGCGCCGAGCTGTGTTTGTTACAGCCTGTCTCCTTTGGCTCAGCTCCACAACCGAGCATGCCTGCTAGGGGAGTAAATATTTGCAACTCCCCTGGCTGGCCTCCGAGTCCGCTCCAACTGCCTTTATAGTGGAGGGGGAGAACAGGCGAGAAAACTGCCCCAGCCCTAGTTGAACTACGGGTGAGGAGGCCCGGGGCCCCCCTTGATTCGGGGGGCCCCTCGGCCACCCCTCATGTCTCCGATCCTCTCTTACACACACAACTCAGACACAGCAGCAGACTGCCTCTGCCAACTCACTTCTGGTAGTTGTGTATATCTGATTTTTCACAGGAGCGAACAAAACAAGCTGTGATTAGTCCTTCGGGGAGACTGCCTTGGGACCCAATCACCTCTAGGCCCCCCGGCTCCAGGGGGGGCAATCTCAAACCAAGACAGGTCCTGAACAACAGCAAGCCTTTAAACAGATCAAGCAGGAGATTGCACACACCGTGGCACTTGGACCAGTCAGGACAGAACCAAATGTGAAAAATGTACTTTATTCCACAGCCAGGGATAATGGTCCCTCCTGGAACCTCTGGCAAAAAGTACCTGGTAAGACCTGAGGCCAACCATTTGGTTTCTGGAGCCGAAGCTACACAGCATCTGAAGCCAACTACACCCCCACGGAGAACGAAATCCTAACGGTTTATGAAGGCATACAAGCAGCCTCAGAGGTGATTGGCACAGAAACACAACTCTTCCTGGTACCCTGACTACTGGTGCTGAGCTGGATGTTCAAAGGAAAGGTACCCCCTACCCATCATGCCACAGATGCTACATGGAGCAAGTGGACTGCTTTAATTATGTAGCATGCCCGAATCAGAAACTCGAATTGCCCTGGAATCCTAGAAATCATAACAAATTGACCCGAAGGTGGAAACTTCAGTCTGGCCATGAAGAGGAAAAAGAATGAGTGAATTGGGCTGAAGAAGCTCCACCATACAATCAGTTACCCAAAGAGGAAACATGTTATGCCCTCTGTACTGATGGTTCTTGTCGTATTGTAGGGAAGAACTGGAAGTGGAAAGCAGCTGTCTGGAGTCCCACCCAACAAGTGGCAGAAGCAACTGAAGGAGAAGGCAAATCAAGTCAATTTGCAGAACTCAAAGCTGTTCAATTGGCCCTGGACATTGCTGAATGACAGAAATGGCCAACAGACTCATGGATGATAGCCAATGCTCTGTGGAGGTGGCTGGATCCGTGGAAGAAGGTTAATTGGAAACATGGAGTAAAACCTATCTGAACTGCTGATTTATGGCAAGACATTGCTGCTTGGGTTGAGAAGTTGACTGTGAAAGTCCACCATGTAGATGCCCATGTACACGAAAATCGAGCTAATGAGGAATATCACAACAACAAACAAGCAGACTGAGCTGCACAAGTCAAGGTGTTGCAAGTAGATCTAGATAGGCAGCACAAGGGAGAGTTATTTTTAGCTTGATGGGCACGTGATGCTTCGGCCCATCAGGGTAGAGATGTCACTTATAGATGGGCACGAGACCGAGGGGTAGATCTAACTACAGACACTATTTCCCAAGTTATCCATGATTGTGAGACATGTGCTGCTATTAAACAAGCAAAGAAAGTGAAGCCCCTGTGGTATGGTGGATGCTGGGATAAGTATAGATATGGGGAAGCTTGGCAGGTTGACTATATCACACTGCCACAGACCCATCAAGGTAAACGCTGTATGCTCACCACAGTGGAAGCAACCACTGGATGGTTAGAGACTTATCCAGTGCCTCATGCAATGGCCCAAAATACCATTCTGGGTCTTGAAAAGCAAGTCCTGTGGCAACACGACACTCCAGAGTGAACTGAGTCAAACAATGGGACTAATTTCAAAAAGAGTTTAGTTACTACTTGGGCAAGGGAACATGGCATCGAATGGGTATATCATAGAATCATAGAATCAGCTGGGTTGGAAGGGATCTCAGAGATCATCAAGTCCAACCCTTGATCCACTACCGCTGCAGTTGCTAGACCATAGCACTAAGTACCACTAAGTACCCTTTGGGCTGGTCAGAAAGAATGAAGCTTCATTATTCACTCTCTCATGTGCCAGTGGCATGTGGCAAGTCTGGAGTATTCTGTCTGTGGTCATACCTGTGAACACAACCTGGTAGCTTCTCTCCCACATCTCTATGGTGGTTTGCTAGACCCACTCCTCATTCACTGCCCTGAGGTACTTAGGCGGAAAGAGTCATAGAATCACAGAATCATAGAATCAGCTAGGTTGGCAGGGACCTCTGAGATCATCAAGTCCAACCCTTGATCCACTACTGCTGTGGTTACTAGACCATGGCACTAAGTGCCACATCCAGTCTCATCGTAAAAACCTCCAGGGATGGAGAATCTGCCACTTACCTGGGCAGCCCATTCCAATTCCTGATTACCCTCTCTGTAAAGAATTTCTTCCTAATATCTAACCTAAACCTTCCCTGGCACAACTTGAGACCATACCTTACTGATAGCTGCCTGGGAAAAGAGACCAACCCCCACCTGGCTACAACCTCCTTTCAGGGAGTTGTAGAGAGTGAGGAGGTCTCTCCTGAGCCTCCTCTTCTCCAGGCTGAACAGCCCCAGCTCCCTCAGTCTCTCCTCATAGGACTTGTGCTGCAGTCCCTTCACCAGCCTAGTTGCTCTCCTCTGGACCTGCTCCAGCACCTCAATATCCTTCCTGAACTGAGGGGCCCAGAACTGGACACAGGACTCAAGGTGTGGCCTCACCAGTGCTGAGTACAGGGGAAGAATCACTTCCTTGGACCTGCTGGCCATGCTGTTCCCGATCCAGGCCAGGATGCCATTGGCCTCCTTGGCCACCTGGGCACACTGCTGGCTCATGTTCAGCTTCCTGTCAATCCAAATTCCCAAGTCCCTCTCTGTCTGGATGCTCTCCAGCCACTCTGTCCCCAGCCTGTAGCCCTGCAGGGGGTTGTTGTGGCTCTCCAACCTATCCAGGTCCCTCTGCAGAGCCCTCCTGCCTTCCAGCAGATCAACACTCCCCCCCAGCTTAGTGTCATCTGCAAATTTGCTGATGATGAACTCAATCCCCTCATCTAAATCATGAATAAAGATATTAAACAGAACTGGGCCCAACACTGATCTCTGGGGGACACCACTAGTGACCAGCCCCCAACTGGATGCAGCACCATTCACCACCACTCTCTGGGCTTGGCCCTCCAGCCAGTTCCTGACCCAGCACAGGGTGTCCCTGTCCAATCTTTGTTTAGTGTCAACCAGACTCACATCATCCAAGGAGAATTGGATCTTTCCTAGGGAATCCTAAGTGTGATAGGATACAACCTCAGAGAACAATTTTGATTCAATTTTGCAGGGAGATTAATTGCATTCAGGGAATTCGCATGCTGTTGGAAAGTCTTGTGTTGAGTCCTGCCCAAACATACATGCCCAAGAACACAATATCTGCAAATAATGAATAACAGTAATTTCTAGTGATACTTCTATGATTTTTTTTCGCTCTCATCATGGTTTAAACCCAGCCATCAACCAAGACTCATGGAGCCACTCTCCCATTGTCAGAATTGGGGAGAGAATTGAAAGAGTAGAAACTGGGAAACTCGAGGGTTGAGATACAGACAGTTTAATAGGGAATGCAAAAGCTGCACATGCAAGCCAAGCAAAACAAGAAATTAGTTCACTGCTTCCCGGGGTAGGCAGGTGTTGAGCCATCTCCAGGAAAGCAGGGCTCTGTCATGTGATTTAGGAAGACAAACACAATCACTCCAAACATCCCCCCACTTTATATACTGAGCATGATGTCATACAGTCTGAAATATCTCTTTGGTCAGTTGGGGTCGTCCGTCCTGGCTGTGTCTCCTACCAACCTCCCATGTACCCCCAGCCCCTTCACCATTGTGAAAAGCAGAAAAATTCTTGGCTCTTTGTAAGTCATGTTGAACAACAACAATCTCTATTAGAAATTATATAACATCTCTATATTATCAACCCTGAGTTCGCCAGAATTCCAAAACACAGCCCCACACTAGCCACTAGCCACTTTGAGGAAAATTAACTCTATGCCAGTCAAAACCAGCCGAGAACCTCAGGATCAAAGTTGAGAATTGTACAAAGAAAGTGAATTTGAGAAGAACGAAAACAAAACACAATTTCTGAAAGTCCAGCAGCTCCAAGGCTGCACTACCATGTCAGTCAATGCAGCTCTTCACTGGCAATAAAACAGAGGTACAGAATCTAAGGGCATTGTGTTTCTATGCTTTCATCTCTGAGATACTCTTCACATTCTCAAATTAACAGTGTGCTATCATACTGATTGCCCAGATATGCTTAAGAGATGAGGAATGTCAGATAAAGATACTATCATAGTAAAAATTAACTGTTCAAATAGGATCAAAGCAAGAAATTTCTCAACAACTCTTCAGATAGAAAGCATGAACTCAAAATGTATAGTTGTAAAAAGGACTCCCTTAGTAAAGCAGCCACGCAGTCCAGGAAGAGGTCCCTTCATTTTCTCCCAGGAGATCCAGATAAAAGTATGAAATAAAAAAGAGTACATATAAAAACATCAAAGTGCACTAATGGAGCAGTCCCTTGTTCCAGGACTTCTTGCAATTTCACATCCCGATGTTAATGCTCTGTTGCCAGGGAGCCAGAGAAAAGCAGACCTGTAAATCTATTGCTCCTCCTGGCTCCTCACAAATTTGTTACCAGCAGAAGAAGCAATATACAATATTTAGTCTTGCTTCGCTCCTTTCCACCAGAGAAGACAGTGCAGAGAAAGCCTTGAAAGTATCCTGCTGTCAGGTGTATCTGGAAAACATACACATGAGCGTACATTCCCCTGGGAGGGAGTTCCAAGTGATGGACCAGTATACTGGGCTCCATAACTTATTGTGGATCTTGTTTTGCCCATAACTTTGACAACTCTTGGTTATCCTCTGTACTTCTTTGTTTTGTAAAATTTGTTTAAGCGTCTGCTGTAACTCCACTGATTGAAACAAAAATGCAGATGTCAAGTACAAAATGTTTACTGTTATGAAGCCTCATGCTATCATCCATAAAATAAAGAGCTCATCAAGAAAGGCTTACACATAAATTTATAATAGATAATCACATGTACATCTATTATATAATAAACAATAGACATACATGCATATAGCTATCATAAAAAGCCAAACTTTTCAGAGAGATAGCATCTTTTATTAGCAAGTTGATATAGTTTTTAGAAGTCAGGTAAGATCACACAGTCCCTTCATCAAGCCAGGCAGAAGCACCAAGCTCCATGCCAAACAGATGTTGGAAACAATAGGTGCCTACATCACTCTTCCTGTTGCCTCGTGGGCAGTAATATGTCTTGCACTGCATTGTAAGTTGTTCCAAATGAAAAGTGACATTTTATACCATAATAAGTTTTTGGAATAAGGCAATACAGAAGTGAAGTGCATTAAGTATTCTATTCTATTCTATACTGTTGGTATGTGTTTCTAAATGTGAAATCCCTGAATCACACACTACATATCAAACCATGGTTCAGTTTGTCCATACATATAACAAAGAAGAGTAATGATTTAACTGTGCAAACAATAACCTCTTCAGAAGACTTGATCTATCTCAGTAGCCACAGAGAAGGGGAAAATACTAAGCACTTTTCAGGTTGGGTATTAAAAATATTACACCATGATTTTTCTGAAAAAGAAAGAAGGAGTTTTATCAAACTGAAATTAGAACTGAACATAAATGTTTTTAGACAAAAATATCCTTAAATCCTGTAATAATAAAAAAAATCATGAAAACGGAGAGGTATATTCTAGGAATGAATCTGTCTTCTGTCCCTTGTAGCAGGCAGTACAAAATTATGCAAGAGAAAAGCTCTTACTCAGTCTGTCATTTCTAAAACAGGTTTTCAATACAGTTCACATATTTATGCATTTCAACCCCATCAACAGATTTAACAGATGAAGTGTCTATGCCTACCCTCCTCCCATCCTTACTGAGGAGGCAGGCAGGCAGGGCATATTGAGGGTGACATGAAAGGAAAAGGGGTGATGTTCTACCTAGAATAACCTTACTCTGGACATGCAAAGTCTCCTCTGGCTGTGGAGAGGTTTTAGGAGCAGTCGTTCACAACAAACCATCTGCAAGCAGGTGCTCTGTGCAGAGAGCAGCAGTTGTGCTTCAGCTCCTGCTGTAACTTGAGTGAGCTCTCCTGCAGAGCTCATTAAAACAGCTGCTTGAGGTGGTAAAATGAAAGAAACTTCCATCACTTATTAGAAGCCATAATTGTAAACCTGAAATTGAGGACTTGGAGGGATTATAGAATATCTTCCATCTGCTTGAAAAAAAAAAATCTATTAGCCCATTAGGAAGAGCTGCAAAGATTGCTATTTCAGCTAGTTTTCTGTATAACTCATAAATATTGCCTGTCAAATCCCAAACTCTTTACCCAGACAAACTCCTGCTGAGCAGATAGAGTTTTGCCTGAGGAAGGACTGAATAAGGTCTTCTGCGGTTAACTCCCTGAGCCTGGCACAGAAGGTCTCGTCATTATAGTGATACCTAACAACATTGAATCTGACAAGGTGGGAAAGAGCCAGAGAGGTTATACATTTTTAAATACTGTCCACCAGAGTTTGTTTAGCTTGAGAATTCACTGGTCACCAGATATACCCAAGGTATACACTTGGGCATACAGGTATACAGTGCACTGGTCAAATTTGTGTTTGCCCTGCAGACAACCATAATTTGTGCATTGTTATTTTCCATCATTGGTGTGCTAGGTAAGGATATCAATATAAGTGGTTTTTTCGGTAATTGCTAAGCTTTTTTGAGTTTGTGGTTCTCCTAAAAATAGAACACTATTGACAATAACTTTGCTGTCCTTAACAGTCTTTTATGTATCTCTTAGAGGCGTCCTAAGAATTGCCAGATCAGAAAGCTGAAAACCATTGTTAACTTAAATTGTTTCCTTTTAAGTACTAAAGCTGCTGGCACATGTAGTCCACAAGCTGAGTAATTTTTTTTTAACTTGACAACCAAAGGCAGGATTCTGATCCTCTTACTTGCCCTCTGACGGAAAGCTTTTCTGTGGGTCTATTCCTGCAATAAAGCGCTAGAAGATAAATAAGAATATTATCACGCAACTTCAAATTACTCATCTTCTTTATCAACACTGTATGCAAGTATCTGCTGTATTGCCTTGGAGCACTGCAGGACCTTGAAATTGTCCTGACCTGAATTTCAATGGTACTGGGTAACTTTGCATTATTATTCCTCATAAACTAATTACACAGATTGTGTTTACCCTCTGTTAGTGGCATAACACTGTGTTATTATTATGTCTAATGCCAGCATTTGCTCAGGGCAGAACCAGACAAAAATAAATTGGCTGAGATTAACCTAACACACTTGAACTTCTCAAGCCCACCTGAGTGCCAAAAGTAGTAAATGATGGAAGTACACCTAAGTGTTTTGGATGTAAAAAATTCAGCTTAAGTGCTCTGAGACAGCTCAGTTCCCATTTCACCCATGTAAGAGGTGTCTTGATCAGATGCCAATTCAGTTAATTGCATGAAAGTCCAATTCTTCTGTAGGACATGAGCAAGCAGATGCTATTTGGATGTTCTAATATCATTTCAATGGATGTAATATAAAATCCTGAACAGAGTGATCTCTCTGACATCAAAACCAAACACCTGAATCCCAAGCATGAGATCTACTCACCTTTTCTGTGCACTTTGAAGGCATCAGGCTATTTTCGCACTGATCTCGTGCCCTAATAAAGCAGCTATGTCAGTTAAAACATAATCACACCATCCTCTTTCAATGCTACTTAAAAAAGAATTGTGAATATTTCAAAATCGAAGGCCTAAAATTATATTTAGTGACCCAAATGAGTGACTTGATTTCCAAATGAATTGAACATTTGAAAGTTTTCATTCAGCTATTGCTATTAAGCCTTTTAGAAAATAAAGCTACTGATTTGTGTACAACTGCACATAGAATATACAGAGAGAAATGTATATGCATATAGTTATTCTTCTGTATTCTTTCTGTCTTTACTCCACAAAAGTGATGTGTCAGAGAAAATGCAAGAGAAAGCATTAACTCAATAAATGACAGATGGGAAGGATGAGCTCTACATAACACAGATGACAGCCTGGATCTCCAGGTGCCCCATTAGGTGCCCTTCATTAGGCTCATGGAGGGTAAAGAACTAAATGTATTCTAGTCTGAGCAAATTCCTATTTGCTCATTCCCATGGATCTTGCATATGTTGCCTGTTCTCTCTCTTTGCAGTGTACATGACAAAGAGTTTGCAAAATTCCTCTAGAGGTTGATTTTATTACAGGATCTTCTTACTTACATAGCACTTACACAAGACAAAACTACAGTGGGGTTCATGCCTCTATTTTTAGGCCTCTACCTCTAGTTAGGTATCTACAAAACCATGCCAGTCAATGAAGTCCTAGTCAATTCAGTCAGTAGACTATAGAAAGCAATCAATCTGACCAAAGATAGGTGTGTGCTTTAGGATCAGATGAATCAATTTTTCATCTCCCTTGTCTAGACAGACCCACACAAGACATGCATCACCTCCTAGGTTTCCCTACTCGAGCTTACTCTCATCTTCATTTAGTTGTCAGAAATCTTTGTGAAAAGATCTCCTTCTTGAAATCTTGTTCTGTTTTGACTTTTCTTCTCCCATTTCTCTTTGTGAGTCTCTGACATTTTTGCAGAGACTTCCACAATTCTCACAGAGCACTGTTACAAGTTCCATTCTGTTCTCTCCTACTATCATATTTCTCAGTTGTCTTACTTGCAAATGCAAGCCTAAGAATCATCTGGGATGTAGACAAATTACTATTTTACCCCTTTGGCCTAGAATGGTTTCATTCTAGTGAAACCGAAAGTTTAGCAAATTTTTCACAGTGAACATCATCTTCAGTCCAAGTTGGATCTGCACCCTAATGTTAAAGTTCTGATAAATGTCAGGGATATTCTTTCAGTAGTGTATAGTTTAACTGCTATACTATATATACCTGATCCATGATAAATATACCTGTCAGCATTTTTCACTACATACAGCAGCAAGCAGTGAGAGCTCAGCCTTGATGACCCTTTTTAAACTGAAGGATAGGCCCATAAAAATAACAGAAGGCCAAATTTTCTTATCGTATCTTTTCTGCAAATGAACTTCATAGGGAGAAATACTACTTTTCAAAATTATTATCGGCTAGTCTACAGAATAATTGTGCAGCCTACAGAATGATCCAGAGCTTGTAAAAAGACCGCTGCACACACACCAGTGCGTTTTTTCTAAAGCAGTTTTTCATTCAACATTTTTTGGTTATGGATGACAGAATTCACCCTCATTTTAAAGTGGTATGCATCTGCTTTTCTTGCTTCAATAAGCATTTAGAAGATATAATTTTCAACATTGTTTCTTACAGGCTTTAGAAAAAATTGAGACATCCCCCACCAGATCTGAATATTTTCTTCTCACTCTTATCTCTCCCTTTTGAGTTCAGCGTGTTTCAAGGGACACTTTAACAACAAAACCAGGTCATTCTACATCTTTACAGCGAAGTGGGGGGTTGAGAAGCTGTTAAAATATGTAATTTGGAGTGTCCTGTGGCCATAACTCTTAATTCTGCATTTTCTCTAGTATTCTCCTTCTAGAGCCTGTTCTCATCAATAATTCTTAGTGAAACGGGTATGAGCCAAAACTGGGAAATAGTACATATTTCTCCATGTCTTTTCCACTTCCTGGATGTCATCACGGTAGTGTTCAGAACAATGGTAGACAGGGAGGGAAAATGATAGGATATGTTATCTTGCTAAAACTTCTGCTAATACACTATCAATAAGAGCAGCTGTATCAGGATATTACCCTCAAGGACGTACTGGCAAACTCACGAATTCTTTCTTTCTCTTGTGATGTCAGTACTTTAAATGTGTCCTTTCCATAAGTCTTGCTGCAATGGTGAAGTTTGTGTACTATTATTTCTAAAATCCCCCTCCACAACATATTGCCCCTCGTTTGAAATTTTACTAGAATCTTGTTAGCTTGCTGATTACTATGAATTCTCACAAACACTCTTAAAAAAGTGTCAAATTAAAATTTTTGGCATGGTAACTTCACTGTGAAACACAGGGCTTCCCTCTACAACCCCTAGGACTTGACATTTTTATTAAATAGTGCTTTTCAGCTGTTTCATTGTCCTTGATGAAAAACGAAAAACACAGAATTATTAAGCAAGGAAAGTAGTTGGAAAAAGGTTTTATTGTATTATCTCTGGTGAGAAAAGTCCACGTTTTCCATATACGTTGCACGTATATGGCAAACGTGTAAACGTTTGCTATATACACCACCCTAATCATTGCTTCGGTAATTTATGTCACCTCAGTATTTCAAATAAATTATTTCTGTAGAAATATTGTAAACACATTTATTTTCATTCATGCCTATTTTCACTTCTACCTATTTTCACCTCAGAAATGTTAAATTACAAGACTGAGCAGCCAAAGTGTTGATTTTAAATATCAGAAAAGGTTAATATGTGTAAATCAATTTGTCAGGGCTGGGCAATGTTTTTCTCCAAAAATTATTCATAAATTTAAAAGGAGAGGCAAAATTAATTTCTGATTTAGCTACTTCTGAGGACAGCAACTTCAAACAGACTCAAAAGCAGTGAAATGCAGAGAACTCAAAAGTGGAGGGCCCTCAGTGATGTGGGATTAACCAGTGCGGTGGATCAAACCATGTCCTTGCTCCAGTCTTGACAACTGGGGAAGGACATATGCTGTCAACAATGCCCAGCAATACACTCAGGCCATCTGCTCATGCTTGTCAGGTGCAGGAGGACTGCTGCAAGGTTTCTTATTTGCTAGGCAGCAAGGGAACATATGGTGCCCTCATATCAACACCTATTCAATATAAACCTGCAGCCACAATCTCCTGTACCATCAGGTGCGTTTCCTACCCTTTGTTCAGCGGGTGTGGGTGCAGGCAGGGTTTTGGGATATGCTAAAACTGGTGCTTCTCGAGTTCAATCCTGCCTACATCACTGTATGGCTGGCATGACTCCATGAGGTAGCACACAGCTGGGCATTCTCGTATCATACTCCTTAACCAGAGGTGGCAGGAAATATGACAGCTGTAGTGTGATCAGTTGCACACTAGGTTGGGATTATCCAGTAGTTTTTGCTCTTGATCATCTAGAAATGTCACGACCTGAATTGCAAATAAAATGGATAACAGTAGTGGTGCTGACAACACTTTTTCAGATCTCCAGCTTCAGTCATTGGTCCCTTAGTACCAGGAAGAAGCACCAGAATGTTGTGAGAGTACAAGGAGAGACAGGTGGCACAGAGTTGAACCTGCGGAAAAGTCTGTAAGTGACTACACTGGAAAATAACTGAAAGTAAATATTGACTTAATGTCCATATAAACATACATCTCTTCCTTTTTCTCAAAGAAAGGAACAGGCAAGCAAGTATAAAACCAGTCTCCATGGCAGTGTGGCTGAGGCGATGCCCTGGTGCCATTCAAAACCCCTCATTGTTAATCAATAGCAGAGATGGAAAGGTTAGCAACAGAGAGAAAGAGAGAAATAGATCTCAACCCATAAACACCACCTGCTTCCAAGTACCACCTAATGACTGCACCTTAAACGCCAGGAAGAGGCTGTCTGAATCATTTAAGACATTTGGCATACATATGTGTAACAGACCTGTCATTTTGGGTTAGGGAGAAAGGAGAACAAGACACCCTGCACACTGGGAAAATATATAAAATTACAAACAGTTGAAGTCAGGTTGTGCAGTTCATGGCCTGTCAGCTTCTCCATTTAACATCCATTTTCAAGATATTATTATTATTCAACTGATAAATTTGCCCTTAGCTAAGTCTTGCCACAGAAGATTTTGGAAAAAAAGCAAGCAAGCAATCTTTCGTTATTTCTGTCTTCACAAGCATTTGAAAACAATTCTGAAGCCATTTTAAAGTTCAGTAGTTCAAGGGAGCCACCTATTTTAGAGTAATATGGTAAGGATTAAGTAGACTAAAATGTGGACAGCAATATGAATACCTAAAGAAATGAAGCAGTATGAAATACAAGTAAACATCTAGATTGGAGACTGCAGTTTAACAGTCAAAATAGATTTATCTATATTGACAATAGTAATGGTGAAGACAATGGAAAATGAACATAGATTAAAAATATCACCCATAAAAAAGAAGCTAGTTTGTTTGTTTGTTTGTTTTTTAATCTGCTTTTTACTCTTAAAATAAATTAATTTTTGGTGTAGTTCTTCAGAAAATCCTGGAGCTTCTTCAGGAATTAATTTAGTCACTACGTTGCTAAGCTTGCTCAGATAAACTGTTGCACTTGTGGGCCTATCATGGATATTTGGGAAGTAATGAAAACTTGATTTCAGCAAGTTTTGCTGTGCAACTCTGAAACAACTTAAAAGTTTTTGAGGCTTTTTTTTTCAGATTGGTGTGCTAGGAATGGAGAGTATCACTTCATGAATGTGATTAAAAATGGTAGTACATTTTTGCATGTGCTACTGAATATGTGATACTTAACTCATGAAATTACTGTGGGTAATTTACTCTACTTCAGTTTCACTCTCACCTAGGTCAGCAGTGACCAAAGGTTTCCAGTTCATGATCACCAGTCAGCCAGTGTAATACATGTTACCAGGCTCAGGAAGCAGAAAAAAAAAATGAAATTGCTGTGAAAACAAGTTTTCCTTGAAGAACTACTGGTGTATATTTGTGCTTTCTGAGTTCTATGCCTGAAGGACCTCTGATTCCCCTGGGCAGAAACTATGAATATTTTACCCTTAAATGCATTCCCTCGTGAATCCAGACTTTACACCCAAGGCTCTCACCTCACTTAGTCTCACCACAGGCCCATTTTAAACGATTGTTTAGGTTGATGGGGATTGTACTTGGGCATGAATATCCACCTAGGTTCTGGCATGGCTCTTCCCCAGAGGCTGCAGGTCAATGCTGTTTCTGGTGCTGTTTCCAAGAGCAGCATAAACCAACAGATATCTCATGAAAGATCATACAAAGGAGTATCGTCTGTCAAAGAACAGTGACAGAAAAATAATGCTCCTGCTACTATTACCTGTCTTTGGAAGCAGAGGTGGAACATACTAGGCGTCAGCCTCAGTGATGCTGCTCAACTTGAAAAGAAAAGCAGCTTGACTTTTAACATCTAGACACAAGAAGCTAATAGTTTAAGAAATGTATGGTTTAAAGTTCTGAGAACATTTTTCTCTACATAATGCTTGATAGGAAAAACCGACAAAGTGTGCTTAATGGAAAGTTAGTGTTATGCTAGAGTGTAAACTGTTACAGCTGTTAGTAGAAAACCGCTACCAAGAACTGTTGTCTATGATGCACTTTCAGTTTCCTTTTAAGGGATTGTCAGAGTTCCTCTGCCTTCTGTGTTGTAACTCACTTTTCAAAAGCTACCTATCCTCTCCAGCCTATTTTTTTAGTCTTCCTCTATGTTTCCTCAACAAAGTCCCTGGCCAGCCTAGGGGTTGGATCCCTTCATTCTCTCATCTACTGATCGTCTTTTCCACCCTCCACTGTCTCTTTTCTATTCTTTTTTTTCTTCCAGCTATCACGATAGCACTAGTCCACAAGCAATCTGTAGTTCCTTTTCAGTGGATATCCTCTCCCTTACCCCATTGCCTCTTAATCAGGACAGTTCCTTGTTTAGTTAAATTGACTTTCTTAGCATTCCATCACATATACTGGAATTTTTGCCCTTATATAGAACTAGGACTGGTCCATCCATAATGTACCCTGACAGCAACTCTCCTCTGGGTCTTTAAATAGCATGTCAAGCATTTTTCATTCTTAGATTATTTGCTTTACACTGATATGAAGCCATTGGTAATCCACAAAAGAGTGTCAGCAGCATGAGGGTGACTGCAGCTCTTCATTTGTGACAGCAATCATTTGTACAGTAGATTAAGTGTTTTACTTTAGCTGCAGCAGGATGGACAGAATCAAAGGTGCTGGTAGAAGGCTTTAAAAGTTGACTTGCTATTTTGACAATAGCCTTTTAGAGACTTGCTATCAAATTATTTCTCAAATATCAAATGTGCAGAGGCTTCTTCAGGAATGGAAAAATCTGAGAGCTCTTTCCTGCATAGAAAAATTCAGAGTCATAAAATGGTTTGGGTTGGAAGGGATCTTAAAGATCATCTAGCTCCAAATCTTTCACAGGTTGCTCAGAGTCCCATCCAGCCTGACCTTGAACACTTCCAGAAACGGGGAGTTCATGATCAATCTGCGCAACCTGTTTTAGTGCCTCCATACCCTTAGAGTAAAGAATTTCATCCTAATAGCTCATCTAAACCTAATGTAGGCTTCCTTCAGGTACTGGAAGGGGCTCTAAGGTCTCCCCAGTGCACTCTCTTCTCCAGGCTGAACAGCCCAAACTCCCTCAGCCTGTCTCCATAGAATACATTATTTCATTATAAGAAACAAATCATTCCCCACCACAATATAACAGTACTGAGAAGCGGCAACAAGTGAAACAACTGTGAAATGCTCTCAAAACTACTCCAGAAGAGGTCTGTGTTGACTACACTGTTTTATGTTCCCAAAAGGAAAGCTATTCCTCAGCATTTCCTTCCCATCCATATCTTACATCTCTCAAGCATCACTTCTCTGTGTGTCTCTGTCTGTCTGTGACATAACAGTGATAAACAGCAACATCATCCAAATTGTCCTCCTTATTTTTTTTCCCTGTGATACGCCATCCAGGAATCATATTGTGAGGGAAGTAAAGGGGGGAAAATGCATCAAATCAGAGGGCAGCTGTAGTGTTAACTATTTCTTTGCTTACAGAGTTCTTGGGTGGCTTTATTTTCTGACCAACAGCTCTTGAAATGCAGCAGCAACCAAAGTTTATTATAGCAGATGATACTAATGCTGTCTTTTTTTTACCGAGAATAAGAATAATTCTAATCTGTGCCTGAAGTCAACTGTGTTTCTAAACTCTGCAGAATAATATTTACATAGGTAACAACTGCATGACAAAAGTCCATCATACTGTGACATATTATAACAGATTGTGATTTTGCATACACAAAATCAAATTCTTTAAATCTATAAAATCACAGGAAGCACTCTTTCAAACTGCTATAACTGGAAAAAATTACAGCACATCATTTTTCTTTTCAACTGTTTAGTTCCCAGAACTCTCCATACCCAGCAGTCTCCATGTGACACCTCAGTACACAATGTCTGGATTCCTTTCCCCATCCACGGCGTGGGGCTGGCCCAGTTCTAGTTCCGTCTCCATCTGAAGAACCATTGCAACGCTTTGAGGGATGGGGAAAGGAAACTCCAGGGGTCTCCCAGGGCTTTTTCAGGCCCTGAGCCTGGAGGGGAGAGGTGCTCCCCCCTCCCCCCCCCCCGCACGTGGCCCCATGGCCAGCAGGGAGACAGGTCACAGGACACCGGGCGTGGAGAGGAGGCAAGAGAGAGTTTATTGTGGGGGATGTTACATTTATAGGGTTTAAGAGGATTCACAGAGTAACCAATTAGAAGTCTCAAGGGGCTTACAGGAACACCCAATCACAGGAAGGGCTTAACAAAGGCCAATGGGACACACCTCAGGACACCTTCCCAGGACATTCCTGCATGGATAACATGGGGGGTGCTGGGAAGAAGAAACATGTGTTTGCAAAGGCACCACCAAAAGCCATTTTAAAACCTGTTTAAACCACAGTTTTCCCATATAATGCAGGTTTAATGCTACACAATGTAGCAATTTCACATTTGCAGTGGAATAAGAAAAAAAGAGTGAGAACTTGAGTGCACTGCAAAAAGTTTACATTATTTGTGGTATATGTTTACTCAGACTGAAGACTTCACTGCCGTAAGTTACAACAAAGCATTCTCAGCACAGGACATTGACCTGTTGGAGCAAGTCCAGAAGAGGCCACCAAGTGTGGGTGAGGACACAGAAGAAAGAGAAGAGGAAGCCTACCAGCAATGGACTGTGGCCCTGAAGGAAGCTACAGAAGAAGAGGATTGGATTTGAAACAATGGACTTGCTTAATTAAGACAGCCTCAATGGAGTAGAACAACCGGTTAATGGCAGTGTTAATGTTTTAAGCTTAATGGTACCTTCTTATCCCTGTTCTTACAATAGTTTGTTCCTAAAAGAGTTTTTCCCCTCCTCTCTCATTCATATTCTATTGTAATCCCTTCCCTTGTGTTTTTTATCCTATCATTACCCCTCTTTGTACCAACTCCTCCCCCTGTTTGTAATACCCTAGAAAGTTCTCTGATCTCCCCTATATAAGTGTGAGCCATTTTAATAAAGTAGTTTACTCCTTTCCAACCTACAACCTGTGTCGGACCCTGAGTGGACTTCCCCGTCATCCCTAGCTGGGCTGCATTAACCAAGGAAAGACTGCAAGAATTCTGATTGTTCAGCCTGGAGAAGAGAAGGCTTCAGCATAACCTAACTGCAGCCTTCCAGCACCTGAAGGGAGCCCACAAGAAAGATGAAGAGAAACTGTTTACAAGAGCATGTAGTGACAGGAGAAGGGGGAATGGCTTCCGACTGAAAGAAAGTAGGCTGAGATTAGATATCAGCAAGAAATTCTTTGCTTTGAGGGTGGTTAGGCACTGGAACAGGCTACTCAGAGAAACTGCGGATGCTCCATCCCTGGAAGTGGATCCAGGTTGGATGAAGCTCTGAGTAACCTGATTCAGTGAAAGGTGTCCCTGTCCACATCAGGGAGGCTGGGACTAGATGATCTTTAAGGTCCCTTCCAACCCAAACTATTCTATGATTCTGCAGTCAGCATCTCACCACTACACTGACCACATGTACATATCAAGCAGCCGTCTGAAGCTCAATTCAAACGGACCAGAACTGGGTCTGGCATGAAGAGAAGAAATGTTGTGGAGCTGTCCAGGAAACTGACCTTGCTCTTTATCTCATTGATGGGCCGGTAGGGAGCACATGTGTATTCGGCTGTCACTGCACAGGAGCACATCAATAGCATTAGTCGTAAGAAAGGCCACCCTTCATCTTTAAGCCAAAACCACTGTGTCATTTCCTCTTGGATCAGGGCCTTGCTACCATGATTCATGCTCAGCTCTGCCTGGTTGCTACAACCCACTGCATCTGGAACTGCACTGTTGTAGCATGAAAAGCTAAAGGGCTCAGACACGTTGATGAGAATCCTGATTGAGGAACAACTTCATCTACAAGCCTGGGGTGAAACAATTTGGTACACTGAAAATGTAATTCAAACAAAGTCTTGTCAACAGTCTAGCCAATATTTCTTGAGCAGATCGTAATGGAACCATGGAGAAGGGTCTTTTATGTCAGCAACCAAGTCATTTACAGAATGGGTGCATATATTTAATATTGCTCTCATGTTTACATCCATTGTCTGGATATATCAATGAGAAAAGTGCAGAGGAAAGACAGAAATTTGTTCTTCTCATGGAAGGGAGTTTGCATTGCTTACACAGTCTCCAGAGCTAAAGGTGCATTTTTTCCCCATAAACAATAAATTCAGTTAAGAAATAATATTTTGGATATCACTGTCTTTGACTCATGTAGTGGATCTGAGCCCAGCTGAGCTTCTCTCCAGAGCAGGGCAATCTGAATTTTATCAGCTCCATGAATCACTACCACCTTTCCTCACTTGACTCCAGAGTCATCCAATTTCCATTCTTCGGACATGAACTCCTAAAGCAACAGTGTGAAACAATGGGTGGAGTGTTCTTCTGATGCAGTGCCTGGCTGTGAAGCATGGTTAGTCATCTAGAGCCTGACAAAAAGAGAGCTAATGTCCAGTTATTCGAAGGAGAACACTGAGTACAGCCTGTTCCAAAACAAGCAGTGTCTTCCAGGCAAACTGATCCACTTCCTGTCATTTTTGTAGTGGCCACAAAACCTTGCAAAAATTATGGCTTGCAGCTCCACAAATCAGGTATAAATGAACAAATTACCATGGCATCTGTAGCAGTAGATACAGAGGATGGTGCAAAGTGAATGTATTTGTATGTACATAAGAGATTCAATTTTGTAGCTTTTAAAGATGTGTTTGCATTCTAACAGGAACTTCTAATGTTCTTATGCTAATATCATGCCAAGAAGAACCATTCTGTATGAATGTTATACATCAGTGTCAGTCAAACCAGTCATAACCAGAATTTAGCATTTTCTTTGAAATATATTTTGCTGTTACTAAGTTCATGTCTAGTCAAATATAACAGAAGCATAATCCTCAAACACTGCCACTTCGGATTTATGTGAGGTTTAACAAAAGATAGCCACTAAAATTAAGCAATTGGGTTTAATTTTTTCCAGTCATTCAGCATGGAAAATCTTATCAAAACATCTGACAGTGACTATGTTAATTTATTTCCTGAATTTAAATATGATTCACACCACTGAAAAATCTGGTGATTTACAAACCAGGTTGATTTATTCAACTCTACTACACAGTGCTTTATGGGGGAAAGAAAAAAAAGAGAGAGAGAGAGAAAAGAAATAACCAGTCAAGGAATTTGTTTTTCATCTAAATAAGTAGGTTCGAATTAACAAACCATACTACCAGCAGACAGAGTATAAAATCTTCAGAAGTGTTGAGTCTACATGTGGGCTTCCAGATGTCTAGACACTTAAAAAAACGGAATGTAGGCTTCCAGCTCACTGCACTGATTGTCTTACACCTAATTAGTGTGTACTTTCCTTTCCACTCAACCCGGTGGTAGCAGGGTAAACAACCTGAGATAAATTTACAAAAGGATCAAGCACCTAATCTCAAGCCTCTAATCACCATTCTCTAATTTTAAGCAAAACAGCATGTTTCTTTCAAAGCTCTGCCTCATGTTACTTATGCTGAAAGGTACCTAAATCTCAATAGACCTCTGTTGTAATGTGTCTTTGGAAAGGCTTAAGCAAGAAGCAGCATCAACAGTGCAGCTCAGGGATAAGGCCTCTTGTTTTTCATCCCTCTGACTTCAGCCTACCCATTTTCTTCACTCATTCCTGTATCTGCATCACTCTCACACAGTGTCCGATTTTCAAAAAGCTAATCCTGAAACAAACTTTGGGTCACAAGCTCCAGCACTGCTCTCTGACAGTCTGTACTCATGGACCAAGGCCAACTGTACTGCTGTTGAAATAACCTTTATGAAGAAAATTATTCCTCTTTAAAGAGAGAAGAGCCATGACTCCTATACCTTCAGATGTTGCATTTTTCATTCTTTTCTTTCTCTTGGGTAACCTGAATCCAGGGCTTCATTACATTTACCCACTGGTCCTGCTGGCAGTCAAGCAAGGGGAACATCAAACCACAAAGAACAGAAGTAGTCAAGAGACCCTATGATCATAATAAAACCTGGTGAGACCTCTTTGTTGCTATGGTGAATTTCTCAGTTTTTAAAGCACAATGAGCGACAGGCAATCATCCAGGCTATGTACAATTAGCACCTTCAGTCTCATACTTTGAGCAATGGTTACTATACAAATTAATTAGCTGGTTACTGCCCTGATGCTGAGACTTCCTTCAGGCCAAGTAGTTTTCATTCTGGAAAAAAAAAAAAAAGAAATTAGGAAAAAAAATCTCATCTGACGCTTTCTTGACTCTCCAAGGAACTGCTGAGACAGCAACATTAAAGCAAGGTATCCACAAGGGCATGCTTAAAGCGCTTTTTGGGGCAATTGCTACTCCATTATTCACATTACCAAACATGCCTTCCCCAAGTGATGAGTTATTAACTGTCTGAACCATATTCTACATTCAAAGGTGCCTAACACCATGAATGAAACATAGGGTGTCCATCCACTGTTGCTTCACCACGAGTCAGCTGGTACATCACTCACCTCAGCATAGGACACATAGTGCTGCTTTTTCTGCCTGATGGAGGAAACATCTGAACAAAGCCTAAATTTTCACATACACATCCTTTAGCAGTCTGGAAAGCAGAGAGCTCTGTACATCATTGATTGTGATTCACTTTACTTAGGATGAAAGAAAATCCTATAAATCTAAATATAAAGTTAATATTTGGAGACATGTTTAGGATAGCTAAGGAGGGATAATCAGCTCCTGGCAGATTGTACAGCTCTATGCATGTTAGATTTTCCCAGAAAGTGATCTTTAAAAGATACATCCCAGCAAACTTTACTTAAAACTGTAAGAATTAAAGCTTCTTTACTTTTATTCATGTTCTCACTCCAAACCCCAAATTTACATAACTTCAGATTTTTACATTTTGTGGAGAAGAGGTATATATCCCATAGACAGGCTTTACTGTCCTACAGAAAGTGATTATGTACCTTAGGAATACCTTTGTCCCTAATCTCTGGTGTCTGAGGCTTATTTGTCTTTTTCCCTGCAGCTGGAGAAAATAGGAGCTAAACATTACATGAAATGAATATTACAAGAAAAAAAGTTTACAAGTTACGGTACATAACTACCTGGAAGAAATACTGATATTCCTTCCTTTTTTATTCTGTTCCCTTTCTATTTGCTCAAAAATCTCCTCAAAGGCAGAGCTAGTCAAAGCAACCATCAAATGATGGGAGCGGGGGGCATGTCAAGGGAATAGCTTGTGCAAATGTTTTAATTTGGTCTAGGTTTCCTGGAGTTTTTTATTCCAATGAAACCATAGAGAATGAAAAAATTTGCTCAGGTTCTGTGTGTTGAAAACTGACTTTGTTTCTCTGGATCTTTGTATTTAAATTTTAAAAGAGGAATATTTCAACAGTAAAATCTTTTCAAGGAAAGTCAGTTTCCAAGAATGAATGTTGATTTTTTGACTGGCCGTTTTTAGCATTGATCTTCCCCTGCCAGTGTGGAACATGATGTCAATGAATTATCACACAGAAGAAAATTACCTTCTTTTCTTACTGTAGTAGTCACTAGGCCAACTTGTCTCAAACAATACGAAGGACATCATTTAATTTAGACACAAATTGATTTAGTCCACAATAAGACTGATTAATAAACTGCTGACAGTAGAAGCACTGAAACTGAGCTAAAACAAAAAATCTTAAGACATATTGAAGAAATTCAAGTCTACTGTTGCTTAAAATCTGTATTACTTTGAGGCTATATGCATGATCCAAGACCAATGCAGGAAATGCTGGGCACCCAAACCTGAGCAGGTTCAATGAACTGAGTTATGGTCATCCACTTAAAATTTGGTTTGTGGCTCATAAAGAAAAGGAATTAATATAATACTGCCCATTGAGTTTCCACCAGTAAAATTGTCATTATATCACTTCATGACCCTCTCACTTTAGGTCTTCCCAGTCAAATTAATATTTTACTGCAGCTCAGCTATTAGCAGTGTCATTGTCCCACCAATCACACGCACTTAAGCACTAGTCAGCCCATGTGCATAATTAGGCAATTAGGTACAACAAGTCTATTTGCCAACAGAAAAAATAATCACATTTAGACCCTTGAATTACTACAGCCTGGGTTAATGGATTTGAAAATAAACGCACAGTTTGCTTAGCACTTGTTTTTCCCACAAAAGTAGTTGTGTAAGGTCAGAATAAAACCTTGGCTCTGCCTTCCTGACACACTAAGCAGTCCAGCTGAATAGGCACAGTCGGTGTTTTTCTGCTGAACTGTTGCAAAAATTTGATGTTTCTGGATAGCAGCATGAAGGAACTTGACTTAGTTTCACAATGCTCCTAAGGTGCTCTGGGGTGATGGGGGTAGTGAGACTCTGTTTGCTTCAAACATACAAGACAGGAAAAACGAAAGCACATATACCATAATATCATAGATGTGGTCTTATTCTAAAGCATTCTACAGCTGTGAATAGATTGGAAACAAACAGACAATAAAAAACAACAGAAAAAAATGTGTCCCTGCATTATTTAGGTAAGAGACGGTACAGATCTAACCTTAACCAGTGATTACTTGTGATAGGAGATGGGCTCAGAGCCAGATGTGCACGCATTTATCTTTCCTACCAGTAAAATATGCCTGGTTAGACATTAGCTGCCAGTCTCTTCAGTGGGATATTTAAGAGTCCTGCTGTGGGTCTGAAAGGGTAGTTGTGGAAGATTTTAACAAACAAGAAGCAGGTTGCAATGGGGAGGTTAATGTATGTTTTTTATTATGAACTCAAGTTTCTACTCTGTCTGAACAAAACTTCCAGGTTCTTATGATCATCCTAGTACATTTTTTAATACTTTAGAAGGGAAACAGAAATCACCTGTATGAGATAGCCAGTGTGAACACTTCATTCCAACAAAATCCATGCAGGAACACAGGAGAAGTTAACTAAGCGAGGAGCCATGAAATTCCCTTTATCCATTTAAAGTGTTTCAAATATCATGGGCAACACCAGTAGAGAGTCTACATACCCTCTATAGACCAAAACACAAAATTAGTTTCAGAGCAACCCTGTGCTTTAACACAGAGGGCTGCAAATGTCACATCAGCAGGCATTCCACATTCTGCTCACCCACAGCTCCAACTCTCAGGCCTAGTGTGGATGAAGTTGATTTCCCCTTTCCAAGGACAGACAGCTTCAGCTTTTAACCACAGGCTGGATGGGATGATAATCATTCCCTCTTGGTGTTATCGAGCCATTTTGGCCTTTGTGTGCTGCTTGGACAAAAAAGCCCCACCTGAAGTTAAGTCTGAAATGAGTAAATGTATCTAAGCACGAAAAAAGGTAAAGTAGCTACCATGTGATAATCAGTTACATTTGTTGTTATTCTAAGCTGTGTTTTTTCTGGCTCAAAGTGGCAGGTAAAATATTAAAAAAGCATGTTTGACTTCTACTTCTCCTCCAGTAATCTTTAGCCTAATTATAACATTCAGTTCCTGGCACCCTCTAATAAGACTTAAATGCAAGAGAAAAGGCTGTGACAGAGCTGGATGAAGAAGATACAACTGAGAGAATTAATAATAGAGGAAGCCATGGAAGGCAAATGGATGTGATTCCAATGGCAGAAGTAGCCTATGTCTCTCCCAGGAAAACATAGTTATTAAGGCTTAACACATAGCATTTATACTGAGAAAGAAAAAGTATAAGAGGTTAAATAAAAACCTGTCAAGCAGTGCTGCTTGACAAGAAGTAATTCGAAGTTTAAAGCATAGATGTAGGAACTAACGGACTGAAAGGGCCTTCCTGACTGCCTGCTCCCATGTCAGAAGACTGCCGAGAGTCCCTTTTTTTCTGGACACACTTCAGGAGTTGGATTTGCTGACCTACTTGAGTGGAACAATTTGCCAAGAAGACTCTGTCCAACAAGCCATCATCTGTATCCTGTGTGGTAGCCAAACAAACCTTTGGTTTTGCCAGAAGCAAGACTCCTTCAGTAGCAGGGGACTCAGCACAAGCTGTCTGGGGTGGTGCTCTGATTCATCTGCAGCGTAGGCTGGGACAGAGGGACCCTATTCTTTACTACTGTCTGCCTGAAATAAGACAAAAGAACATGTTTACTTACTTCTGGCCACCATCCTAGGAGGCAAAGTGCTGCAGAACCATAAAAGTCATACAAAACCAGAAAAATGGGACTAGAAGGCACCCCAAGAGACTGTCTAATTCACATTCTACTGCAAGCACTGCATTGCTTGCTGCCATAAATGTGACTGTGAGGAAGGATTCATGAAAGAGAAAAATGTGAACTCAAGTGCATACATACCCACCCACAGCAACTTTGAAGGAATGGGAAACTGAAATTCATTTACTACATATTCATTTTTGCCTTAGATTCTGTAGCTTTTGTAAGTCCAGTCTAAAAATAAAGTCAGAATGTTGGCTGATATTAAAAAGAACTTGATGAAAAGATTACAGAACAGTGTTGAAAAAAGAGTGATAAAATTGTCATTTTTTCCCCCACTGAGACTTTCACCCTATTCTTAACTGTGTTTGTTTTCCCCCTCTGAAATTTTTTAATTGCTCAAGAAACAGAGCAAACTTTTGAAAGAGAAGATGAAAATTTCCACATGTTTCCAAAAATTTCAAATTGTACTTCTGGCTTCTAGGCAGTTTCCTTTACATCAGGGTATGAAAACAGCACAGCTTTAGGACAAAAATCCCTCAGAAAAGTAATTCCTATTTTTGACATTGTTTCTTTCTTTTTTCCCTGTCTTCTCAAAAGTACATATTCAAAATGCAATCTTGTATATAAACTCTCAACAATATTTTTCTTCAATACTGCAGTATTTTCTTAAACACTTTCAGTTTGAAATACAAAAAAAAGAAAGCAAAAAAGGAAGCAAAGACACACTTTATCAGAGTTTTGAAGCATGCAGATCTCTCAAAAAAAAGAAAAGAAAAAAAAGAAAAAGAAAAAAAGAAAAAGAAGAAACTAGAAACAAATCATGGGTTAACTGAGGATTCCTAAGCAACTAAAGGAAGTTCTGCGCATTTACATCATTATTCTGGTGTTTAGTTCAAACCTATGACTGCATTTGTGTTTTGAAGAGGTTGCTTATTGGTGGTATATATAGTAATGTGTTAGAGTAGCCAGAGGACTTTCCAAACTTATTTGTTTTGTTTATGAAATAGACACATGCTGTTTACTTTTTGTTTTCTCTGGAAGCCTTTGTAAGATTGGATAAGGCAGGGGTTCATGTCTACATCTTCTAAATCTTTTTCCTTGGATGTGCAGAACTGGGCTACTTGAAATGAAAACTTTTTCATTTGTATAGAGTTTGCTGCTAGATCTCTTTCAGTTTTTCTTTAAAAATAGATCTTCCAGAGCTGAGTCACAGGTCATGCTCTGATGCAAGAAGGGACCAAAAAGCGCATACCAGCACACAACTTTGCAACAGAAGAAAATGTTTCAGCAACACAGCCTGAAAAGGATGCTCGCACTACAGCCCCCATGAGTCACCAGATTTTCGGAATTACTCCTTTATGTGCCATTCAGCCACATACAACAGTCATAATCCTGGCACATTCAGTCACTCCTTGCAGGAGTTGTAGGCTGATACCTGTATCATCTCAGAGCTATTTCACATGGCTCATGGGTGTTCTGGCAGCCTGAGCAAACGGATGTTGTTTAGAAGTAAGTGGGAAATCATTAGCCTCTTCATCAATGATCTCAAGATGTCTTCAGTGATCAATATCAATCAAGAAAATTTTGGAGGAAGGTGGTTTTTTTCATCTGAAGTCATGACACAAGAAACATGGATGACTTCTTGTTTTACAGGTGCTGCCCACATCATCTCACTATGGAATCCAGAGCCGGTTGCATTAGTCATTGGTTACATCAGTCAACCTTTTCTTTAAAAGGGCAACCTATCAGCTTTGTCTGAATGTATGACTGTAGTCCAGAGTGGACCTGACCTGGACTCCCACACATGAACTACCCAGCTGCTGCCCACTCAGGCACAGTGGTTGTCCACAGGACAAGAAGTGTTGTGATATGGCTTGTAAGGTTGGTCGCCAGTGACACAGAACAACTGCATCCTCGATTCAGAAGGATGTCTATTAATATAACTAATATAACTAGTTCTTTGGAGACAGAGTGAGGAGAAGATTATACTCTCTAAAATCTGACTCTGTGAACAGTAGCTGAAAAACTTAAATATTAAAAGCTCACCCTGGCCCTTAAGTGCTAAGATGAACAAACAAGGGAAGTAATTCCTTCAGGCACAGTTTGTTACTGCTTTCCAAAACTAAGAAACTCGAATAAGTACATGCCCACTTTGCTGTTTTAAAGTCAACTGCTAATGCTAACAATGGTGGAGGTCTACAAGCGGTCAGTTTTGAGGTTTACTCAACAGTGGTGAGCATTAATAACATGGTTGAGATGAAAATTGCCTCCAGAGAATGGCCTTTTCTAGCTGCTGTGTATCACTAGATGCATCAGTGATCATTTCTGTATTCTTCTTGTCACAAGAAACACAGGAACCACAAGGGAAACAAGTTAAAAGTCCTGTAGATCTCTCTTGAATACAAAGCCAGATTCACATGTATGCAGGTATCAGGATGGGGCAGAGATTTTCCATTATCTCTTTAGAGAGGCAAAGTTTTTACTTAGCTTCACCTAACACAGTTCCCATTTTGATACATGCCCTCCTCTACATTTTAGAAAACCCCATTTACCCTCTAATAACACCTGAAATTTTATCAGTAAAAAAAAAGACCACCTGGCCGCAGTGTAATGGCACCCTTAGAAGTGGTAGGGTGGCTGCTGGGCTTGTGTTTGGCAGGCTGAAGGCCAATGCTCTTCTATAACATCAGTGTCTTTGCCTACTGAGTGCCAATGTGACCAAAAGCAGGGTGGAACAACCATCTAAATTACGCAGGGGATGATGGAGAAATCTTGAAGGAAGATCAATAAATGGTAACATTATATAGCTGATAAGGGAAAAATACAAAAGGATTTCCTTTCCCACTGTGCCCATGGGAAAGTCTGCTGCTCTCTGATCCTTTTGTCATTCTAAATGATGCCTGTGCTGTCATACAGACTAACTGAACAACCGTAGTTACTCTAAAGTAATCATGAGAATTTTGGAAAATTATGTTCTTGCACCAACTCCCTCTACAGGAATAATCATTGCAAATGTAAAAAGAACAAACATATGTCAAACTTTACCATGGAGCAAAGGACAAGTTGAAGAATCATCTATTGCTGTGCTGTTGTGCATGATAGCAGGAAAGTTTGACAGTCCTATGTTCTTTCAAAATACCTCTTGTCCCATCACATGAATTACTATAACTCTTATGAGATACTTGACTCAATCTATCAAGGTACTTAATGACATTAAGCCCATTTTATTCAACTCTGGCACTGTTTAAGTGACATTCTGTGTTCTGGTGTCAGCCATCCTAAATGTAATCTTGTCAAATGACAGATGAGCTGAAATGATTAAACTTTTGGATAAGTCTAGTTAACCGACTAATCTGCATTCTGGACAGTTTTTTAAAATTATACTATGTTTTTGAAGGGACACGGAAAATACATCTCAATATACAAGGCATACTTTTCTTCTCACCATGAACTATTTTTTGCTGAATTTACATCAAAGCCACATTAATATGGTGTTCAATGAAATTTTGAAGCCAGAAATTGAAATGTACTATCTGAATATAGAATATGAATTCAGAGAGAGGTTTTCATAAGGTTGTCTTGAAGTTATAAGACAAAAAAATATCGTATCAAACTTCTTCTGATTTGTAGCTATGAGTGATTAGTCATGTATGTACATATAGTTCTAACACCATGTGGCTATGAGTGCATAAAATGGCATTTGCATTGATATCACCAGTAAAGAAAATCAAGTTTACAATTAGGACAGAAATAGACTTTAATTACAAATGAAGGTTATATAAGTGTAAAGGCAGATGGAATAATTAGAGCCTTTTTAGCAAAATCCTGAATGTTGTTCATGAAACTGTAAAGAGTTATACCAACATCTGGTTCAATAAGACAATAGAATATTCTTTTCATTTTTAAGTATGTGCTAATGTGAAAAGGAAGCATGTCTCTGAACTGGAACACATGCAAAGTGCACACACTTCAGTGCTTATTTTTGAAAAACATACTAGGATATTGTTTATTCAAGCATGAATGTTTTAAAGTAAGGTACAGTAAGTAGTGCATAAAGAATTAACTGATTTAATCTTTTACACTATGTCTCGTTGTTCGGGCTGCACAAAGGGGGGGAAAAAAGTGACATCTTCCTGAAAAGCAGCAGACATCACAAAGATAGAGCCCACTCCTTTACAAACACTGCACTAAAGGGTTTCCTTTAGAGGCTGGGGGACTTTTTGTGGTCTTTGATACAACTGTAATGAGAAATACTGTTATTACTTTTTAGCTTCTGCTTATGACTACAGCAATTTACTAACTTTTTTTAAAATAAAAAAACGCACAATAATTTGGCTCACAATCACTCTGATGCTTTGATTACAAGGCAAAATACTAATGTTACACAGTCCCTGACAAACAAATTGGTGTGCCTTTTGCTATTAAAGGAAGCAATATCCTTACTTAGAAAAATAGTGGCACTTAAGGTGTCATTACCCTTATATCAACTGGGAATATCCGCAGAACGACTGTGCCCCAGAAGCACTCACTAAATATCTCATGGAAGTAATAAGAAAATATAAACTGAAATAAGATTTCTCTATGTTTCAGTGGTAAAACTGTTTTGACATGTGACTGCACTTCCTGTGTGAATGAAATAATGCACAGGAAGTCTGGCAAGATAATCTGCCTTTGGATCTTACTTTGGTGAAAAGAACTCAAAGTAAAAGTGTTTTCCATTATTCTCTCTAGTTGTCACCTTCTAAGTTGTTCCCTAAACACAGATAGCAGTGATTTCAATTTGAAACAAATGCTCTATCTCAGTTTTGTCTTATACACTGAAGTCTTGGATTCCCTGAGCAAACAAAACCCTATTCTACAGAGTGATTTTTTTTTTCAGGTTATGATGCTTTTAACTGACAGTTCCTAAACCTCATGCATATACTTCATTCATGCACCTTCTTTTGCTACTTCCTTAAGAAGTGGCTTATAAAAAGATGTTACACTGACCTCAGCAACTCCATAAGGAAAATATAATGTATTGTAAGACTAATGTTTAAAATCACAAGAGACAGTAAGAAGAAGCATTCTCTTTCTGGAGTACTACCATTTGCAACAGTATTTTCTTTTTCATTTTCGCTTTATTTTACTTACAAAGTAGTTTGAGAGCTATTACTTAATAGCTAAAGATACTTCTTCCCAGATTTTTTTCTGTAGTTTAGAGACCCCAAGGTTTTCTGCAGGTGAAAGTGATGCCACCTCAAAGCAGTTAAAGGTAAGCAGTTTCACAGTACTTCATTCTAACTCAGTTTAGTTGAGAGCCGATACATCCTCCTAAATCCCCTATGCTCTTGTACATAAATTTTGGGTTAAATTAAGACAAATAAGGGTAAGTAAAACTGAATTTCTCCAAATCAGCGTGGAGCAGAGTGGGGCTCTGTCCAAGACACAGACTGGGGGTAGTGAAAGCCAGGCACTATTTGGTTGCCTTGGCTTGCAGAAGAGGGGCTGGTAGTCACCACAGGGAATGAAGCATCAACGCTACACATCCAGAGCCCTGGCACAGACAATGCAACAAGGCCCTGAACATTCAGGTTTTCCATGCAAATTATCTATTTTTCTTCACATGCCTGTATCTGGCTCTGAAACAGCACTTCCCATGTAAATGAAGCACACCAACAGCATAGCATCCTGTGGATTCATCTGCTAGATTTAAATCCAGAACGAGTTCTATGTCACAAGAAAAATGCATTCCAGATAAAACGGTCTCAGTGACACTGTAAAAAGATTATGAGGAACTTGTGAATGGAAGAGATTTAGGATACAGTCTTTAGACAGAAGAATTTTGTTTATTTCGCTGTTGTGGGACACTGAGCATCATTTTCTTCTGAGGAGCAGGCTATCTGCATTTGGGGATCCATTTGGAAAAATCAAACTAGAGAAGAGCATCCACTTTTTCTTGATGCTGGAACTTTATTGTTTAAAAATGTTTTATGAGTTAAACACTTATTATAACAGCAAGAAAGAGCAAACAGGTATGATTGAATCATTCTGATGCTTGGTAACTTTGTTTCAGTGAAGAAAAGAAGATCTGACTTTGAATTAGGATTCTTTGTTACCTTTTTAGGCAGTAATTATTAAATTTTTTACAGACATAGGTTGACTGTGTGCACATGCAAACAAAAAATCCAAAACAATAACAAAAAAAAAAAGAAGGAAAAAAACAGCAAGAAGACACAGAAGTTTCTGCAAAAAAGACTAAACAATTCTTCCAATTTCTGTCTAGCCAAGTCTAACTGAAGTTGTTGCATTCTATGGCAGACCTGATCTGAATGGTTTTAATTAATTTTAATGACTAGTAATATTTTGTTTGTTGGTTTAGGGTTTTTCTGCTTTATGTAAGAACAGATAGACAGTGATACCTCTAAAGTATTAAAAATGTAGACGACCATCTCAGTCTCTTCTGTTTTTCATGGGATGATTAAGGACCAGCTTCACTGTTTCAGTCTATGCTTATCATATTCTTTATGCTTGTCTGCATTCTGGTTTTGAACCTGAAAAGTCATTATAAGGAAAAGTTAAATAAATAATTTTACATTTATTTGTATGAGAAAACCTGAGTAATTTTTGTTTCAGAAATGGGTAATCTAATACATGTCCAGTTGCTGTGGAAGTTCTGCCTTCATTTCTTTTAAGCATACCTCTATTTTATTGATTAAGCACACTGCAGCTGAAAAACATCTCTGTCAAGGTCTATTTCCAAATACTAATTTCATGAAACAACTGGAAACACTATGTTACACAACAATTATTTTCAAAAGGCAGTAAATAGAAAATAGCCAACAGAAAATAAATAATAAATCAGTGTAAATTAACCACAATGATTTTTCCTGCAAAGAAAACTGGCTGTTGCATTTCATACTTGATGGATCTTTATCAAAGTATATAACATTATTACTGAAAACAATGGCCAGCTATCTCATTTCTTCCAATAGTTTTGCATTTGTTACTTTATGTTCATTGGATATACTTCCAATTCATTATGATCTGGGATGACAGCCATGGTCAATGAGAAGACATAACCAGTGCCCTGGAGATGATAAATACATCTTGTGATAACAAGTCTGCCACTGAATGAGTAGAAGGTGAGCATTGTTTTTGTTCCGTATTCCTTTGGTTAAGTCGTCAGAGGGTACATATGACCAATATAATGAGAAATTATTGACACCAGAAGTTCAAAAGGACTTTTGATCTTTCTGACACCACTGCCTTTGTTTGGACTGAGTTGAATGGACAGAGTATACTTCACCCTTTCTAGAGCTACATATTAATGTATTACTCTCCCAGTAGTATCTGTAGTGACAATGATCTCTGTGACAAGAGAAGACTGAGTGACTGAGAACTCCTCATTCAGTGTTGAAAGGAAACAACAGTTTTGCATGTTATTTGTTGTTGGCCCCTCTTGAGTGCAAAAACCTATGCTATTCTAGCACTGTCACTTTGTTGGAACTGGAAAAGGATTGAGAAACTGGTTTACCATCATAACGGAGACCCAATATACAAAGAATCAAGACACTTTCTTTTTTTCTTCTACAAAAATTAAAAAATCAGATTAATGAGCTGGTTTTGTGTCTTTGTCTTCCTTGAACTACGTCTGTCAGGGATCAAAATTGCAAGCAGCCCTGTGGTAGTGGCAAACCTGTCTTTTTAGCTTCTTGTTGGCATGCTTGCAAAACTGAATGTTGCAGCACTTGTACCCAGTGATGTTTTAAGAGAAAAGATGGATTCCCTGCATGACAATGTATTTCTAGTTTCTACAGAAATATTGGATGATGACTGATTTTCCTTAAAATCTGTAAAGGAAAGTATATGGGAGAGAAAATAATTCCCCTGTTGTTATCAGGAGGTTTGTTGTGTCTAGGCCTGTTTCTGGGAAGAGAGATGTTTTAGATTACAGTTGGCTGATTGTATCAGCGGTACACAATGCTACTTCCCAGCTGAATATAGTCCCTCACAGATTCTTAAAATAGGGTTATGTTTACTGATTTTTTTTTTTAAAGTTAAAAGGGAAGGTGGAACAATGTTATTTAAGTTGTAACCCTAGCTCACTTCAAACAGCCTGTCCTAAAGATTAGGCTTGTTTGTAGATAAGTCTCTTAAGTGTTGCTCAAAGATTTTTATAACCAGCTAAATGGCGAGTATTATTTTAATTTATTGTGATCACTTATACAATCTTGAATCTTGATAACATTGATAATGAACACAGTACATATTTCAATGTTTGATACCATATTGACAGCACTGTGCCATCTTTCTCTGGAAATAATGTTGCATTTTTGTTCAAAACAAAAGCTTGACAACATGAGTTGATATGAGTTTAATTTTATAGATGCTATAAATGTTACTGATGCTAAGAAGAAGTTATTCTAGAGCTGTAGTAAGACAATTTTCTGTTCACACAATTCACTGATAGTGAATCCTCATGGAAAAGGGAAGTGTCAGTTGTACCTGGGGTTTCAAAAGCCTTCTGAAGTCCCCAGACTGGATTGAATCTTCCGTAACTCATATATCAGGGATGGCACAGAGATCTGTGAGCTCTATTTCATCCCAAAGAATAAGCATGGAAGCTCTGAATGTTTACTTCACAAAACAACACTGCAATATTCTTTCTTCCAGAAACATGAAAGGTTTTCATAATCACAGATAGGTGGAAAAGAAATAACAAAAAAAGTTAAATAGCAGTGTATTAGAGATAATTAATTGCTCTGGAAAATTAGGTACAAAAGAGAAGGTCTTTGATCAGTAAGAATTCAACTCCATGTAGCAAAAGCTTAAAAATTAAATATGAGTTTTAAAGGGACAAGTTGATCTTTAGCACTGTTTTCAGGCCAGATTTCCTCCCTCAAGAAAATTGGTTGGCAAAATCAAAAGCATGATGGATATACTTATAAGACAACTAATCCTTGGAGAAACAAGCTAAAATCAAAGATATAATGAAAATGCCACTATAGCAAAATAACTCTTCCGGCAGCTATGAGATAGATACTCATGAAAGCTGTAATGTGTTTGATGAGTAACTTGCTTTTAATCAGCCAGCTTTTGCATGATGACTTTTTAAAATATGCAATTTGGTAGTAATACAAGCAGAAATTTTTAAGTAGCAGCTGGAGAGTATGGCAGGAAACCTGAGGTAACAAAGACTTAAAAAATACTACTTGTTTACATATTAGTCAGTTACTAGGTGGTTTGGTTTATCCATATCTTGATTGCAAATTAACCAGTCTGTTGAATGCTACATTTCTTGAGATCACCGAAAGAAGTTGATTAGCATTGTGTCAATAATACAGCACTTTTAACAAAACAGCCTAAGATTCTGCTAGGAGGCAGTTCCTCCTGGATCCAGAGGCACAGTACTCATGACACCAAATGCCTTCAAAATCCATTCTTCATTTGTTGTTAGAGATATCAGGGTCAAAATTAGTGTTCTTAATGTTCTTAAATCTTGTAATCTCTCCAAAATTTAGGCATTTCCAAACAATTTGTCATCAGTGGGTGCAGTATCTCTGTCAAGAAGTGTCCATTTCTGTCTCTGTTTGGGTTGAATTTCTGGGCAGCTTTGGTTAGAAACTGCAGCTCTCATGTACGTTACTGTCTATGGTAAACACCTTTGGGCACTGGTCTGTACAGAACTTTGTTCTAGAATATCTCTGGACCAGGATCTCAGGAGGCTTAGGCACACTCGTGCATTCAAAAATCCAAACCAGTTGTATATATCAGTGGGCATGAGCTGGACAACAAGCTCCTCTGCCATGACAAACTTGAGGTTCCTGTGTACGTGTAAAGAGGCAAACAGTTACAAGAGGGACAACAGCAACAAGAGACCAACAGAGGAGGATTTATAGAAGTGCAGTTTTGAACCTGATTACCTAAATTTTTGTCTAGCTGCACTGCAGTCATCTTACTTTTTGCAAGATTCTTGGACTGAGGAATCATCATTAAAGATTCATTATCTGTTTAGATGAATAAATGAATCCATCTGTTCCATCTGTCCTTCCACCAAGAATATCCATCGAGTAGCTTTTCTGGTCCCAAATCTTAGGTCCAGCAGCTTTCAGGCTTACTGAGTCTGACCAGTTCCTTGCCTGACCTTTCTCGCCTCTCCTGTGAATGTTTCTTTATGGCCTTCCTGGGCCTTCTACTTTTTCCAGTCTTGGTTTTTAGGCTGGCTTTCTTGTCCCCTCTGACAGGTGATATCTAAAAAGATTGTCCTTTCTTAAACTGCATTCTGGAAATCCAGATTTGGAGACTTAGTCATTTTCAATGCAGCCAGCTCAAGGTTCTGTTATCCTTTCATAGGAATGAGAGACCACCAGAGTTGAAAAGGTGTGATGTAATTCCTGCTTAACCCTTAGATTAAACAAATGCTTTTCCTGTTGATATCTCCTTCCTGTTCAAGAAGAAAGATGTAGTGATAAGAATTTTATTCTGGACAGTCTAAATGTTTCAGAGGAAAAGAAACACAAAACATAAAGGCTTATACAAATCACCAGAGAACTTTGCAGGTGTCTATTAATCCCTTACCTGTTTTTTAGCCAATGCTAACATTCTTTCCAATGCAGCTGCTAATTATTTGACGTGGTCCTATCCCAGACCACACACCTTGAAGTCTAAGGCAGTTATTTTGGCAGTGGCATCTTCTTTTGCCAGATTTTTTAAGTGAAAACTGCTTCCTCTATAATTAATGTTCTCCCTTTAGTTTACTAGTAGCCTCCCAAACACATTGCACTAGATAATGAAATAATACAGAGCAGGCAGACTTTGTCCAGAGGTCCTTGTTAGACACTTCAAGAAAGACACAAGCAGGGAGAACAGGAAGGGAAAACAAGAAAGCTGTGGATAGGATTGTGCAGTTGCCGTGACTCAGCCTATGTAATTAGGATTAGATAGTGGCTTTCATGTCATTACTCTGTGTAAGGTGAAGTGCATAAGAGGAGCACCAAGGGCAGTTTGCTTCAAGACACTGTTGTCTTTCAAGGGAATCTTTATGCACATAGGAATGAGTAATTCACTCACGCTCTGTGCCCAGTTCTGTCCTCAGGACACAGCTTTCAACACCCTTCCCACAGTGCTGACTCAAAGAAGAAAGGCTGGCACTCCCATGCTACAGAGATTGCTGGGCTGCATGAAAAATAAAGAATTGCCAGTCTAAATTCTAGCTGTGAGTAGAAGTCTCTCTTTTATTTATGCACATAATTGAATTGCTTCAGTAAATGAAAGAGTACAACGTATGTTGGTGTGCATGTGATAGAGATAATTAACTGCATTACTTTCTTGCAAGGGTAAATAGAGGTGAAAGGAGTTTATCTGCCTCTAATTTCAGCAAGAACAAATTTATTTAGTTCTCATAAATATCAAACAATTAACTCATCCCATTTTTAAACTTATTTACTTCATTGTTGATATAATGCTAGCTACCTAATCTATCAAAATAGCAAAAGAATTTAGCAAAGATAGTTGACAGTATAGTCAAGTTTTTGGCAAATGTGGTTTTGAGAGTTGAATATAAAACATTTTCAGATGGACAGTGAAAAGAAGCTATCATCTTCTTTTGAAGATGAATATTCTTTTAAAAGAAGAATATTTCCTTAATATTCTTTTACTAATGAGTAGATCTTGAACAGAGTGAACTCTGATATTTTAAAGGATTTGTGTTACTCCTTAACACCAGATTACTATGCACAACTTTTTTCGAAATGTACACCCTGTATTTGATGTAATCACAACCACCTTAGTGATAGGTCAAAATAAATCCTGGCACATTAGATCCTGAAACACAGCTGGTTAAATACAATAATTTCTGCAAAGTAGAGATATTCTATTCATTCATTAACAAGACTCCAAATCCAGGATTATACTAAGAAAACAAAAGTAAGTAACACCCAAGGAGATATTACAGCTTGGATTTGGTAATGGTTTAACCAGTACAACTGGTTTATCTTTTCTTTCAGTTGTGGTGTTAGCAATATTTGCTCCTTGAAATGACTGCCTGCAAAGGAATCAAAGAATACAAGTATTGCAAAGAAATCAAAGAGTAGTGTAATTCCATACATTAGGAATTAGATGATAAACCATTAAGAGCTCCAAAACCATCAAGTACATTTCCCTACATGCCATTGGTGCTGCAGTAGAATAAACATATCATGTTCAACAATGAAAGGTTTCTCTATGACCCAGCAGATGAATTTCCAGTGATCTCAGATCTTAAGCCATGATCTTAAAAAGCAGTGTTGATACTGGCAGCAAGGAAACTAAGAAATGCAACTTCCTGTTGATTTATGACTGACCTAGCTTACCTCTTTTACAAAAAGGGCACTAATATAGCAAACTGTATTCTCCTTCAAAGCATTACAGCAATGTTAATTTTTGCTTCTTCTCATCTAGGTCAAGAGAACAATTTTGATAAAATCTTGATTTTATATATTTTGATAAAATCTTGATTTTATCAAAACCCTGGTATTAAATACAATACTGAAATGGTCATTGAAATGAAAAAATGTTAGAAAATATTTTTTTTGAGAGATTCTTCATGGTATGTTCACAGTTACTGAAATGACAGTAGACATGATCCCTATCACTATGTACAGGTCAGTCATTCTGGATATTTCACTGTACTTCACAGTACCTAACAGAAGAATACAGCACTAAAATTGTTAACATATACAATTAGTAGCTGTGGAAAGGAAGAGGAGTGTAAGCTGTGGGAGAGGTAAAAAATGTACAGCTAAGACTTGTAGATGGGGAGGTAGGAAACATGGAAAATAGGAATAGAAAGGTGCTCAAGAAAACAAGGAACAGAAGGTGACAGATGGGAATGGAGCTACTTAGGGGTCAATTCAGGCAAAAAAGAACCTGGAACTAAAAAATAGGTCTGCAAAAGTAGGACCAAAAAAAAAAAGATGCTCATCTCCATTGGGTACATAAGTACATGCCTTCCTAATGATTATCATATGCCTGGTTCTGGAGGGGATCATATAACATGGAATCTCATACTCCTTCCTATGTCTGGTCTATACTGTTCCCTCTGACTGGTCTCATCTCCTCTTCTTCCCGGTTCAGACCTCTCTTCCTCCCTTTCTTTCTCTTTTATTACTCCTCTTCCTTTCCTCTCCTCTCCTGATCTCCTGTCTGTTTTGTGCCAGGATCAGGCAGGGTGCCCTATGTCCTTAGGCAAGGTGGGCAACTCTCTTTTGGAGTGATTTCTGCACAGTCAGGCTCTGTCCATCCCACAGCAGCCACAGCTGGACAGAGAATCTTCCACACTCAGAAGGCAACAGCCAAACTCTGACAAGTTCCCACTGCACCCCTGAGAGATGACTTCTTTTTTGGGATTTATCATTTGTCTAAAATACATTTTTCAGTGATGTCAAGAGACACACCTTGGTTGTAAGCACCCACACTTCCGGCCAAATTTCCCAGTCTTGCTTCAAACATAGGCATGTAGAGCTTCAACCGAATTACTGTGTTGATTATATTAACATGGAAGGGAGTATGAGTATTTTTGCCTCATACAGTTCTCTGATACAGCTCAACTCTCCGAAATGTTTAAGTCTGAAGATTAAATGATACAATAATGAACACAAGGTTTTATACGGCAATGTGCCAGGCAAAAATAAAGATAGGCGTCAACATCTTGCCTTGTTTAAAATATCATGATCTGATAGGAGCAAAGATACGAATGAAGAACTTAAAAACAAGAACTGGGAGGAATGTTTAGGAGAGATAAGCAAATGTAACAAAATAAAATTAACACATTGAAAACCTATAGAGGAAAAAATATTCCCAGCATTAAAATTTGATTAGCCGTAGAATATTGTTCCTTTGGGGACGGTGAAAGCCCCATGACTCATCACTCAGACTACAGAAATAGGTTGGACAAAATATTAGAAACATATGTCCTGCTGAATAACCCTGTGCTCTCAGATGGATGAACCAGACGACCGAATATGACTTTTCCATCTGTAGCATTCATGAATCCAAGAGAATTTCTGTATTACTCTGTGACTGAGTAAACCAGAAACCTCACTGAGAGACCTACTCCTGTTGTCAGTGCTCATGCCAATTAACATCTTGTACCGCAGCAGCCCTCTCTCCTCTAAACTCTGCTCAAAATTGTATTCCAAGGGAAAAAACTCATGAAAGAGAAGAAAATGAATATGAATGTGAATGTCCTTGTGTAGCAATACAGAAAATGTCTGAGTTTCTTCCCTGGGCAAAGGAGATGGAAATGCTAGAAAAGGGAAGGAGGGAGGAAGCACATGATTCGTTGAAACGTGATCTGAAAATTATGGCTTGTCACCAAGATCAACACCTTGTCCTGCAACACTGCGTCTCCTTCCCAGGAGCAGCACCAGTGGCTCAGAGCCTTTATCATACTGCTTACTCACTATCAAATATACACCCCTCTCTCAGTGCAGGAATCTTTGTAAGATATTTAATGATGATTCAAGAAGCAGAATTAACTTACAGCTTAAATGGCCACACATAGCGCTGTCCTCCAAATCACAGTCCCAATTGCCTTGAGTAACCTGTGCCATGAGAAAGGTCAAACATAAGGTTGCTACAAGAAAGCTCCCTGCAGCAGCAGAAGCAGACTGCTCAGTAAGACAAAGAGAAAAAGTGATGCAAGACAGAGGATGATAAGAATTTTCACATTCAGTGTTAATTCCTTCAAAGAGGGCCACGTCTCACTGCAATAAATTGAAACAAGATAATTTTTGAAGCAATAAACGGCGTATTGTTCAATAAAAGGAGTGCAAAAATCTGTGTTCTTTGGTAGGCAGAATGGAGTTTAACAGTTAATCTGTTGCAAATGCTCCTGTTATTAATCATTTGCAGAACTGGTCATTTGAAAGGAATCTTGCAGGTGAGCTCTAATATTTAGCAGGAAAAAAAGAGCTATTTCAGTTGCCTTCTAAGGGTGATAATTTTGGATTATCTGCTTTAAAAGTCAGAAACAGGATTACGAGGACTGACACTTGAAATTACCATTTTGAAGTTATTTTCAAATCACAGGGACTATGTGAAAATCTGGGCCTTTCATTTTCATCAAAACAAACATAAACATATAAACTTGTGGTGAAAGCATTATTTCTGGAACATCAATTTCTACCTAGCCTGGTGCACAACCTCTGTCATCCAGATTCAGTGAGGACTAAGCAGTGATCTGTCACTGGGAACTATGACTGCTTTTTGAATGCTGAACATGCCTGCCCAAAAATCTCAACTTTATTTGGTGATTAAATGGCCAAAGCTGGAACTTCTTGAAAATTGTAGACTATCCAGTTCATTCTCTTCTAAGTCTTGATGTTTTAATAGGTGCAGGTGTTTGTGTTTGACAACATTCAGATATTACTGATGACCTAAATTGCTGTTTTTCAAAAAATCTTTCCAATTCTAATGGTAACATCCTGAGTAGAGGAATATCTCCCTAGCAATGGAGTTGTATTAATCAGTACTACCTAGTTGTGGATCTTTCTGAATCTATCCTTCTCCTTTTGTTCCCCTACAATATAGTACTGAAACAGATGCTAGTAATTGAATTTTACATATGATCCCACATATTTGCTTTAATTTTGCCAAAGGTGACAACTAATTGTACAGCTTGAGTTTCCACAGTTAACATCATCAAATTTCAGATTTAGAGCAGGAACTCAGCTACTTTAGTTATGCAGGAGGAAAGAAGCATGACTTTCATAATTATGTCATTCATGCTCCATTTCATGAAAAGTGACTAGTTTCATTGGGTTTGCATTGCCAGGTTTTGGTAGGACTGGGACTACAGGGGGGCTTCTGTGAGAAGATGCCAGAAGCTTTCCCCCCATTCAATAAAGTCAATGCCAGCCAGTTCCAAGACAGATCCACTGCTGGCCAAGGCTGAGCCCATCAATGACAGTGGTAATGCCTCTGGGACAACATATTTAAGACATAAAAATATTTTTAGCATAGAACAGAAGAACAGAGTGAGAATATGTGAGAGGAACAGCTCTTCAGACTCCAAGGCCAGTTAAGAAGGAGGAGCAGGAGGTGCTCCAGGTTCCAGAGCAGAGATCCCCCTGCAGCCCGTTCTGCAGACCATGGTGAGGCAGCTGTGCCTCTGCAGCCCGTGGAGGACCACCAGGGTGCAGAGATCCACCTGCAGCCCATGGAGGAGCCCATGCTGGGTCAGGTGGATGCCCAAGAAAGGGCTGTGAACCCATGGCAAGCCTGTACTGGAGCAGGTTCCTGGCAGGGACCTGCAGACCCACTCAGTAAGGAACCGCTGCTGGAACAGGTTCCTGGTAGGACTTGTGACCCTATGAGGGACCCACGCTGGAGCAGCCTGATCCTGAAGGACTGTACCCCATGGAAAAGTGACCCCAAGTGCAACAGTTTGTGGAGAACTGTTGCCCATTGGATAGACTCATGTTGGAGAAATTTATGGAGGACTGTCTCCCATGGGAGAGAACCCACGCTGGAGCAAGGGAAGGACTCCTCTCCCTGAGCAGCAGCAGAAACAAACTGTGATGAACTGACTGTAACCCCCATTCCTGTCTCCCCTCTATTGCTGCACTGCTGGGAAGGAGAGAGGAGTGAGGGGGAGGTGTTCTCATCATCCTGCTCTGATTTTGGATGCTAATAAATTCAAAAAATTTCCCCCAGTCGATTCTCTTTTGCCCATGACGGTGATTAGTGAATGACCTCTTCCTGCCCTTATCTCAACTCAAAATTTAGCCTTTTGCTAAATTTTCTCTCCCCTGTCCAGTTGCAGAGGGCAGTGACAGAGCAGCTTTTGTGGATACCTGGCATCCGAACATAGTCAAGCCACCATGCTAGTAAAGCAAAGACCATGAAAGAAATATTGGGAGATACCTTTTTTTTTTTAAGGCCAGCAAAAAGGAAGAAGTTTGCAGTGATAGAACACAGAAAAAGACACCTGGAGATGACCTAAGACTTGGCATGACAAAAAAGACACATTGTGTGTGCAGAGGGGTACCTGGCACAAACCATTATTTTGAAAAATTTGGCCTAACCAAGGCGACAAATTATGAGACCCAAGACTTAAACACAATTGGAGAGAGTAACAGAATTCAGTAGAGATTTATCATTGTGAAGCAGCAAAAAATAGGTAGGTAACTCAAGACTGAGAGGTACTTAGTAGAGAAGAGCAAAAGAATACCGTGGCTTAGATGGATTGCCTCTGGAAAAATGTAAGAACAGAAGAAAAGAAGGAATAAAACTACCAAAGCAAAGATATCCTCAAGGAAGGAATTGGCTGTACTAAGGGAAAACAGAAAATGAGAACTATGAAGCAACTCTTCCCAGAAGAAATAAGGAAAATAAGCAAGGGATGAAATAGAAGGTAGCATAAGGACAATAGACATAAAATCATGGGAAAGGGGGGCAAATCATAAAATGATGTGCAAACAGAAGGAGGAAAACTCAGGGGAAGACTTTCATATGAACAGCAAAAGAAGCAGGTTTACATGACTCCTTAGAAGACATCGATGGGCCATCCCCAGAGCCAACTTAGAAAGTGGGAAAGTGGGCTGTCTGCCAGGATGAAAAATGTAGGCATGTCTCTGAAGGGATTATCACGGGTGGAGGGTGCATCAAATGCATGGAGGAGGCAATGGGATGCATGATACTGCCAGATTCCTACTAAGATGACTCAAAGACACTCATGAGCAACTGAAGAGGACTGGGAAAGAGACAGAGGCGCTCAGTCTCCAGTGCAATGCTTCTAGTACTAGAAGAGATAAAAAGGTGGACAACCACCAAAAAAGTACAATAGATATTCAGAAAAAAGAAAAATACCACAAATCCCTACAAATGAATGCTACTTCATGGAAGAAATTTTCTGATTTCCTCCTATTTCTTCTGTACTCAGAGACAGAAACTTGATCTTGTTCTAATTAAAAAAAAAAGTCTCAAATCATAGAACTTGCTCAAGTTTCTCTTGCTCCCAGTAGTTCTCAGGATTCCACACACCAGCTAAACACCTGGGTTGAAAAGGAAACAGCAAACTAACACTAGCTATGGGGAGTCCTCAAAAACAGCTTACTCCTCTCAGGCAGTTCCCACAGATAAACAGTGCCATGAGTGCAAATAAAATAAAGGATTGTGAGTCTACATGTGTTTTTCAGGTCACTGTCTGAAGTTAACTCTCCCAGCTCTCAGTATTAAGATAGTTATTCTTCTCAAGTGTGCTGCATTTTGGTATTGTTCAAATTAATAAAAAAACTATTGTTTTTAAAATATTTATTTGAAAGGGGAAAAAAGGGATGTGTGTATGCTTCTGTGTTACGTTTTCCAGATTCCTTCTTCATCTTTTGAAAATGTAAGATCTATTCTAAATTTCTAGAATAAATTGAAAAAATTAAGATCATTGGTCTAATTAATGCTTGTGATTAATTTCTGAGTGTCAAATGAGAAGCTTCGTCTTGTGATAAGTTTAATCCCTGACCATTTTCAGTCACTATTAAATGCCAATACCAGATGCTAAACTCACCTTACTTGAGGGGAATATAAACTTTTTTTGGAAACTCAAAGTATTTTTATTTGATCCTACACAAAATATGTTCCAGCATTCACTTCCCCTGATCCTATTATGGCTCAGGTTTTGTGAAACACAGGTTTTCATGCAAAAATGAGAAGCTTTTGGCCAAAGGATAAGTCATATTCCTCTATAGTAATGAATATGGGTAGCAAAACAAAAAAGATAAGGAATGATTATTTTGATTATCACATATATTCATTATTTTGACTATCACGTATATTCATTATTTTGACTATCACATATATCCCTTAGTCAGGCACAACAAGTTTTTTAACACTTTTAATGTTAATAACACTCTTAATACTATTAACTTTTGTGTAAATAAAATTCAAATAAAGTTCAGTAATTCAACATAGGTGTAAAATTTTCTTAGATATGTTTGTGTGCTGTTAATATTATGTATGCAGAGCAGGAGACACACAAAGAGATTTCCATTCTGACATGTTTGGTCTCAGAGATGGACATCTGCTACCACGATGTTTTAGATCTTGGTAATTTAAAACAGAAGAGTGACTTACAGCAATGTGCAAAACATCACTTCAGATGTTCCCTCTTGGGTTGTTCCAGTCCATCTGCAGTTGATGGTTCCGAGCATCCAAGGAAACATCTTACCAAAACACAGAACTAGTGGGAAAGAATTCTAATGTTCTACTAATGGTTGTATGGGCTTTCCTTGAAGACTGTATCTTGAAACCATATTATTTGCCCTTTATAAATGTCAGTCGTGTTCTTGTCAAACAATTCTGGTTTCCTGAGGTAAAGAATCAAGGATTTGAGAATTCACAGAATGTAAACCAAGTTAAAATGTTCATTTCAGGAACATCATTGAACTAGAAGATTGATTATTTCAGTGTTTTTCCCTTTATTCCTTTGTGACCTCCACGCACAGCATGTACATTATCAAAGAATGAAAATGTCTTCTTTTCTGAGCTGCATGTCATGATTTTACAATTTTTTAAAAATATTTTATTTACAAAATAGAATCTATTTACATGGAAGTTTTTATTCTAACATTCAGACTCTACAGCAATTCCTTTCTCATGAAAAATTACTGAAAATTCTTACAATGTTAGAAAAGACTGCTATGTAAATAGCAAATAAAGGAGATAATAATTCCAGTATAATAAAGGAGCAAAAATAAAGAAGATAATAACCCCAGTCAAAAAGCTTTTTGTTTTTGATGAGGTTTTCTTCTGAAGAGTGAATACAGAGCTATGGAAGGAAACCAGATTCCCAAATTCTTTACATTCTAGTGGTTCAACACAGGACATTCTTTCCAGCCATATATTTTCCATAGGGAAACCACACAACACAGTATGTAATAAGAAGCCTTGCAGACAGACTGTATTGGCTTCCTCTAAGTTTTGCAAGGAAAATGCTGAACAAAGCAGCCAGTTCCTAAACCTACCCCGTTCCTGCCCAGATATGGAGATCTTACTGAGCTCCACCAGCATGGTGAATGAAACTAGAAATAGCACAAAGGCACATGATAGTTTTCTACAGTGTAGTATCAGCTTAAAATAATAATTCAGTCACTTCAAATGGGCGACCTAACTACTGGAGCAAAGAAAGTGTATTTGTCTTATAGAAATATTCAATACATATCATTAGAGTCACAGACTGACTTAAGATCATCCTGGGCATAGCACAAACTAAGTGACTTTCTATTGAGCTCTGATTTTGCCACCCATTCAATAGAAAAAGCTCTAGGAAAGCCAGAGCCACAGTGGGCAAATGTGCTGTTGGACATGCCCAATTGATAACCTGCATCCTGGGAACAACAATCCCACCCCATAAAACAACAGAGCCATGCACAGAGAATTTTCATCATTAAAATAGAAAAGATTATAGAAAAATATGAAAACAGGCTCTTCTCTAATGCTCCATGAGGAAAAGAGAGTCAAGTGTCCCAGCTTGCATCAAAGCAATTATGATTGGATATAAGGAGAAAATGTTCACCAGGGGACTGGTTAAGCACCAGCACAAATGCCCCAAAAAGATACAGAAAATCCATCCTTGCAGGTGTCTTGGCCTCAGCCAGACCAGCCTCTGAGCCACTTAATCCAGCTTGGGTATGAGATTTGACTAGATGGTCTCCGAAGGACCTGCCCAAACCCAATTTTTTTTATGAAGTTAACATTTTCTACACAAATACTCTCCAACCATGTTTAAATTCACTTTCCAAGGTCACTTTGATATTAATACCTGTTTTTACCAAAACTTTACCAATTGGGAAGCAAAGTACCAGTAGGAAATTGTAGATAAACTTCCTCAGGTCCAAAGCACACTACACTGCCTACCAGTCCCAGCTTCTCTTCTGACCAGATCCTGTCCACATTTTTTTCAGCAGATTAGGCAAAGCAAATTTTGTTGCCTTAAGGACTAGCACAACTTTGAGAGCTTGTACTTCAGGCCAGCAGATCCAGGAGCAGGCAACTGATTTCACCAACTCAAAACATGGTTGCTCAGCAAGTTGACCAGCATGTGCTACCAGCAGGTATATGCAAGACGTCCTTCACTAAATGAAAAGTGCAAGGTCAAAGTGCTATCTACACCAGGTCTGCTCTACCCTGCTCTGTTATCCCAGATACACCGAGCCTATGCCGTAACTCTGCAAGTGAGGAACATCAATGAGTACAAATACCTTCCTTAGAAGAGATGGAACATTGCTAGCAGATTCCTTAAGGCAATAAAAGGTCTTTGCTCCTGTCTTCCTGAAATGAACCTCATACTCAATACCTCCACAGTGATGAACAAATCAGTAGAGAGCTCTTCATCTACCTTTGTCCTCCTTCTCACCTTGCCAGCCACACTGTGCGCTTGGAACAATTCCTAGACTGCATTCACAAACTGCTTCTGGACCTTGTCAAGAAAAGCCAAAGTTTACCAAAGTTGTGTCAAGGAGACTCCTAACAGGCTGCACTGACAACTTCAGCCAAACACTGGAAATGAGGACTCGGGCCAGTTTGCTGGCTTAAAAAGAGTCTCCTGTAGGATGTGCTCTACAGAAACCTCTCACTTCTACCATTCTTCAGAGGTTTGCTGAAGGGTTTTGTTTCAGCTCCCAGCTTGAATTTTCTTTGCTGTAGTGCATATCTCAGCACACATAAGTTCATCTAAGTGCCATGGCTAATAAGTGATGAGTCAGACTATTGGAAACAGCCCAGAGTTCATTCTAGCAGGCAATTGTATAGCAACCAGTGCAATACCAAACAAATGGTGAATCGTATTATATTAATGAAATATTGTAGGCTGTTCCTCTTCACAGTGTGATATTATCTGTGGCAGGAATCTCCTAGAAAATTTGCAGTTGATTTGGTGAAGAGGCTAAGGAGATGAATCAATTCAAATGAAACATTTCAGAAGGCAATTTGAGCCAAAAAATCATACCTAAGGAGGGGTATCTGCTGGGAAACTAGGAGGAATTATGTCCCTGGTGTTGAAGAGTACCTGCAATGCAGGTAGCTCTGTGTGCAGCTGCAGTGAGAAAGCCTGCGGGTAGTAGGAGTCCCAGGCAAGAGGCCATGAACTGGTTCTGACCCTTTGCATAACAAAGGGCACAGGGACCTGTGTACAGCCAGATGAGGGAACTCAGAGACACCACAGGAGCCAAGGACTCAGCAAGAAGAATCCACACTTGCCCGCATACAGACTGTGAGGGTATAAAGTCCAGAAGTCCCTTTGTTCAGGGTTCCCCCTCAGAAGCACCAGCTCGAGTGGTTATTCTGTTGTTGCACCATGATAAAATTACTTTAAGGATCCAGAGATCTGAGACTTTGCTGTGGGAAACCTGGGGTCAAGTTGGTAAGGAAACCTGGTCTGGCTGTGTGAGAGTGGGATATGTGGGGGTCAAGGGGGGCCTCCATCAGCTACCTGGAGCCACCACTGCCAAGGGGCTTCAGTCTCAGCTCAGGTCCCAGCTCAGGTGGTGTACTTATAACTTTCAGAGTGGCTCCTGAAGGGTCAGACAGCAAAGTTTCCTTAACACAGGGAAGTCTGACACAAGGAAATAACCTCCAAGTGCAGATATTACAAGTGAAAATCCAATACTCATCTAGCTTTACACTACAAGGAATTTGTTTGGGAAGACACTGAAGGTAAGAAGAATATAAAGCCCTACTCAAAGTAGCTATACTGACAAAAGACCTTACTAGGAGAGACAACATTTTTTTCTGGATAATATCTTGTTTCCCCTGGGGCCAGGTGAGTGGGAGGCCAAGGTGGCTTTGTTATAGGTATAAACTGCAAATCTTTGCCTTTATAGCTCTAGTGCTAATAAGCAGTTCCTATGCAAACACAGGTTAAATGTCAACCTTTTCTTGCTAAATTCTTGACTTCTACGTTTTAAAAAACACTTTTCAGATAAAATTGGATAGGCTGTGTACAGTTCTGAATCTGTCATCCAGACAAAATTCTTCTGGCATGGCCAAAGCATTACCTCTTGAAGGTAGTACTACAGAACGAGTGTATTCATGTGCAAGTAGTATATATATCAATTACTGCATAGGAAACACTAACATATAAGCAACCAGAGTATGCTGCTTGTTCTGGTTTGTAAGATTTGGAGCAAAAAGTAATAAATCAAAACTATAAGAAAGCAATTGACCATGTTCTCTGATAATTAACAAGACTGATTTACATCTCTTGGAACGGTTAGACAGCTGATGTATATCTGCCTAGAAAAATAGTGCCAGTGCTGGCATATGCCACAGCTGGCACTGCCTGTAACAGCTAGTTCAGCATTTTCCTCCTCCGGTAAGCATGCTTGCCTACCTGCACAAGCCTGCCATTTGGCCTTAAGCAAATTAGTCCCTGGATTCTTGACTGGGGTACTTTGAGTGTGTTATTTAAAATGTGATTTTTTTTTTTCCTACTGACTTATCAAAAATATTCCTTATAAAAGATTAAGTTTAACAGGAAAAAGATTTATTCTGGCCAAGTCCTTGTCCTGACATCACGCAGAAGCTTGGATAGCTATTGTCTTACAGGGTCCCTAAGTGGTGACCAAATTTATCTAGCAATTATCTTCAATCATCTGCCAAATATGAAGCCAGGTAGAAATGTCTTCACAGTCTTGAAAAAAAAGCAGAAGGAGAAGTGTTGAAAGAGGACTGCAATGAGGAAGCAATTAGGCAGAAATGCAAGGATTCTGCATTTCAGCCAGGCATGTGTTCTTTTATTTACCTGAGTTTATAAGTGAAGACTACAAAGGGAGCCAAATTTTAAAGAACAAATTGTACACCTTTAGTACTTCAGTTCCATAAATATGTAATTTTGGGTGTTCTAGAAATGCTGATTCTGGGCCAAGATGGAGTCAATTAAGAACACTCTCTTTTCCCAGGCAGCTATCAGTAAAACAAGAGGGCATGGTCTCAAGTTGTGCCAGGGAAGGTTTAGGTTAGATATTAGGAAGAAATTCTTTACAGAGAGGGTAATCAGGGATTGGAATAGGCTGCCCAGGTAAGTGGCAGATTCTCCATCCCTGGAGGTTTTTACGATGAGACTGGATGTGGCACTCAGTGCCATGGTCTAGTAACCACAGCAGTAGTGGATCAAGGGTTGGACTTGATGATCTCAGAGGTCCCTGCCAACCCAGCTGATTCTATGATTCTGTGATTCTATGACTCTTTCCGCCTAAGTAGCTCAGGGCAGTGAATGAGGAGTGGGTCTAGCAAACCACCACAGAGATGTGGAAAAGAAGCTACCAGGTTGTGTTCACAGGTATGACCACAGACAGAATACTCCAGACTTGCCACATGCCACTGGCACATGAGAGAGTGAATAATGAAGCTTCATTCTTTCTGACCAGCCCAAAGGGTCTTGCAAACATCCTGTCTTATGCAGACTGTGCAAGATTTGAGTATAAGAGCTTTCTGGTTTTCACAAAATGAGGGACATGCTGCAGCCTGATCTGCAGCCCGCTAGCTAGGTATTTGATGTTGTTTAGCAATTCTAAAATAGGAGATGTTTTATGATCTGTGTTTCTTCTTGTATATCTTTTCACGTATTTGCTTAATTAGGTTCTGCATTATCATTTTTCCAATGAGCATTTGATTTTCATTCCTAATACCAAACTAAGATCAATGATTCATGAATACCATGTTTCCATTTAGTGTAAACTTGTGAGTAAACATCACCACCTAAACTAATAAAAATAAAAAGAACAGCAGAATACAGAGTGGATCACAAATCTCTCACTGATCTCTCTGTATTTATTGTCTTAGAAGTATAAAGTGCTTGCCTTCTTTCAAATGATTATTTATTTTGTTTATACTCATGTCGTTTGATTCATCCTCTGATTCACTAGAAACAGCCTTCTTTCCTTGTTTAACTCAGGAGAAATGTTGGTCTTAACTCATGCTAGAAAATTAGTATTGCCAATGCTATTCCTCAGTCCTTGTGAGCTCCCATCCCTGTGGGTGAAGTTCATCTTCATGGAAGGGGAGAAAGGGAGAAGAGAATCTGCTGCAGACCTATGCACCATTTTAGTCCACAGAATAGGGTCTACTGGGAGACCCTGATACTTAACTCTTCCCATCAGAGATTGACAAGTCATCTAGTAGTTGATCATGAATCTAATGATGATTGTCAATCCAGAAGCTCGTCCCTGTAAAGATGCAGCAGTCTGCTCACAGCTTTCATGTTGCAGATCCAAGCCTATGACTCAGACCCGTAAAAGGATTTAGATATCTGAAGTAAGTCGTCAGCAGATTTTCGATCAAAACATTCAAGACCTCTGTGTAAACACACTGCTAAGTAAATCTTAGAGGCACCTAATATTTCAGGCACGCAGTGTGATGGGTGCTTCTTGTTCAGCTCAGCATCTGTGCAGCCATGACTCAGGAAAGCCACTGCTGAATTTGTACCTTCAAGGCCCACAGGGGATCCCCGCCTCAGTCCTGAGATGCAGAGTTTAACAGGCACATTCAAATCACATCCAACACATCCCAACAGTTTGTTCAAAGCTATGGTCAGCCAAGAGAATTCAGGTAATAGCATGTGTATATAACAACAGCACACAGTAGATGTCTACTGGCATATTTTCATGTCACTTGCCATACACAGCTCCTAAAGCTAGTAGTTCACAACACTCTTTTAAAATACACTAAATGTTTTGTTTGGTTCCAGAAAGGATAAAAAGTGCGCTAGTACCTTGAGGACTGGCCCGAAGTTTTGTCTTTCAAAATTGAATTCTGAAAGAAATCACAGATCTTGTTCTCCCAAAATTATAGTTTGGTTTTCTAATATGTACACTGGCTATGACAACTACCCACCAACTGAATTATTGCTCCTATCTCTCAAATTTCCGTCAGTCAATAAAGTTTTTTATGGAAAAATGTTGTTTTCCCTTGACTCCACATAGAAATTACACATATAAATTAGTGAACTAAAAAGTGAACTGAGGAATATTCACTGATAATCAAGGACATTGATAATTTACAAATATCTCCAAGACACTGTCAAAGAGAGGATCAGAAAATATCAGGCTAATACGTGTTTGCATCATATAGCGCAATACCATCATACAGACTGTACATGAAGTTATCCACATTTCATGGTAACGATGAACAGAGTGACCAACATTTCAAATATCACAGGAATCATCACTGTAATTAGTCACTAAGTAATGACTACTACACATAACAGAGTGTACTGAATAACTAATAATCTGTAGTGCCAATGAAAAGCAAATATATAGCTTATCTCATTATTAATATAATAATTAATTTGGACACAGATCTTTCACTCATCCTTAAACCAGGACTGTTAAGTCTGAAATAAAAGGTCAGTTCAGTTCTCCATCACATCAGCTACTCTGAGAAGCTGTTCAATTATAATCAGGAAATGCATAATTATAACACATGATACAATTTAATCCAATAAATCAAAATATTTTTTGTATTTAATTCATTTATATGTTACCAAGAAAAACAGAAAGCATGAGGTAATTTACCTCCTATTAATCCTTTCCAAGCACTCTTGTATTTTTGTGTACCAGCCTAGGACCCCTACTTAATCACTCATTTCATATACTACAAGACATGCCCATTTGCAAAAGGATTTTCTTCCTTAGCTTCAGAAGCATCCTGTGTCACATTTGTATTTTAATGGCTATATCCTCTGGATTGTAAATTTATATGAAATTAGTAGTATAATTTAGAATTATTTTTCTCTATAAGGAAGTTGGTCCAGATTGTTTTAAAGCTTTATCATTTCGTAAGCCTCTTGTATACTGCTCCACTAAATTACGAGTTACAGGCTTTTAAATTTTACTATATTTTTAGAGTATCAAGTTTAGATACATTACAAAGACTCCAATCTCTAAAAAACTCTTTAAAGTTATGCAGAGCGTGGCACACAAAGTTTGAATCCACAGCTCAGATTCACCAGTTCCTTTTGGAAAATCAAATTATCTTCTTTTTATAGACGTCTGCTATTTTATCTGATGTTCAAAAGCATCAAATACATCAAATGATGTTGTTTAAAATCCGTGTTAAGACTCCCGAGACTGCAGAATCTCTGAGAATATCTTACCTATGTCTTGTTCATCCTCACTAATGCTGTGCAGCCTGTTTATGTCCTCACAGTCTCAGGAGTCTTGACCTGCCATGACAGCAGAGATGCAGGTGGGCACTGTAGCATGTCAAGCAGTAACTCAGAAGTCTGTTCAATATAAAGATCAGAAGCTGGTCACTGCGCACACAAGAAAGAAGGCTCCTGTTCTTCCTGAAGACTGGTGGTTGACAAATAGGTTTAGTACCTTATACGACAGGTATGAGGGCCTGAAGCTGGACAGACTGACTATAGAACCATAGAGTGGTGTGGGTTGGAAGGGATCTTAAAGATCATCCAGTTCCAACCTCCCTGCCATGAGCAGGACACCTTGGACACCTTCCACAAGGCCAGGTTGCTCAGAGCCCCATCCAACCTGGCCTTGAACACCTTCAGGGATGGGGAATCCACAACTTCTCTAAGCAACTTGTTCCAGTGCCTTACCAACCTCACAGTAAAGAACTTTCTCCTAGTATGTAATCTAAACCTACCCTCTTTCAGTTTGAAGCCATTCCCCCTCGTCACAACAAGTAATGTAAAAAGTCCCTCTCCATCTTTCTTAGGGGCACCCTTCAGATACTGGAAGGCCAAAATCAGGTCCCAAAGCCTTCTCTTCTCCAGGGTGAACAATCCCACATCGTTCAGCCTTTCCTCATAGCACAGGTGCTCCATCCCCCTGATCACCTTGGTGGTTTCCTCTGGAGTTGCTCCAACAGGTCCATGTCCTTCCTGTGCTGGGGACCCCAGAGCTGGATGCAGCACTGCAGGTGGTGTCTCACCAGAGCAGAACAGAGGGGTAGAATCCTCTCCCTCACCTGCTGGCCACAATGTTTTGGATGCAGCCCAGGACATACTTGGATATCTGGGCTGTGAGTGCACACTGATGGCTCATGTCCAGCCTCTCACTCACCAGGTCCCCAAGTCCTTCTCAACAGGGCTGCTCTTGGTCTGTTCATCCCCTAACCTGTGTTAACACTGGGGGTTGTCCCAAACCACCTGATAAGGTGGATAAAGTTCCTTCTGGGTCAGAGGGTTCACCTAGGGCAAGACAGTCTATCCCACGCATCATAACTCCCTCTTTTAATTAAAAAAGGAAGGGTACTTTCATAGGTGCCTCCATGGAAACTGCAGGCCTCTCAGTCTCTCTTTAGTTACTGAGAAAATTATGGAAGAGATTATTCTGGGAGGTATTGAAAAATATCTGAAGAACAATGTAGTCATCAGTCACAGCCAGCATGGCTTTATGAGGGGAAAGTCCTGCTGGTCAAACCTAATTTCCCTTTGCAACAAGGTAACCCATCTAGTGGATCAAGGGAAACCAGCTGATGTAGTTTTAGGATTTTAGTAAAGTTTTTGATACTGTTTCTCATAGGATCCTTCTGGACAGAATGTTCAGCACAGAGCTGGATAAACACATCACATGGTGGGTGAACAGCTGGCTGTCAAGTTGGGCACAAAGAGTTATAGCAACCTGTCACTAGTGGGTTCCACAGGGCTCCATTTCAGGGCTGGTGGTCTTCAACATCTTTTTAAATTACTTGGACACAGGACTCAAAGGTACACTAAATAAATTTGATGATGATACTAAATTGAGAGGAACTGTTGATTCCCTCAAAGACGGAGAGGCCCTGCAGAGAGACCTGGAAAAGTTAGAGGGCTCAGCAATCACCAACCATATGAAGTTCACAGTAGGAGCAAATGCTGGATTCTGCACCTGGGATGGGGCAACCGCTGATTTTTGTTCAGACTGGGGAATGAGGTGCTGGAGAGCAGTGCTGGGAAAACGACCTGGGGGTCCTGGTCAATGGCAAGCTGAATATAAATCAGCAGTGCCCTGGCAGCCAGAAGGGCCAACCGTGTCCTGGAGGACATCAGGCAAAACATCACCGGCCAGGCAAGGGAGGGGATTGTGCAGCTGTGCTCTGCACTGGGGTAGCTTCAGTGGCAGTTTCGAGCACCACAATATAAGAAAGATATTAAGTTATTAGAGAGCATCCAAATAAGAGTAATAAAGATGGAGAAGGGTCTTGAGGGGAAGCCATATGAGGAGCTTGGTCTGTTCAGTCGAAAGGAGACTGAGGGAAGACTTCATCACAGTCTACAACTTCCTCTTGAGTGGCAATAGAGGGCCGGGCACTGATCTTTGTGGGGATCAGTGACAGGACCTGAGGGAATGGCATGAAGTCAGCAGAGGTTTAGGCTGGATGTTGGGTGGCTGGGCATTGGAACAGGCTCCCCAGGGAAGTGGTCACAGCACCAAGCCTGACGGAGTTGAATAAGTGTTTGGGCAAGGCTCTCAGGAACCAGGTGTGATTCTGGGGGCTGTCCTGTGCAGGGCCAGGAGTTGGACTCCATGTTTCTTGTGGGTCCCTTCCAACTCAGGATATCCTGTAGTTCAGTGAACAGAATACTACTGTTCTTTCTTGCAACAAATATATATATATCTCTTAATAGAAAAAAGGCTATTTAAACTCAGTTTGTACAGGAGTGTACAGGAGTACATCCACAACTATAAGATGATACTTCAATCAATATTTTGCAAAGTAAAACAGATCTCCAAGAGCCTTTCTGAGAATGATTCAAACAAAGCATTTGGATGCCAAGTATCCTTGTAGGCAGAGAGCAAGGCAGTACATCTCATAACTCTTCTAGTTCTCAAAAGTAAAACCCATATCACCTCTGAACTGGGCAATGTGACCTATCAGGAGACCTTCTAAAGCTAACAATTCCAACTGGAGTTTCTTCCATGGGTACAAGGATACATTGTGAGGACAGGGCAAGAGTTCTTCAGTGTATCTTCATATTTTAAGGAGATCTGTGTCTCTATTATACTTTCATGTTCAATTATAAGATGAGTTTAACAATTAAAATAATGGACAGACTTTCAATACTTCTTAGCCTCCATAACTGAGGCCAGATTTTCAGAACAGACATTTGTATCAAGCACAAAGTACTTGGACATCCAGTCAGTAGTGTAACAATGGGACCTGCTACACGATTAGCAATTTTAAACCAAAAGACTCTAAACTAGTAATTGCAATAGGAATTTAATGCACTTGCATTGCATAGTTTTCTCTTTCTTCAAAAAGCAGGCACACAATACACAGGAGTCAATTCTTTCTCTTACTTTAGCAAGGCTCATGATTCTTTGATTCATAATCCTTCATAATCCTTATAAATCAGGAATAGTGGAAATGAATGTGTATCAAATTTCAAGACGCAAGGCGAATCACTTCTCCAAATCTGTAGCGTTCAGAAGATAGACAGTGTGGAGAAGAATGTATTTCTGATCCATCGTGTTATATATTTACTTGATATCAATATTCCATTTATCCCACATTTATTCTACTTAAACAAGTCCACAGGTGCGGTTACACTGTAATTTATCAGTTGTATTTTAAAATTCTTTTTTCTCTGGAACTTCCCAGTGGTCTTTGGGAACTGCTACATACAGTTCTGGCAAGCACTGGCTTCGTAGCTGCTATGAGTTAGTTATTTATTTATGCACCATCCTAGTTGGCAAAACGGGCTTGATTTTGTTAAAGCCACAGTGAATGGGTACAAATCACAATTTTCAAATGAGCTCTTTACTACCAGTTGTTAATGTTTGAGGCTGAAAGCCATTGCTCAGACATTGCTCACCCTTCAGAAGTGTGAAAGCCATAGACGTTGCTCAGCCTTCCTCTCTCAAGTATAACTTGGCCCTCAAGTGGAAAGGACAACCTCTAAAATCTCAGTCTCTGGGCCAACACATGCCTAGACCAGAAAAAGAGCCTCACAGTACTTACTTCAATGGATCAGGAAACATTTTCAGGACCAGGGCCTTGACTTCTGATAGACTTTCATCTATCATTTCCAAGCAGGTAGCTGACAAAGTGCTAAGGGTGGATCTTACAGCATGAAATACTTGGGAAGAGGCTGAAGCTCAGTTTCCTTTGGATCATCCAGTAGCTGCCAGATGCTGTGGGGCTTTCTGTTACCAGTGACCTCAACGGTATTTGAAGCTGTAATTTCACACCAGCAAAGTCCTGTCACAGCAAGGTCCTGGGCTGTTTTGGGATGATGTGGTATTGTTCAGTGGTCAGCAATGAGGGAACCACGTGAAGCCTCTTGTTTCATCAGTGCCACATCAGTGGAGTATCCCAATGTTGCTCATTATAATACCAGCCTGGACTTCTCACTGATCAGCACTTTGGGACTTAGGGTGGGTATCAGACAAGTTCACCTGGTAGATGACATACCTTTGCAGCCTCTCCTGATGGCAAATGTGGAACTGATTCTGAGCACTCTCGGGAGAAATGCCTGGAAGGTGAGGCAAGACATCTTCTACTGTAAGTGGCATTTGCTGTGAAAAGCGCCATGAAATATCTGTCTTTGCATGCTGTAATCAATCTGGCATGTTGTCCAACACTGATCATCACTATAGTTAGAGAGCTGATCTATTTTGGGTCTAAAATGGCTAAGAGATGTAGAATTTCATCCATTTGTAGGCTGGCCAGATACTACAGTGATACAGGCATTGAAAATGACTGTGGTAAATCAAGTAACTAAACAGAGGTAGGCAGACAGATATGTGGATTTTGAAATGCAAAACATTACGCCTATCTGTTTTGATCAAATTACACATTCTGCAGCATAGAATCTGGCATGCTTATATGTAAGGCACCATGTGCATTTATGGTTCTGTGTAAGTAATACACTTCAGACAAAGACCACTAACTAACCAATTGAAACAAAGAGAAGTCACACAAAGATTATGGCATAAGTACTGTTCTATTCCTTTTTTAAAAAATTTAAAACCCAGGAGACAGAATATCTTGTATTAATTGTGGAATAACACCTCTGTATATTACTTTTTTGGGTTTTTTGTTTGTTAGCAGTACAGACTATACTATAGCAAACTGTTTGGTGTTCTTAACAAATGCAATCAGTCTGATCACATTAAATGGGAAGGTTCCTGTAAAAACTGTCCTGCTTATGAATTTGAAAACTATGCTTTTAATAATTTAAATATCATCTATCAATACTGTGATGTCCCACTGAATAATTAAGAAGCATGTTAGGTTCGTGTTATCACATTTTAAAAGCAGTATTTGCATTTTGAAGGCACCCTTTCCAATCAAGTTTCCATAAACAATCTGATTAAGATAAATTAATCCCTAATTTGAAGTTTTGTGCTGAGAAGTAAGTGCAACTAGTTTGCAGCTTAATTTAAAGTTGGGATTATATCTAGATAACCACTGGTTCAGCTAAACCACTTTTGAGACCGGAAAATGTGGTACCCGCTTTGGGCTTTTCATTTCCAACAGAGGACATGGTGAAGGGGGACAAGAGAGCATAGCAGAATACTGCTGCCTTCTAGCAGTCTTGGGTAGAATAGTCTTCATGGAACCTCTTCTACCAACCTGTCTACCTCAAAACCAGGAGCTTCTGACACTAGAGACTAAGGAACAGCTGAAAAGACAGTTCTCCCTTCTCCTTCCTTGATTTTCCCTACAGTGTCAGTCAGGCAAGACTTCTGATCCACACATCACTCATTCCTGACATCAAAATCAGATCAGTTTAGCCCTCATGCTTACAAATATTTACACACAGCCACATTCTGTCCTTGTTCATAGAATCACTGATGAGAAGCTTGCCAATACCCCACTTTTTAGCTGGCGCCTTTCAGACTCACAGGGACAATCACAGAGAAGGTAGCCAGATGTTTCTCTGCTCCATCCTGTTCCCAAACCTGATGCTCTGCAGTTCAGTGTCTCACTCACAAGGTACATGTGCATGCTTCCTACAAGGCAAACTGTTTACCACCTGTTCTCTGTGGTTACTCTTTGTGCTTTTGATTCTTCCCCAGGTGATTCAGTTCCTGTTTGGTGTCAGTTCTCCACTTGTACAACTTTGCCTCTTCCTCCTAATGGCTTGTACTATTTCTTGTCTTCTATATTGTATCTTTTTTCTCCTCATCTCATGCCTGTTCTACTTCTTTGTTACCTTTCTCTCAACAAGATTACCACCTAGTATTTCTCTTCTAGTCTTTCTCTCATTATAACTTCTTCCTCCAGTGGCAAGTTTGAGAACTTATAAAAGCAGGATGATGGGAAGAATACAAAGAAAGAACTGTGGAATCCTAAAAAGGAATAAGTTAACAAATTAAAAAAAAACAAAACAAAACAAAAACAAAAACAAAAAACCAACCAACCAACCAACCAACCAAACAAAAAAAAACACAGGAAGGAAAGCATCACATGTACTTGCCAGTTGGCGGCCATATCCAAGATCAAAGGCTTGTGCTTATTGCACTCACTAAACACAAATCTTGCATATTTCCAAAGCTCAAAGCAAACCCCTGAGCCCATTACAGTGACTTAGGCTGAGACTTAGGTTTCAGAAACCCTGATTTCTGAAAATTTGTCCTCTCTGTCAAAAAGAAAACATTTGACTCATTGAGACTGGTAGAAATCTCTTTTCTAGTTAAAGTGCAAAAATCTCCCAAAATTTAAATCTCCCTAATGACAATATGCTTTCTGATTGTCTCCAGAGGCCTTGAGACAAATGAAAAAAATACTTAGGGACCATTTCTGATTAGTTTTTCATCCATTGTAAAAACAGTCTCTTATCTTTTTCCCCATTATCTGTTAGCTGATCCGTGGTAAAGAGTCTCCAAAGACACTTCATTTGGTACAAAAGGAAGTGACATATTAAAAAAAAAAAAGTTATAGGAAAATTAATGCAGTACCTGGAAATTTTGCTTGACAAGGTTTCCTAAAAGCTGTGGGCCATAGCAAATGAAAATACAGCTCCTTCTGGTCTATCTTTTTCTGATTTGCAGCTCATCATTGTACTGAGACTAGAGCATGAGATACTGTTATGATGTAGAGTGGCTGTCCTTGAACCTTATTGCACATAGTAAATTCATAACTGTGTAAGATTACCTTGTTTGAGGATAAGAATTTAAATAGTCAGAATAGCAGAGATCAAAATTTAACCTAGGGTGGAAATTAATGTGGGGGAAAGACAAGAAGATTTCTCCTATTACTTACTGCTGCAGTCAGTATAAAATCAGTGGTTTCTACCTTGCCATTTGTGATTTTTCTGATGCCACCTAGATTGTCAGAGGTTATTGCTTTAAAAAAGTGTCTAATCTGCACCTGCATTATTCATTTGTTCTTGTTGACTTTACAGAAGTTTATTTCACATACACTTATCATCGCTGGGCTTCGCGAACGAAGATTTGGGAAGGCTCTATCCACACTTGTTACAGGCACGCTGGTGGCTTATGAGGCCAATACGAGACAGACATATCCGATTGCAAAAGGCACAGCAGAAAGACTCCTTAGATGGTATATTCTGCAAGACATGGTTCTTTCTGCGTTGACTTTTCTCCTCAAGAGTGATCTTGCGTGTGTTCTCAAAGGAGACGGCAGCGTAATAGATGGCGTGTCTCCAGGTCTCCCAATTGGAGGCCAGAGTAGACCAGTTATGGTGATCAATATGACCAAGGCTGAGATGTTGTTTCAGGGAGTCCTTGTATCTTTTCTTCGAGGCTCCTCTCTTGCAGCAGCCGGTGGCAAGTTCACCATAGAGCAAGATCTTGGGGAGGTGGTGGTCCTTCATCCTTGAGACGTACCCTGCCCATCGCAGCTGTGTTCTCAGCAACATGGCCTCAATACTTGTGACTGCTGCTTGCTCTAGAACAGATGTATTGGTCACAAAATCTGACCAGTGGATGTTAAGGATTGTACGGAGGCAGTGTTGATGGAAGCGTTCTAGGAGACGCAGGTGGTGGCGGTAGATGACCCATGATTCGGACCCATATAAGAGAGTAGACAGCACTATGGCTCTGTAAACACTGATCTTTGTACTTTTCTTCAAGTGTTTATTACGCCATACTCTTTTGTGGAGTTTTCCAAAAGCACTATATGCCTTTGCTAACCTGTTGTCTATCTCTCTGTCAATCTTACCATCTGAGGAGATGAGGTTACCTAGGTAATTAAACTGCTGGACTGATTTAAGCTCTGATTGGCCAATGGTGATGTGGGGATGATGGAAGACTTCCTGAGGTGCAGGTTGATAGAGAACTTCTGTCTTCTTTAAGCTGACTTCCAGCCCAAAGAGCTCAGCAGCATCTGCAAAGCAGGATGTTAAACGCTGCAGAACTGCTTCTGTGTGGGCGACAAGGGCAGCGTCATCAGCACAAAGCAGCTCCCAGACAAGATGGTTTAAGGTCTTAGTGTGGACCTTCAGACGCCTTAGGTTGAATAGGCTTCCATCAGTACGATATTGAATGTAGATATGGTATTTGTTCTCAGACAACTGCAAGAGAAGTGTAGGGAACAGAACAAAGGTCTTTATGTAACCTTTGTTGACCTCACCAAGGCTTTTGATACTGTGAGCAGAAAAGGCCTGTGGTGGATTTTGGAACTTTTAGGTTGTCCCCCCAGGTTCCTTAAAATGATCATCTCACTCCATGAGGATCAACACGGCCAAGTCAAATACCGTAACACACTTCCTGAGCCCTTTTTAATTAAGAATGGTGTGAAATAAGGCTGCGTTCTCGCTCCAACCCTATTCACAGTCTTTTTTAGCATGATGCTCCAAAGGGCCATGGCAGACCTCGATGATCAGCACATACACTTATAGATGTGAGCAAATGTGTTCCAATTGTAATATCGATTGGGAGGCATTTTAAGAACCACTCAGCATGTATTCCACTAAGTTGGTAGCAGCAATCTGTACACAAAGTGCATCTCACTGCCTAACTTCAACAATCCCACTTTTACCCACAGCTTTCCTAGTGGGGAGCAGACATCTGCAGACATATTTGAGTACCTATAAAACTGTAACCATGGGCACAGACAAATCTGTCTTTCTTCTTCTTAAAAGGTAGCCAGCAGTGATTACTGCTTATCTCAAACTGCTGCAGTTAAACTTTATTTTTTTTTCTATGATGGTACAATCTGAGTACAGAAACAGGAGTGTGGTGGTGTTTGTGCCTGCAAGCCACTGAAGTATCAGAACAGTCCTCACCCTGGCCCCAAGACAATCACACCTGCATCTTTCTATAACATGCAAAGAATTTTCCCAAGCCATAATGAGTGAATGTATCTTGTATTTTTTTTCCTCTTCATTACATCTCATTGTCCTTTTGGTCTACATTTTGCATGCAGTACTTTCAACACCATCTAGAAAGAGAAATGTTATTTACCATTAGGAAAGGAAATGACTGTATGTTTAGGGCATACTGAAGTATGTGATCAGATGCAAGGGAGGTATGTATGCTTCAAAGTTGCTTTAGCTGGAAGCAGGTAGAATTACAGAAACTACAGGGCAAAATGGCTAGTATGACCTTTGAGAACCATGTGTAATGTTACACTATCAGGAAGGAATATAATGTTTATAGACAAATGGAAGAAGAATTCTACCATGGCCTGTTGCTGAGACAGTTGCCAAACAGGCTGAGTAAAATCTACCCACAAAAAAAGCATGAGATCATGCAGCCATAGGTTAGCCTGAACGACTGTATCCCAATTATAGCATAATTATATGAGAGGCATTACATCAACTAAGAACTGCCTCAGTACAGCACGAGCTTGTTGCTAATACAGATCACATTCCAGATCCACTTTAGTCTGTGGCACACAGCCAAGTGGAAGAGTATCTGCTATGAGCTCATCATCCTGGGGGAGAGGGGTAGGGCTGCAGGAAGCAAAATATATTGAACAGCAGTGCTGACCGGGTGTACCTCCTTCTCACTCAGTGGGTGGCTCACTGTGGTTTAAGGTCTGCTCCCATCTCCAAGGATTTCTACAAATGTGTTAATGAAAGTGTTTGCAATTACATTCTGCCTCCAGCTTTCCTTCACTTATCTATCTTTTTCTCTCTGAAATTAACTCTTCTGTGGCTACTCAGTACTTATATAACCCTTCACATTATTGTCTTGCAATGGCCATGACTATGGATTGTTTATTAATCTCAGAATATCTAGAAGTGCTTCTGGGGCACCTAATTCTCAACTGCCCAAGGCTTTCCTCTTTCTCCTCTTTACAGTGCCTTCTGAAAGCAAGAAATATGCACCCCTCTACACCTCAGCAGGTAGAATCCACTGAGACAAATGAGAGATCTGTTTATTTATCCTAGTCAGCTGCAAAGGAGTCCATTACAGCTTCAGTTTTCAGGGAATTGCAACTGAGGAAGCCTTGCCATATGTACAGTTGTCTTCTCTTTTCCTCCACCTTCAGCTTATCTGTCACTGACTATGTAGGTAAACATAACTAATTTGCTGCAGCTTACAGTGACATCCACTTCACTTTTAAGTCTTTTTTTTTTCTTTTTTTTGTGATGTGCTGCAGAATATTGCACCATTGCTTACTGCAGTATTAATCATTCTTGTTCTCAGGCAGCATATCCTGAAAGTTCTGTCCCACACCACGTGGTTGCTGAGGAAATTGCAGTTACTTCCATGTGAAAAGCTTGGCATCTAGATCCAGGAGCCTAACCAGAGTGTTAGCTCCCACTGAATCCCCCAGGAGTCTTGAAGAAACCTTTTCAGAGTTGAGACTTTGGAATCAGTGAAGTGATACCTTGTGCTTAAGCTGAAAAATACCTTTGCAATCCAAAATTTAGACAAACTCTCACACTCTTCCTATGAGTTTGCATTTTGTGGGATTCATTAAAACTTTGTATTTAGACAAGCACTTACTTTGTTTGGTTTTGTAAAAGCAGCTGTGCTTTCAGCCACTGTTTGAACCTAGGTGAATAACGCCCTGTTTTATCAATTAGAAAAATTACTCCTCTGCTTTATCTGTCATTTTTGCTGTTAGGTCCTTATGTGAGACACCTGTCATCCTGTTTCTTTCACTCATGCACAGACCTATGATAAAAGGAGTAGCTAATAACACCATGGCCTTGCATTTCCTGGTTTTGATTCTTCACTCGGTACCAAAAAAAGTATTTATATCTTTAAGTGGCTGCTGTTATCTCTGGATTCTTGGATTTACTCATCCCCTGTATATCACAGAACTTGAGTTAAAGGGGGAATCAGCCAACCTTGGAGCCATATTAGTTCTTTGCCCAGGATGGATCAGCATTACTGCTGACCTTAAACTACACCAAGTTTCAGTGGCTGCTGCCCAGCTTTCCAAGCTGCAGAGAATTGCTGTAATGCTGCAAACATGAGCATTTCTTGTGGTGTGCCTTCCATCCAGAAAGCAGTCAGGAGATAAGTGAAATTACCCATTACCAGGCATGTAGAAAACTGAGCAGTCAGGGACAGAACCAGTACCTTAAATTTAATTTGCACTGGACTACCTACAAAAAATTTCTGGTTTATTAAGCTATATCATTCCCTGCGCTTTGCCACCATTACTCACAGCTGACCTCACTGACCACTTAGAAAGAGTTCTGGGTCAGAAATAATTCTGCTCTATTATATTTTATGCATCATCACTTTCTCTTGCTTTTGTAATGTTAGGGGTCTTTTACCAACATGAATCCCCATGAGAAGCAGTAAAGGGAAAGACAATACCGAACTGTGCTAGGGCAGATCCTGTCAACATCATAATCTGCCCCGGAGAAGTGCAAGACCCGCCCGCAGTACAGCAAAGAAATACTTTGCTTTCATTATAGGTGATAGTGTTTGTTCAATTAAATTAAGGCACACAATAGTTCTGTCTAAATCAGAGCTTTCATCTGTGTTTGCACAGGCAAGGGGAAACCTCAACCCTTTCACCACATCCAAGAACTACGCATTCAAGCAGAATGTCCCAAAAGCAAACATTCTCAAAAGGGAAACCAGAATTTAATCCTGTTAAAACCTTCAAGTTTCAATGCAATCTGTTTTGTGGTCCCATTGTTTCTGCAGAAATTTCTCCAATACGCAGTCTAGACAGTAGCCTTGACAGACTTATCTTTTATTAATAGAAGACATGGAGAGAACAGGAAGAGAAATGATCTGGCTGTTGCAGATTTCATTGTACACCTACTCACTTTTCATTGCTGTTTTGCTGACATCAATGTGTTTTGTTCTTTTGCACCTATTATCCATCACCATATGTCCTCTGTTCACACACATGACCCTCAGGGAGTCAAACAGCAAAGTATTCTAAATATCAGATATTCAGATTTCCAAACGGTCCTGTCCCTTGCATCATCCGCATACTTACTATGTGTATGTACTAACAACAAAACAGAAGCAGGTTTTTATTCAAGTTTTAGAACTCTTTTCCACAGACCATGGGGACACGGGGCTTTGGATCACTGTCTTTGTTCAATCTGAGCATATGGTGTCAGTCCTGCACAGTGTTGATGTAGACAGTACCCAGATTGCACAATTCAGAATCTAAAAACTTTCACTGCCGTCTCTTTATTGCTGGGGAGAGGAGAAGGGGAGCATTTTCATGCCACAGGCCAAACCGTGTCCCAAAATCTGTCTGTCCTCCCCCTCCTTCCTCCGCTGACCAAGGACTAACTCTGCAGAGCAAAGCTGAGGAACAGCAAGAACAGGACTCTGAGCTGAGCAGGAGGAACACACCTTGGCAAGGCACCAGCAGCCTGCAATTGTCCAAGTGCCATGTCCTCCTGTCTACCTCAAGGCACTCCTGCACCAAGCAGAAGGAAATGGAGGAAAAGCAAGGAGGTACATTCCTCTGTGACTGTGGGAATGCTTCCTACCTTAATGGGGTAGGAAGCCTGGAGCTGTTTCAAGTCTCCGCTGCTTTAACTGGATGCATCATGCACCCAGAATCTTCTCGTTGGTCTGGTTCCTAGGCTTAAAAAATCCCAGCTCTGCTGGTAGCCATGACTTCAAGCAGAGAAGTGATATTTTTGAAACAGAAGGCAAGGAGATTCCAAGGGAAAAACAGGATGCCTGATTGTGCACCTCAAGGAGACATTGAGTAATGCCTGCAAACCTCCGCTCACTGCTGAGAGAAACAACTGTGGACATGAGTGGAAGGTGGGGAAACAACTGGAAACACCAAAGAGAGAGGAATATAAATAAATTTGTATTCTTCCACTGTACGTCACACTAGAAATTACTTTCCAATTGCAGGCATTAGAGAATCAGGAAATTCAACCTTCACTCCCTTTTAACATCTTACACTTTGGCAGCCCACAGCAGTTCATTTGGCAGGCATGTGCACCAAATGTGCCTTTCAGTCTTGTAACAGATGGAGTACATTACACACAGGACTGCATACCTCACGTACAATATCAAACTCTTAAACTAGGAAAGGACATCCAACAGATCCCACTGACCACAAAATTGCTTCCATATTGTTGAAGAGAAGAATTCCATAAATGAGTTAGAAGGAAATATTCCCTCTGCATGGTAAATAAATGTGCCTGACTGTGCAGCTTCTGGTTTCATAGGTGTAAGCAATTTATTCTTGCATTCATATTTTACTTTGAATGCATCCCACATGAAATCTAGACCCAAATAATTAAATATGCTCTAATCTCTTTATATTTATGGTATAATTCTTTCAGAAAGAATGAGTACCACAACATTTGGCTAGCTGCTTGGGTTTAGTGGCTTTTTTGTTTTATAGTTATAAATACCAGAATAAAAGATTAGCCACACAGAATTGTCAGGGACCATAGGCTTTTGATTAATTTACAGATTAAAAAGTTTACTTAATTCACAGATCACATATAAAGATACTGTAATTTCAGGTACAATTTACAGAATATTTTCAGAAATGCTCCTAGCAGACTGTTGTTTTCTAAGTGCCCACAGCAGATTAGTTGACACCTTTTAAAACATAGCAGCTACCAGGTGCATGTCTAATGCCAATGAAGAAAGAACAACCAGTGGGCAGAATGAGAAAAATAACAGAAGGACAAAATTTCAAAATATAAACACTGATGGCTTTATTATTTATATACTAAGAAACCGAAGGATGGATTCACAGAACTGTGAATCACACAGTTAGAAACTATCAGTGAGTGTTTAATGTATATTAAATATATCTGCTAAATTATACAGAATATTATATAACTTACATTAAACACTCATGGGTAGTTTCTAATTTGTGGTGTGATTTGAAGTGAGATAATCACTTCCTCTGCAATTTCAGAATCTGTCAGGTGGGGATAAAAATATTTGTTGATATCACTGGTCAAGCCTGAGGGCACCCTGGTATTTGAACAGCAGCCATTCGTGTGTATAGTTTTACAGTTTTTATCACTGAATTATGGATGGTTCTGTCAGTACTTCAGCAACACCAATATAAGGCATGGACAGAAAATCCTCTCTTATTCACTGCAGAGCTGTATTTGAGAAACAGACTATGAGTCCACTTGTTCCTCTGTGATCAACATCATCTCATCTAGAGTAGGTTCAGCTGCAGACACAAAGCGATTCAGTGTAAAATGTATGCTGCATGTTAGCTGTTGCTCAGAGTGGCTTATCAGAGATCATACGAGATGTTTTCCCCTTTCCTGATAAATCTAGGTAAAAGTTCTTCAAATTTTTACACAAGTATATATAATTAGCTGCTTGTTGATATACATCCTGGTATTAAATACATCTGGTACACAGCAAAACATAACACTTATTTGTGGACATAACGATGCATAGTTTGGTCTGTCTGAACCCAATTATCTGGAGAAGTGCATATCCAATGAGAGAGTAAATATCCATACATGAACAGGCTTGCAATACAGAAAGGTTCAAAAAGTAAATGACTCTATTTGTTCTCATCCTATGGAAGGTAACCATATTAGGTCTACAAGAAAACCTCTAGAAAGAAATACTTTTTTCAGAAAGTTCATTTCCTGCTACCACAGGTTAAATTGAGCAAAGCAGAGGTACAAAGATAGTGTTCAATGAATTCTTACATTTCAACAACTTATCCAGACCACAGAGACAAGATAACAGGCAAGGGTAGAGACCAGCTCCTAATTCCTGGAAAGAGAGTAAGAATTTGCAAAGACAAATACTCCTGTGTTCAGCCAAGCCTTATCTCTTTGATCCAAGTACAAATGGATTTTGTTGTGGGGAAGACAAGTGCCAATAAAGCAAGTACACAAATTTCTGTAAGATAAAAAATGCTGTTTACATCAGTATGTGGATGTATTACTTCAGTATAAATATATAACAAATAATTTCAGGCATAAAAATTCAATCCTGTTCAAGAACTCAGTTGTACCTATAAAATAAGTTTAATCAGAGCAGGCAAAAAAAAGAGGAGTAAGAAGCACAGCAGGCTGACTGTGACCAGTCTAAGCCTTCTCCTCTCACACAGACACACGTAAATCTCTTTGGTTCTGCTGTGCTGTTGAATCTAGACAAAGAAAGTATTGTACCCCACAGTCCTAGACCACTCTCCAGGGCTCTTGACTGTGGAGTGGCATTGGTAAAGGACTGGGGCTTCATGGGGATTTTATAATATTTATAATGATAATATGAACAAAGGCACTGATGCCAAGGTACTCCGCAGACAGAGACAGAGCTGTGCTTCCAGAAGAAATGCCACACCAGATAAATTACCTAGCCTGGGTTGCCTGAGCTCTTTGTGTCCAGTGGATGTACGCACACATTTAGGTTATCTGATCTTCATTCACTATTTATGTGCAAGACATCAGTCAGTTTAAGCAATGCCACTCTGATGTACTCAGAGGTGAGCTAAGCATATTGATTTCCTTATGCATTAGATCCAACTCCAGAAATAAAAGGATAAATATGTGAGAAATATATAGATATAGATACAAATATATAGATATAGAGATATAGATACATATATGGGACTTGTCTGTATAGTTCAGGACTTGCTCTGCCTAAAACCATGACTTGGTAAGATGTAAGGCAGGTCCTCTAAGAAGGCATAGGATACCGTGTTGTGCATGTGCCCTGCTGAATACTCCAACCTGTGGATATTTACAAAGTTAGCTGACATAAGTCACAGATTAGAAAGTGGTGACTCTCTGCTATCATCTACCAAGCAACAGTGGCAAGAAAGGCAATGTGTCCCCTTCAGCAGTGGCTGTTCACAGCCAGAACTTGGATTTGACCTCATCTGAATTTGGAGTGCTAAAAGCTGGGGTACAGGACTGTCTCTTACAAGATTTCTGATGGAAACTGCTGCATCTAGATCAGATAAAATCAAAAGAGAACCTGAGTAAGAGCTCAGATAGCCACACTCCCATTATTTGACCTATCTTAGAACACTGGGTATGATTTGCAGGTAAACATGTAGGTATCCCCTTAAAATATCTCAAAGAAATGTACACATAATAAAGCACACCTTTTCAATATATATTCTCCTGACTTTTGTTTTGGATACACTAAACACAAACCTACAATGTGGATTTGCTGTTGGATTATTAGTGGGATATAAACTGAAACCTAACCACTGAAACAGCAAGCATCTTAAAAAAACCCAAGACCAAAACCAAGCCAAACCATAGGGAAAAAACCCCAACATTAAGAAAACAGCAATGAGTTTAGCTATTTTTTACTCACAGTTACCAAAGCCGTGAAAAATAGTAATTAAATACCTGTGCTTACACCCAAAGGCATGAACATAGTGTAAACATTTTTGTTTATATATTGTGAGGGTCTCAACCTTCACCCAGAAAGAAGATTATTGAGACTATTTTTATTGTTTGAAGTTTGAACTAGATCATATCAGATTGCCATCTGCTTTCTTTGCAGTCTCTATCTCACTCCTTTTACTCTCCCTTCCATTTTATTTAAAACACATTTTTAATACAGGTCCCATCAACGTAGCATTCTCAAAGAACATTTCTCATGTTATAGAAGCTTTCCACATGGGTGAAGGCAATGAAAAATTAATTTATTTCCAGTTTTGGAGCAATTCACAGAAACCTGCGTTGTGATGGGTTAGCAAAAACAAATAATTTTAGTTGTCCAGGCTCTAGACAGGTTATATCTTGGCAGTCTTCTCTTTCATCTTGCCAGATTTTTGATAGAATTGGTATTTGTATTTTTGACAGCTAAATACAGTGCTGCTTGGAGCTATTATTCCACTGCAACACTGCTTCATCCTCTACTATCTGCTCAGCCATCCTCCATCTGATGTGGCTAAGGATTTTAAGACCAAATGCAGCTGCTTCAACAGGTGATCACTGCAGTTCACAAACTAGAATACTACTTGAACATGGACCAGAGTTTATTCTGCTGCTGTAATGGGCTGGAAACAGTAATGGCCCAAGTGACTTCACTGGTGAGTATCCAGATGTTCACTGTAAAGGTGGTGATCTCCAGGAGGGGACTGGGAAAGAGTGGGTGACACTATGCCTTCAACACTGGGACAACACTGTTGCTTCAGCCTCCCTATGGAAAAGTATGATTGTCTAAAAAAGTCAACTATTCAATTGAACTCTACTTCCACTTAACAATAATACCTTATTACACATTACCAACTATTTTTATGCTTCTTTATCTCATTTACAAGACCTTTGCTGGTTTCCCAATTGGTTAAGAAAATCATATTGCTTCAATAGCCAAGGTAGCTACTTTCCATCTAAGTCTGGTCCTGGTCCTAGGACACAGATTTCGAGTTTAGACATCTCTGCTGTTATCCACACCTTGCTCACCTTGTTGTACTGCAGTGTGACCTTAATGATGTTTCCTCTTTCAAACTTGGAAAAGTGAAAATGGATTTGATTTTCAGTCATAGCATTTCCTTGACACTCCTTGACCTTAATAAATTGTCTGTGGGACTCTAAATGACATTTAACAGCCTAATCTCTGACCTGAATAATGTGAGAGCTGCCTGTTTGGAAAAATTACTTTTTTTTCATGGGATACTGTTATTGCATCTGCCAAAGGTGCTACTCCGTGCGGAGCCCTGAAAAATGCAAGAAAGGAAACTATGGTGGATGTCTTATTCCATGACTTAAGTTCCAGGACACCCCCATATTTAAAAAAAATACCTGGGATTTTTTAGACCACTGCAATGAATATTGTTAGACACCAAATTAAATCTTGTTGAACCTGGTTCAGCCATTTCCCCTCAATGAAGAGGCAAAGCAATCCTTTTCCTATAGGTAAAAGGAATTTGATGTGTTTTTATTTGAAGCTTGCATGGATGCTGGGCACTTCAGTTAGAAAAGGAGTGAGATGCTGATAGAGGAAGACCAAAAAAAATTAGATTTGCTTGTGGCGCAGAAATAGGTACAAAACCAGGCTTAGCCCTAAACCAAAAGACAGTGGGGAGGATATTACTTGATTACTCCTCTGCTCGAAAAAAATAAACCCAGATTATCTGTGTTATTGCAAGTAAATAAACCCGAAAAAACTAACTCAGCTCACTGCTTGGTCTCATTTCCTCACTGGAATACCCTAAAAAGCCCCAAATGGTTTCTAGACGCTTGGACCCAAAGGAAGGCAATTAACTGTGCTACGTCTTTTGTGAAGAAAGAGAATTTGTGTGGGTAGATCTATTCCCTGCTGTTCTACATTTGTTCATGTTTCCGATGGGTGTATTCTGGTTAATTAAACTTTACATAATTTGTTATTTAAATAATTGCTAAATTATTTAATTCTGAAGTTATTGTGAAGTCTAGTTCTGGAAACAGGTGGAAAAAAGAAACAGCATAACTGCCCACGAAACAGTTTAAGTCAAGTATTTTACTTGTCTCCCATTCTCTTCATCTTTTTTTCCCCACCTCTCAGAAGATGGGTGGTATTCCATAACTTGACCCCAATTATACATTTGCTCCAATTATCTGACCTTTCCTCTCTCTTGCTATAACCAACATCTTACTCACAGTACTGCTAGCGCTTAATATTTGTCTCTACTGGCACTCAGGTTCAGGAAGATTTTGCCTAAAGAAAGGCAGAGGTGAAATGAACAAGAGAGCACATTCTATAGTCCACCCAGAAGACCAAAAGCTTTCTCTCTTCAATACACCTCCCCAAGAGCCTGTTTTGTAAATACATCCAGCATCCAAATTTAGAGAAAAAAATAAATCAAGCATAATTAAAAGAACTTTACAGAAAAAGCTTGAAAGTTATCTTAGCTTTCTTAACTTTCCTTTATTGACTCCTACATGACCTGTATCAAACTAAAGATCTTTCTTTAAAAATAAATATATTTGTCATTATCAAAATGATACTTTGATTCCTCTCTATTCACCATTCTTATCTCCACACATGGTGGGTTGGCCACCTGTTTAGTGTCAGCAAAAGAGCCTCTTTTTCTCTTATGGGGGAGAGAGCCAAGGATATAATTACTATATATAGCGCATGGAACACAATTGTCTTATACTTTCCAGTTTTTATTTTTCATGATAGGCTCTATATCTTATTCTTCTGGGTAATTTCATGGTTTGTGCATTTGAAGGCAGAAATGAAACTAGAATTCCATCACAGGTGTTGTTGACTGATAAAGATAGAGAATAAAGTCTATTTTTAGAGCTAGCTAGCTAATAAGTAATTTAATTGTTTATCACTAATGTTCCTAGATTCAGATGTTCTGATAATTGCAATGGATAGTCTGAAGTGGAAGAAACAGATGCCATAAATGACAAGACATAAAATGTTTTGCTGATGTACCTAAAGTTTTATTTCAATATACTGTATCTACTTAGAGGAAAAAGAAAAAAAAAACACAGACAACTTAAAATTTCAAAAATTAAGCTTTTCTTCAAAAACTTCTGTTATAAATGGAATTAAGTTTTATCCAAAATACCATTTAAATCACTTGATCTTTAACAGTAATAAATGCAAGAAAAAGACTTTGAAAACACAAGCCCCATAGAAAATATGTAACATTTGGGGAAATTTCACCGTGAACTTTTAGCTATGTCTATCTCCTCATCTTGTTCACATCTACTCTTTGTTCAAGTTGAATCACTAAAGTTGTCTCTGGATGTTGTCTGGTCCAAGCTCTTACCCAAAGCAGAACTAGCCTCCAAGCAGCCTTCAAGTTGAATTAGTTTGCTCAGTGTCTGCCCTATGCCATGAAATTTCAAGGGATAAACACATCTTCTTGGGGTACCTGCGCTGGTATTTAATCACTCTCACAGTTAACAATTTTTTGCTTAGAGTTACAATCTCTTTTGCTGCAGGTTGGGACTGCTGTTCTTTGCCCTACAGGTACACACCCCTGAGAGCAGCATGGTTTCATCTTCTACACAGCCCTCATTTTGCAGCTCTAGACTACCACAAGATTCCCCTCTAGTCTTCTGAAAATTAAGCCAGACAAAACCATTGCCCTCAGTCATGAAATATATTCAGAGGTTTTCTGATGAGCAGGATAAATGTAGATGTCCAAACCTAAGATCATAAACCCTTAAACCATGAAATATGCAAGCCCTGTTATTTCAAAAGATCCTCTAACCCAAGCCTCCAACCCTCACATAAAGTTAGTTCCAAAATAGCCTGGGATTAGAAACTAAATCAAGCACTGGACTTCACACTGGTTTGATGATGACATTGTTGCTATTGTTATTCTGAAATGCTATTTTACTCTGCACAAACACTAGTAATTGGAGACTGATTTTTGCTAACAATAAAGTTATTCACTTTTTGCACAAATAATTTCTACAAGTAACTGAGAAACAGAGGAAAACTAATTCTTTGTTTCTTTTTTACATTGGCACTGGATTTTTCTTACTAAACAGAGTTTTTATGTAGTCTATTTAAACATGTTGTTACTAGTCTTCCAAACAAGTAATGCCCTTTAACTTGCTTTACGCTATCTTTTCTTAAGCATAAGCTACTTGTCTCCTAAGCAAGGTCTCTCAAACATTACATTCTAAAGAAAGGAAGATGATTTATTTTGTTTGTTATGACAGTTTTCAGGATCTAAAATGCTGTCTGAATGAGATCTTTTTCATGCAACGCTTTTTCAAAGTCTATCTAGGCAAAAACAGTGGCTTTGACAAAGTTTACAATAATGTAGGGATTGAACGCATAGTTTCATAGATCACCTGAAAAAGATTAAAGAGAATCAATAAACAGTTACTTCTATGATTCTGAAGCCAACCCAGATATTTCTGTTGGAAGAAAAGACAGCTACAAAATGAAGATTAGACAAGATTTTTGAAACAAAAGGTAAGTTCTATTCATGTTTACATCAACTGAAACTATGGGATTATTTGTCTCAATCTTTGGATAGCAAAAAAGTGAACAAGCAGTTGTTCACCTGTGCAGATAAAGCCTGGTTCACTGAAAGGCACATCAAGGAGAGAAAGGACAGTCTTTATGATAAACTTTTGTTTATCAGTCAGTATCTCCATTTCCATTTCTTGAAGTTTAACTTTTCAAGTCCTGCACTGTTATCACACTGCAACCACATGTCTAGAAATGCTGGTCAGTGTCATGTTAAAGACCTTGAGAAAAAAAAAAGAAAAAAAAAAACGAAAAACAAAAAACAAGGCTTTTGCTGGTATACATTAGTAAAGTTGCATTGCAGCTCTACCAGGAAAACCTGTTCGCTCAGCCAAACTCATGTAAACTATACTGGCAAAATCTTTCTGCTTGACCTCAGTCCCTTTTCCAAAATACTCTATACAGGAATGAAAACTACAGAAAACCAACTCATCTCCCAGGAGTTTGAAACTGCTGACAAGTCAGTCAGGCTACCACTGGCCAGAACCACCCAGCTACTGTGCTAGCCACACTTCTTCACAGTAGAACTAATTTACACCCTACTTAACACCAATGGCTGGGTATGCTCAGTGCCAACGCTCAGGGAACAACCCTAGTGGAAAACTTTTTCAAAAATTCATGTAAATTACAATAACAGTTATAGGTGCAGGGCAGGGGGGAAGCAGCCTGACTACGGGGGTAAATGAGCACAAAGTTGCATAAAAAATCAGAGTATAGAAGCATCTGCAGAACCCTGTGGAGCAGAAACAGGCATTTTCCACTCTTAAATGTAACTTGTCCATGAGAACAGTTTTGTTAGAAGAAATTCACTCAGATCAACTCTACAGCCTAGATAAAAACTGTGAATTCACAGACAAATTTAGTTTCCATGGATGTCAGTCCAGTCTATTTAACACTCACTAACAATTAGGAAAAAAAAATCCTAACATTTTTAAATATAATATTAAGCAAATTACTATGGTCATGATGAAAATAGACTACAAAGCCAAACAGCCTGAAAATCTTGCATTTGATCAACTCACAAAAAAATACCTAGCTGTATTTCAGTTTCAGCTTTTATAGAGGCGGCCATTACATACCTGCTTTTTCATATACCAGAACAATTTTTACATTTTCTGTCTAAAAAAGTGACAAAATATACTACAAAAATTGCTTACAATTCCTAAAAAGCCTAGGGAAACAACTAATTTTAACTTAATGACTGTTCCCAAATGTATAATGTTCTGCTCATGACAGAAATGTATTTCACTCAGTAGATCCTCTTTGAAGCACTCTGGTCATATATTGTTAAATAAATTGCTTCCTAATTAATCAATCAGCTTGGGAGAAAGTTCTACAAGAAACTCTATTCCAGTATGCTCAAATAATAAATTCAATCCCTTTTGTCTTCTTATATTTAACAAATATTATAATAAATAGGTGGACAGACAGGAATGTCTCCCAGAAGATGGTCTGTTAAGTGGATATCCAAAAATTAGAAATATTCAGATCAAAAACATGAACTCAAGAAAAAAGAATATTTTTTTAAGGGCAGAGAAACATACCTGATGTACAGGGAAAAGCAACACACACTTTTCAATCAAAATGAATAAACCTTTTAAATGTCACATATTAAATACGTGCGAAGTAATACTCAGAAATTACATTATTAGAAATTGCTTAGCAACTTATTTCAACTACCAGAAAAATACAAGGAAACCACAAATAATTCATACCTAATTAAACAGAAAGAGAACAAATTCATTGAATAAAGGATTTGAATAAAATTATTGTCTTGCATCTTTCAGCTCAAGTTTCCATGACAACTTTTCTTTACTCATGAATAGCAGGTTTGAAGTAGTACCAACGTATGATTCAGATGTACTCTACATTTTATTTGAGTTTATCAAGCAAGCTTCTTACTAAAGAGAACAGAAAATTCAAGCTTATTACCTTCATTTTGTAAAGGACATCAGCGTGCACTACAAAAGACACTACACTGGTGATGCAACAGTAATTATTTCCATTTAAAATCCTGACTGCTAGCAAATAGTGGCAAATACTGAAAGCCTATGCTTACAAAATATTTAATTACTGTAAATAAGGCTAGTCAAATTTATTTCAAATACAAACAAGTTTTGCTTGCAACTTGAAATATCTCCATATTTAGTGAGTTCAATCATGAAAACTGCACAGGAACTAAACTGTTAATTTCAAAGTGTCAGTATATGAATGACTAGCAGTAGAAAGTGCAATATTCTCATGTGAGCTGTGTGTTAAATGGACATGAAAAAGCTTATGGTAAAGTGCCTTTATTATCCTTCCACTGACTGAGGTATCATCACATGGAAACTAGTTTAAATAAAAGTATGGTTTGTGGGTCTTTGATATTTTTGTGTTCCAAAATAGCCAAGCTTTTGAGAATAATAGGATTAAAAGAAATGAAGTTGATATAGCATCAGACAAGGAGTTTTACCCTATAAATAAATGAGCTGGACTTCTTTTTCAGGACTTTCTTTTTCAGCTTTGTATACAAGTTGCATTCTCTGAGTTCATCAATTCAAAAACCTCCATAGAATTAATAGAGCAGATTTAAAAGAAAGCATTTGCAATTATCACAAAAGAAGTATTCAGCTTTTCTCAAAGGGCACATCTCTTTTTGTGTTTCCTCAAGTAGCTCTGGAGACAGATGCAGCAACACATGAGCTTGCTCAGCACAACTTATTAACTCAGTCTCAGAGTCATAGTAGTGAAGCCATATGATCTACAGGCCAAAGCTGGTCCAGTTCCAGGCAACTTTAAGTGTAATCAGAGGAAATATATTCACTTTTTTTGTCTATCCATAGAAATGTACTCACAGCCAATATTTCAGCTTCAGGTATGTGTTCTAATTGTCTCCATTTTTAGAAGCTCAGCATGAGATACACCAGGAGAAAGCTGTAGAGAAGCGCACATTTAAGCATCAGCTACATCAACCCCCGGGAACATAGCTGCTCAGCTGGGTTTACTGAGTTTATGTTTTAAAAAATTGGCTGTGGTCAGTGGTTCCCAATCTGAGGATTCATGCACTGTTTCTACCTGTGACAACCAGGCCTAGTCTCAACAGGTTAAGGTTAAGAATAAAAGGCATACCTACCAGAGTGCTTTTTAGAGGACCTGAAAGGTAAAAACCACTGGCAGCCCTACCCAGGAAAGTACTCGACTGCCATGGAGCATCACTTCACATCTCCCACTGACTGCACTGAGACTTCTCCTCCCACCAAATCACTGAAAATACAGCTCACGTGCAATTATTTCTAGCCTCTCTTTGTCAGTAACATTTTCCTCTGTGACTAAGGTCTTGTGCTTAGCCCTGTTACTCAGCTGTCTGTATCTACACAGGGAATCTCTTTTCTGTCACCTTGTGCTAATAAACATTTGCTCACGAAATACTATAACTGAGCACTACTTCAATCTGTTGCAGAGAAATGCTGATTTCAAGTGTTTTAGAGTGTTTGCCTGAGGAATTCATCTGACCACTGCCTTTCACTTACTTGTGAAAGAACACTTTTTAAGCACTCTTAACCAGCTTCTGTTGTTATCTTTTGTCCTTCTCCTGAAGAGGTTAAGACACTAGAATCTAATTCTGAAGATAAAAAAAAGTAAGATTGTCACATCACATTTGTACCACAAAAGGACTTTCCTTAATAGTCTGTACACAGGCTTTCTCAAGTGGTATTTAGAATGGGTGAATCACTAACATGAGTCAAAGTCACAAGAGTTAGATGAAATCCCAATTCAGAACTGTGTTGACTGATCTCAACACTAGGAAACAATGAAGAAAACATGGAGTACAGTTGAGTCCTGAATAGCCAATCCTAATATTTTAAAGGCAAGTCCAGTTGTCACTTCTATCATATATACAGTTATACTATTATTTGGTAGAGGGAGGGGGAATATTAGGGATACTACTATTAGGGATACTACTAAATAATGAGATGTTATGTAATTCCCCATTGTGTCACGTCACTACCGTGCAGTACACACACCACATGTATAAAAATAGAATTCGCGAACACTGAAATATGGCAATGCTCTATAGCATCTGCAATTTTTTCTCTTACGGTATTCTGTCTACATATCTTGTATTTAAATTACTGTGCTACAGAGAAATTATAAAGCCACCAATAAATCATATAAGTTACCCTTTCTAAAAAGAAAATAATTATGGATTTGATGTTTTAAGTCTTTTAAAACATTACAATTTTCAAATGTACTAAACATTGCAGTTTTACGGCAATTTTTTGCTTGAAAAATCCAAAGCTAGAACAAATACTGCATTAAATTATATTACTAATGGCTCATTAATAAAGATTATTTTTGAGAAAAAAAGAAAAAAAGACTACATAGCTATACTTCAGGAAAGTGAAGAAAACATTTTTTTTGTCATGCTCTCTGTTTCCTCTAATCATTTGTTGTGTTTAGAGGTTTCAAAATTTGCAATAAATCTCATAGGTGATAAATTAATAGGGACTGCACATTCTCATGAACAAGGTCACCAGATAAATTGTAGGGGGTTATCCTATTTATCAGATTAATAATTCTGCACTCATATAAATTTACATGTAGCCAGATGGAATGCAGCATGAGTGAGTCTTTATTTAGGTTTTACCTGAAAAACATCTCAGTATTGAGGCATCGTACAAAGCATGACAGAAGTATAGTCTCTTTTCCACAATGAAATGGTCCATTTGTATTTTATTGAACATTTTTATTTAAAAAATGCTAAAAGTCTGCTTACCAATATTAAAAATCCAGAGAATAGTTGTAATGTTCATTACGTGTGTGTGCCATCTTTTACCATAGAGCCAAACCTAGTTCCTACAAGTGACCTTTTCTGTCAAGACTTTAATGAGATAAACACATAGTGACTATCCTTAAAAAAAAAAGGCTGGATTTTGTTCTGTTATAAGCACATAAACAACCAAACTTCAGTGAAAAGTCAGTGTTCCACCAGCTTCATTTTGTGAAAATAATTCCCTCAACCATAGTGAACTGTAGCAAATTATAGTCAGAAAGCCTTGGCATCATTACTGCTGGGAAATCCTGCCTAAATAGAGGCTGCCTTCAGCATGAATGTGACAAGGTCTGGCTCTGCACATCTTTAACTTCATTTTCTTCTGGCTAGATAAAAGAAGTTTTATATTAAAACAAAAACCACTTCACAAGCTACTTTAAAAATATATTCAAAGCTGCTGGCATTTGCATAGAGATAAAACCAAAACAGTGTAGCACTTGTATGGGCACGAACCCAGTTACTACATGAGTGCAATAACTGAATTAGTTTATTAAGAACGGACAGCAGTTGAAATACACAGATCAAACTGTAACACGTGACCTCTCAACCAATGACATTGAGCACCTGAATGAGCATGTCCAACAGAGTACCAAGAACTACAGGTTCCAGAATGCCTTGCAGCATTCTTCCCCTAATAAGAACTCCTACAGAAAAAGGGGAAGAATCACAATTTCTAAGGATTCCATCACTTAGGGGAAAAAATCCATTACTCCCCCACACTATGAACCTGCCCGAGGTTGTATCAAGACCTCCATATGATCTTCAGCATCTCCACCATCTGTTAGTGTGTATGACCAAGAAGGTACTTGTCCAGTAAAATGAAGTTCATGAAGTTTTGTCTTTTCCATCTACTTCTTATAACATGGGTCCATTTGTGAAGTTGTGTAATCCTTCACTTAAGTCAAAACACACTATGATGGAATGACTTTGCATGAAAAGGCACATGCAAGGACACGATTTTCAAAGCAAAGAAAAAAATGTGTCTGAATTTTCAATTCGCTTGAACCTGCATGCTTTAGTCCTTCACATACACCCGTCCTCCATCTTATTCATGATATATATGGGCTTCTGTTTAGTATTACAAATCAAGATGATTTTCCATTCCGGTCTATGTTGCTGGCAGTCATGAGTCACCTTAATCACATGGCCTTTTAAGTGGCTAGTCCTTGCTCTTTGAGCTGAATAAGTTAAGCTTCCTACAGTCCTGATCTGATGTGGCCTCTATTTAACATAACTGTTTATCTTTCTAAGATCAGATAATGATAATAGACAAATGCCTAGTTTCTTAACTCCCTTACATTTGTGCAAATCTGCAGCTTTGAATCTGAATTCCATAGCATTTTTCCAGGGGCAAAGTGACATAATTTTATAAGGACTCCTTGACTAGAAACAGTGCTTTCTCTGACCCTTTTTTAACCAGAAAAAAAAAAAAAAAAAAGAGACAGAGAGAGAGAGAGGAAAGATGCCCAAGAACTAATAAAAATATTATGTCCTGGTCCAATTGGCTTTCAAGTGCATTTTTCTGGAGATGGTCAGAAAACACTTTGGTTTTCTGCATTGTGCAACCAGTCTACCAGTCACGTGCCTTATATTGCTTCTTTAGAAGCTACTCTACTCTACTTAAAAATCCACATTAGAGTATTTAATTTTCCCTTCAGTGACAAACCTGTCTTTTATCTAAATGCTTTTTACTCCCAAGCAAATTGGAACCTGCTTTTACTTTAAATTTTTTAAACAACTATGTAATAGCAATGTAATGAACAAAAAACTATGTTGACATGTTTTCAGATTGCCTTTAACATTTAAATTTAATTGTATCCCTCTTCTCTTTATTTTCAAATCACCTCCTTTCTTAGGCCCAGATAGTTATTTGTATTTAACCTTAAAGCAGAAAATGAATGGCACTGTTACTCTGCAGGAATGCAGGTAACCTGATAACATCGTTTTCACTAGCTCTTCAGGTTTTTAGAAAACAGGTTCTTGATGCTGGAAGTGAAATTTTTAAGGATTTTGTTCACATCTTAGGCAGCACGGCCCTTCTGAGCACTACGGAAAATGAAGAGATAATGGACAGAGATATTCCAAAAAACCAGGCTGGATTTAATAAGCAATTGGAATGTGTACCATGAATGGTACTTGGTTTGTCTATAAAGAATGAAAAAGGAGATTAGATCCAAAAATAGGAGAGTATGTCCATAAGCAAGTTAGGATTTGGAGAAGCATCCAGAATGATCATTAGGCTGTGCCAGAGAACACGTCTGGCTAGGCTTCAGCATCAAAGCTTGTCAATTAATAGGGCTTACATACACACACACCCTGATTCTTCCTTTTCAAAAGCAAGTGAATTATCTGATACTCACTTTTGGGTCTGTGTGCGCTGGGTAATGACATCTCTACCCTGCTGTCTGAGGATTTCCTGCAGGTGACCCAAGCAGGGTCACCTGCAGGAATTGTGTAGGGTTCTGTACAATCTGTTCCCACAAATAAACACTTGTGCAGCTTCTGCAGTGCTGCATATTGCTAAAACTATGTAACTTTTAATAGCCCAATTTAACAATACCTTGCAGGTGTCTGCTTGAGTGAAGGTCATACATTCCTCTCTACCATGCATGAAAGTAGAAAGTCAAGAGTTAGACTCAACCTCCTATCCCCCTACCAGCACTTTAGGATGTTCTAGTTGGTTCTGATCAAATATTATTAATTGTTCTGTTTTAATATTCTTTAATGATCCCTAAATAGATCTGGCCAGACCAATACATCAGCAGTCCTGAAGAAGGATCCTATTTTACATTTCACATTGGATCAATTTATGTTTTGAAAATATTGATTTTCTCATCATCTAAAAGTGTAAGTATTACAGGGTGTTCTGTTGGTAGTAGAACTAACAAGCAGGTTTCCTACGGTGTGGAGTCCTTTGTTCTCAATCCTCTGACAACACTCTTCCAAAGGCAAGAAATAGAACATGCAGCTGCTAATATCCAACTGTATGTGTGACTGCTGGCTGGTTAATGGGCCACAGAACAGAGCATCTAACACTTGAGTTGTCTGTTGGAGTTTTTTTCAGTGAAAACTTTTGTTTCTACAGAGTCACTGGTTCTCATCAGATCTGTAGGAGTGTATACTTCATTCTAAGATTCAAGAGAAAAGTTGTAAAAAAACTTCATTTTAAATGTAAAATCTCTAATACTAGCCAAGAAAAAAGAAAATGTACTACTATATACACTGTAACATCCAGTCTCTGTGTTAACTATGTCTGAGTTCCAGCTGCTTGATTGCTCCAGTACCACTTATCTATTGTCTGCTTCTGGGTTGTAAACACTTCATGGGATATGGGACTACCAAGTATTATTTGCCACATATTAGTGCACTACATAGAGCTTTCAAGCCTTGTTGGTCCTTAGAAGCATCTTTAAATGCTAAACAAAAATGAAAAAACAGTGCTGATGAAGTAAATCTATTCTTCTTTTAAGCTACTCAGCTACAATTCAGTCATGGCACACTACTCATGTTTAGCTTTCCGTGGCAATCTCTTCCTCACATAAACACAGAAACCCAAAGATTTTTTTGTTAACTCCAAACATTCTATCTCCTATTCACCAGAGAGAAAAACCCAGCAACTTTACTGGTCACTGCCTTTGATAGCTTGGGTTTTAAGTAACTGGGCAATAATGTACCATCTCCCTTATAGCCATATGCCAGGGAAGTTCCCTATGAAAGGCTACAGTGACAGCTTTCTGAGAATCAGACCATCCCACATTTGAGTGCTGTACAGATCTATTCTCCTGGTCCATCTGTTAGAGTGGCAAGGTGCCTGCTTGCAGACCAACATGTCCCTTTTAATAAGAAAAAATAACAATTATTAAAAAAAAGAAAAGCTTCCAGCTGATGTAATACTTCCAGGATTTGTAGTTCCACAAGGAATCCCTCCTCAGTCACGGCGATACCATATGCTTCTTTCGCACAGCACCTAGTGACTCGTGTGCCAAACTTTGGTGGCAGGAAAAAAGAAGACTGTGAGTTCACAACTGCCAGGATGACAGACTGTCTATAGCAGTGGAAATCTGAGCAGTACACTAAGGCAACATGTGCTGTCCAAACATGTCACAAAGAAGCACAATTGGTATCTGTGGCTGATAAAACCATTCATCCCTGAAGTGTATCAATTGTAACTAAGATATTCCAATTTATCTTCTGTAACTCCATATTAAAACAATAAACCTTTTTTTTAACTTATGTTTCTCAGGCAGGTCTTTTGGGCATTCTGTGTTTATTATTCTCCTGGAACCTTCATATCAGTATGTCCGCATTAAAATGAAGTAATTTCTGACAGGCCCAAACTTAGCACGGGATTTGAAAGGCAAGCTAACTTAATTCCTGTTTTCATATGGTGTGAGAACAAACATTGAGTAGGAACAGGGAAACCCATTGTTTTCGAAGGACTTACAAAATTTGGTATTCAGTAAGCAACTCCATGAAAAATGTACAAAAGAAGACCTGGTGCATTCCTTTTGGATAAGTGGACTCAAAGCTTAACAGGTGGAAAAGCTGGTTGATGCTTGTTTATTCTCCTGAATCTAGTAAGCAGATCTGTTGAGAAACAAAAGCCTTTCCTGTAGTCATTTCCTGACACAGAGCAGAGTTTTTAAGTTTTAAGAAAATGCAATTTTGGACAAGATACTATCTGGTTGTCAGTCTAGAGGCAAACTTCCAGACCAGCTGCATATATTCCAGGTTGTAATTAGCTGAGGTGGTTAATACAACAGTAGGGAATTACATGTCAGATTTGGAAATCTGCATTTATTCCAGACATTTAAATGACAAATTTGAACCTGACCAGGTGCAGAGTCTTCCATTGGAAAGTCTGAGTGAAACAGCAAGTACATACTGATAAGCAAAGCCAGCACTACATAGTGATAAATAGGCCAACAAGCACAGTGAAATAGTGACACCTATGTTTGAAAACTGTTTTCATTTGGATATCAGGATACTCTAAAAGACTTCCAACTTTATGCCCACACCGAGTCACATGCACAGGTCTTAGTGTGTCGCAGTGTAGAATCAGGACTTCGCTGACTTGGGATCAGATCCACACAGGAATATAGTCTTCACAATGCTGAGAGTACTATAGTGATGCCACATTGCCCCTGGCTTTGAAGCCTTTCTCTCTGTACCCTGCAAAGGGAGAGTTAATTATTCAGAATGAGCACCAGAAAAAAAAAAACCAACAGTACTTTGAGCAATACTACTTACAACGGTCAATAGGAAGGCTATAACAGAAGTCTTACCCTTCCCTTTCCAGAGTTTTTGGCATTGTATTTAGCCCAGCTAGGAGGCATGTCTGCAAGGAGGCATGGGGATTTGAGGGATCTTGTGCCTCAGTTGGCTCAGCCTTTTATGCAACCAATGTGCATGGCTGCAAATGAAGCTGGATACGTGCTCAATGGTCCCTGAACACAAACTTCTATAGAGACCTGTGACCAGTGGCTACTTTAGATCAAGGTAAAGCCAAGACTTCTCAAGGAGAACTGAAAACTTGTTTCCTGTTTTCATGGTGAATGAAGCTATGTAATTTCTTTACAGAGAGGGTGGTCAGAAATTGGAATGGGCTGCCCAGGGAAGTAGTGGATTCTCCATCCCTGGAGGTTTTTAAGATGAGACTGGATGTGGCACTTAGTGCCATGGTCTAGTAACTGCAGCAGTAGTGGATCAAGGGTTGGACTTGATGATCTCGAAGGTCCCTTCCAACCCAGCTGATTCTATGATTCTATGATTCTATATTCTATGATTCTATGATTCTATGATTCTATGTAGGTTTTAATGTGTATGGGGCCAGAATTGAAAACTTATTTGTGTTGCAGTACAAATGAATACCACAGCATATAATTTATCATTTATAATTCATAGTTCATAGTTGCTGTTAGTGAATGGGACAAATATTGTCGATTAATACTGACATTTTTCTTATTGCAGCCTGAAATGATCTTCTAGTCTGCAATTTGATAATTAAAGAGGATGTGCAATCACAGAATGAAAGAAAAGCTCTGATTATCTTAGCCTATGTAAAACCATCACATTTTTCCAGTGGAACTATAATGGTGAGGGTTAATGAGCGTCTTTAGTATAAAATAAAGTTAATTCTGATATTACTACCAGAGATAGCATTATTTCTCAACTACTGCGCAGTCTCACAACTGAATATTCCCTCTCTGAATCCCACAGTAATGTCATTTAAAAAGAAAAATCTCCTGGAATTTCACATCCTACTCAGAAAGAATATATTAGAATATACTGAATCAAGCAGAAGATCAAGGGTCATCAAATAATACTATAGAGGTGTATGGCAGAAGAAGAAAAGGGAGAAAGAAGGTAGAAAAATGTATGTATTGAATTGATTTCCAGTTCTGTGGGCTCCTTGCTGCAAGCCAAGGCAATTTTTCCAGCCTGCCCTCTTTCCTGAGGGCTCTATGGAAGCAGGTCACAAGAAGCATAAATTGTCATGCCATCTTCAGCTTGCACCTAACTGCCTCCTTTCACAGGATCCCTCAACAATTGTCACTGATTCATTTCAGATTTCTAGGAAGAATCAGGTCTACCATATAAGCAGAAGAGTACTGTACTATACGCATACCTACTTTCTCTGGCTAGGGGTAAGTAAGGCTCACTGCTACCATTAGGTAAAACAACACTGCTTACTGACTAGAAAAACTGGTCATCGAGCAAACATTCACTTGAAATAGAATCACAGAATATTCTGATTTGGAAGGGACATAGGTATGTGTTGAAATATCCTGGATTTAAAAAGGCACTACTTCTTTCCTTGTTAGTCTAAATTAGAGAACTCCTAAGCACATCAGGACTAGGAACTTCTAACCGGGACACAGAACAGAACTGTAAGAACAGTACAGAAAAGGCAAGATGAAAGGTGTCAGTTGTTTTCTGAGCTGGGCATTTTTAAATACTCCTCTCACTGGAAACTTTGTGTGTTTGTCAGCACATTTCTGTGCTTCCAGTTCCCCTGCTTCCCAGGGGGAAGAAACAGAAACATGGTGATTTTCAAGGCACCTCATTTGTACGTAGGCAGCAACTTTTACAGTAATGACATGCCAGCACCTTTTCAGAATGAGAAATGCTGGCAACACAATCAGTGCGGAGGAAATTGTTCCAACTTCTCAAACCTGTATAGAAACAGAAGGTAGAAAAGGGATGCATTACTCTGCAACACAACGTTGTGCTCCATTCTTATAAAGAGGAGTTGTGGTTATGGAACACATTTGCCAAGAAAACCTACCAGTAATTTGAGTACCCAGACACCATCTCCTGATTATCTGGACAAGAATAAACAAGCCCTTTCCTGCACAATAAATGTGGGATCTCTTCCACCCCTTTTCACTTGAAATTAAAGAACAGGGAAGGAACAAGTAGGGAGCCTCAGATCTGTTCAAGGGACTCTTTGAACAGAACACACCCCGAAGGAAAGCAAAGTTACTGTAATCTTTCTCACTGTTGTCCTGCCCATTTCCACAGGACTAAAAGAACCTTATTCCAAGGAAACTGAAAAAATTAGTGAAACAAAACCTAGAAGCCATCTTCAAATGTGCCCAGTGTCAAATTAACAGAACACTCTCCTCCTGACAACCATGCAAAGTGCCGTAATGAGACTAAACCTCCATGGAAAGAGTTTCACAAGCCACCACTTTCACAAACCACCCTAAAAACACTACCAGCACTACCACTACTACAGGGTGGTAGTTCAGAGAAACAAATAGTTATCATGTTTACTCAGTGCCCACCTTGACTGAGCTTTTCAACAACAAATAAACAGTTCAAAGCCACAAAAATGATGGTAAGAATGAGTGGGTGCGCATTTACATTAACTAATGTTTTGAAAATAAAAGATATTTCTAGAATGTTGGAATGTATCAGAAACAAGTGTGATGTGTATACCATATACACTGCAAGATGGTGCCAATATACACACAAAATATGTTTCTCTGAAAAGAATCAGTCCACCTACACAAAAACTAAGAGTCGTTTGGCTTAAGAAATGACAAATTCTCACAACCAGGAGCTGGGACAGGTTCATCTACCAGCCCCACAGAGCAGCTGCGCAGCTCACATCAGACTGCTCAGCAGAACAGTGGATGCTATGCTGAGGACTAATGTGTCATTTTCCTGCACCAGTTTAAAGTTTTCTTCTTAATTCAAGAGTAAATAGATATATGCTGCTGTGCAGATCTCTGCACCAAGCAATTCCCACACTGACTTTCCGTGGCTTTTTCATAAATTGTGAGAATTATTTATATAATAATGGAAATTTGTTTTCCTAAAAGTGTATTTAAGAGAGTAGCCTGTTATGTGTCACTGGTGCTCAGATTACACTATACATTACTAAATGAGTCCTCTTTCAGGGATGCTCAGAGAGCATGAAAATCTAGTTTACTAATTTGCCTGAGCCTGGGTTAAGTATTTCTTGTCCTTATCTCTACCAAATATTTGGCCCCAGAAGTACCACAAAATAAAGAGTCAACTGTTGAATTCACAACACAGGGAGACAAAACACTTGCTCAAAATATGTTTTTCATCCAGGATAACCTAGGTTATTGCCTTTCTAGCAGGGAAAGAAATCACAGAACAGGCAGGAAAAACGTTCACTCTAAGAAACAAGCTCCAAGTGCAATGCACCAGACAAAGACCTATGATACACAGTGGCTACTCAAATTTCTAAAAAAAAAAGTCTTACACATGTAACAGAATTCTTAAAGCACCAAGTATTTTACTGGGTTTTATAATTAACATACACAGTTGTTGAGACTACCAGCAAAGCTGAAAGGAACTTCCAAAGGGCCTGCACGAGTCAGCTGAACAGGCAAATGCAATGGCAAACAAATTCAGTAATGAAAAATAAAAAAAAAAATAAAGGAGAAAAAAACGTTTATGCTAGGTGTCCTAAAATATTTCCAATTAATATCATTATTTCTGAAGGAAATTCATGTGTCACTGTAGTCCAGTGAAAACCTTTATTTAATGAACAGGTACTGTTAGAAACGGAATGGAAACACTGAAATCTGTTAATGAATGAGAGTTGGAACAATAATAAAAATAATGCAGTGTTTCTGTAGAAGTCAGTAGTACAGACTCAGCCGGAATTTTGTACGCTATATCCAGGCATTCTACCTCAAAATAGGTGGGATTATTTCCTAATGAACACAGGAAAATGTAGTAATAAGGAAAAAGAGCCTGAAACTCAGGAAAGTCTTCCATGGAAAACTATTAAAACTGATAAGAACATGTCAAATGATAAAGGCACAAATCCTGAGAACTTGTTCATCTTGCCTCCTAATACAAGAATATACAACTGAATACATGGTGAAAAACTGAATGTCAAGTAAACAACTTTCTCATTCAAACTGCAAATACGTATGTTAGCACAAGGAGTCATAGAGACAAGAGCTTGACAAGACTTGACCATTTCTTTGGCTCTCTAGAATATCCGAAATGCTGCTAATTAATGTTAACACCCTCTGAGAACCATATCAAGCTTCATACTGCTGGAGGTTTGTCAACCTCTAACAGTCTCACTATCTACAGGTGACTTCATATTGAACTATTGCTGGCTTCATGTCCTTTCCCTAATTCAGCTGGCACTGAAAAAATATTAAAAACTGAAAAACACTGCTAGACATATCTCTGCTACATTCGAGTAATTCCTGTAATCCTAGCAACTACCAGAAACTCAGCATTATTGTCCTGGCTTTATTCCTCTCCATTCTCGGCATTACACTGACCTCTGGTGGGTGGCAGGAAAACAAGACGTCAAGAAATGAAGCAGACAAAAACCTAAGGAAATCACACCCTGAAAGTTTGATGGGAATTCAGTGAAGGCATGAAGAAAGCCTGACTTTGAGAGTGCTCCAAATCACTCAACACAACAGAGCAGGAGCAATGTCACACTAATGACTCACAAATCACTTTAGAGATACTTCAGCTTCTATACGTCATGCTCCCTCGAGATACTCTCTTTATCATGTTGTAGTAGGATTTCCTATAATACCACTAAAACATTGTATATACAGCAGCCCCTTATTCTAGATGAGGAAAAGAAAGAAAACAACAGATAGATCTGCAAACTTTCTATGCAACACACACTTGGAACAAAAGCACAAATATTTAACATTTCTTGACTATGATCAGGCTATATTTAACTATTTTTGTTTATTTTATTTTCTTCTTTTGCACATTTTTGTGTACCCAAAGCAAAATCACTTGTTTTTAAGGAGTCCTGCCCATTACAGTGATCTGTTTTGTGGCACTCTGCCACAAATACCAGCACCGACAAAACTCATGGAGCAGTTAATTGATATTGGGAACAGAAACAAGAGGCCAGAAGCCAGGAAAGGCAGGAACTAGTTTTCTTGCTGAAGAAAGTACAACAGGGAATTTTAGCTTTACAAGTGAGTGTTAGAAATCACGAAGGAAAACTAAAGACACACCCAGACAGAGTGGAACAAAATAAGATGTTTATCAGAGATTCAGATTTTGACTGCTTGTTAGTACTCCCAGGAAATCGATCACTACTGAAAAGGATGAGGAGCCAGAACTGTTTCTACTACACCGCCCTTGAAGAGTGAGACTGAATACTGAACTGCAATCTCCCTTGCATGTAGTGGTAAATTTATCAAGAACAAACTTGATTTGACATTATATTTCCCAGGGAGTGGGGGGGGCGGGGACCGGGGGGAAGCCGTCTTCTAAGGATATCTGTTGCCAGCTGTTGAATTACACTTTGAAAATGAAAAATAAGAGTGAATTAAGAGATCACTGCTGTTGTGAAGTATTTTATAGAGCTAAAACCAACGCCATCCAAAATAGGCTCTTTCAGTGCTAACACAAATCCTGTCCACACCAACCTGGAGACACAGGTTGCTGCTGGAATGTTGGAGTGGCACTTGCAAGGTGGCTTTATGGCTTTAAAAGAAAATCGTGGAGAAGTATGCATACATCAGTGAGTGTAGATATTACCACTGCTCCCTCCCATGCTTTCTCCAGTTGATGAGATGACAAGAACTGCATGCTACACTTTGGGCTAGCCAGATGATGACTTTTCAGAAATCCTTCAAGAACTTAATATTCTCTAGCCCTTCAACAAATTTGGCTGAAACCATCTTGAAAAATATCACCTACTGATAAGAAGCAAAATAATTTCAATTATTAGATCAGAAAAAAAAATCTCATCAACAACTTCAAAGCCAAAAAGGCTGAGTGTCTCCTGTCTTTCACTAGGTAGATAAGCTATTCTGTCTTAATCACTGCAGGGTGATTAAGTCATGCCCTCTGGCTAAGTTAGCAGACTGGAATAACTCAGCCACTGCATGCTGCAGGTCAATGGTTTAATTCAGATTCCCCCTAAGGGTTCACAAAAGCTACAACAGGGCTTTGTATCAGAACAGTTAAATTCACTACTACTAACCATGCAATATGTACAATAAATAGTCTGAACAACAGATAGCAGTGCCCTGACCTATCAAACCACAACTCAGGAGCACCTTCTGCTAAAGCTTCTAGCTATTTGAATGTGGCAGTAAGGTATCTGTTTCCACCTCAAGAGGGTATTTTTATCCACTACATAACTAAGAATTGTTGTTAGTTGTGCCTTCAATTTATCATGTTCTGGCTTCATGAGGACAGTTATAATAAATAATATGATCACAGATTCAGACATTAGGAATTTAGATTTGCTGTGATCATCTAGAGCAGCAATCATATGAAGTAATTCCTTTTTTGAATTACGTTGCCACTTTCAGAAAAATTCTAACTATGATTGGACTCAATCGATCAGATTGAAAAAGAAAATAAATCCAGCAATGCATTAGCATCTCCCTCCCTTTGTAAATTGTTCCAATGATTATTTTTACCATCTTACAAGTTTTTCAGTAAGGAGAGAACTATGGGATGTGTGACCAACGTCCCTAATCCATATTTACTATAGGAAAAGCACTTTGATCACCATTTTCTCATGGTATCTGATTGTTTTGGCAAGTTTGCAGATACTACAAAGCTGAAAGGCTTGAGGGAAGGGATTCTCTTCAGAGAAAACTTGACAGGCTAGAGGGGTGGACCCATGAGAACCTCCTAAAATTTAACAAGGCCAAGTACAAGGTTCTGCACCCAGGAACAGGCAATCCTCAGTATCAACAAAGGCTGGTGGATGAATGGATTCAGAGCAGCCTTGTGGAGAAGGATTAGGGCATCCTGGTGGATGAAAAATTGAACATGGACCCAGCCATGTCCGCTGGCAGCCCAGAAAGCCAATCATGTCTTGGAATGTATCCAAAGCATTGTAGGCAGCAGGTTGAGCAAGGGGATTCTACCTGAAATGACTACATTTTTCATATAATCAATTAGTGGTTTATAGATAGAATGATTCTCACGTACCTATTCAAGCTCTCCTGTATCCACAGGCAAGAATAATAAATGCCATAAACATTTAAAGTTTTTTCTTCCTACTGTTCACTTACATAATCAAAGTCTGGACTGGTTATATTTGACTTAAACTTCTCTCCAGGCAGCTGTCCCTGAGCTGCAAATCAACACCTGACTGTATCAGTAACACAGAGTTACTCTGCAGATCTCCACTAATTTACTGGCTTGACTGTCATCAACAATCTCATCAGCGTCTTCCCCAAGATGGACTACTTGTATATTGTAAGTATCACTTTACTCGAAGTACTGAGCTTTATGCATGCATAAGTTTGGCTTGAAGTAATGCTAAAGATAATCTTCTTCATGTAGAAAACAGAATTTCAAGTGACAAGTCAAAGCTACCAAAGGTGAGTCTGCTAAAAAATTAATGTTAACATTAATTTAGTTTTGCTATAAACAGAGCACTACTATACCCTGTCTGTTTTAGAGGTACGTCTAAGCATAATGACACAAAAACTAGTTTCTGTAAACTAATGCTGAAGTCCTGAAAGTACATAGGCTTCTCCAGAAGCTCTAAGCATTTCTCCAGAAGCAAATCTAAGCATTTGCTTGCCCTTTGACTTTTTCTCATATTTATCTTTTTTTCCTCTAACTACCTAGGCTGCAATAAATCATCCTCCTGACTTGGACATGTATTACAGCTTTTATATACAGTAAAATTTACATGAACCCGCCTAACTAATACATATGTGAGTACCTTACCTCTTTATACAAAGCATTATGAATCAATACTACTGTTGCATGAGTATAATAGCTTGTCCAAACTATCTTATTGACCTCATGAAGGTCTTGGACTAATCGATGCATCCTATCACTTCTCTTTGTTGGTAGGATTGGAAGTGTTATATGGGGACATGTAAATTTCTAACAGCACATCCTGAATCAATTTCCTTATAATCTGGGATAATCCTTTTCTTCCTTCTAGGGAGAGGGGGTACTGTCTAATCCAAACAGGAGCTTCCATATATAGTTTTACCGAAAAAGGTTCTATTTTTAGTCTTTCCCTATTCCCATCTTCGGCCCATACCTGTAGATTTATATCTAAACCCTCACTTAATACAAAAAGTTTAAGTTCTTTTCCCTGAAGTATTAGTCTTATCCCAAATAACCCCATTAAGTCTCTTCCCAAAGAGTTTGTCCCAGCCTGGGGCACTGTTAATAAATCCCTTTTCCATGTCTTCCCATTCCCTTGTATCAATACAGAAGGTGCCACAAAAACTTCAAATTTCTCCTTAGTTCCCATTGCAATAACTTTCTGATCAGATACTTCTACTCCTAAGGGGGGTTGAAATACGCAAGTCGGTTGAGCTTCCAAATCCACCAGAAAGGTGGTGTCTTCCTCCTGAGGTCCTAATTTCAAATTTATCAAGGGCTCCCTTTCTGTTTCTAGCCCCAGGAGATAGAGCCCCTGACACGCCTAAAGGACTCCTAGTCCAAGTACTCCAAATGTCCTTCTGTTGCCTTGAGTATTCTCTCTTGAAATGTCCTTTCTGCCCACAATAAAAGCAGTCTCCCTTCCCCTCTAACTTCATTCCTAACTTCTGCGGCACCCGAGGAGGTCCCCTGAAAGTTTGAACTTCTTGTCCCTTGCTGCCTTCATGATTACCATACCTCTTTTTGACGTCCCTGCACATCCCTGCCCTGTAACCTGTCTATCCCCCTGTTTATTCACCTCTTTAACTGTGGCTACTATCAGCCGGGTCTTTTGTCTCTGTCTCTCTTCATCTCTCCAAACATATACTTTCTGCGCTTCCTTTAGCAATTCATTCAGATCTTTTCCACTCCAGTCCTCTAATTTCTCTAACTTTTTCCTAATATCTGTCCATGAATGAGTCACAAAGTTAGCCTTCAACAACTGTTACCCTATTGGAGTATCTAACCGAACTCCAGAATATTGCTGTATATCTTTTTTCAGTCTCTCTAACAATTCAGTTGGTGATTCTGCACCCGGGGTGCTGCTTCCCAAATTCCCTTCACAATACAATTCTGATAATCTGTCATATTTTGTCTTCCTTCCTCTGTGTTCTGATTCCAATTTGGACGAGCCACAAGCATCTTCTGCTCTCCATTTTGATCGTGCACCCCTTGGAGATGTTCCCTGTCCCAAATATGGATTCCTGTTGGCCTGATCATTTCCCTCTCCTCCACAGAAAATAATATCCCTATTACAGGTTGCATTTCATCCGATATGGACATATTAGGTCCTGAAAACTGGTCAAATTTCTCTACCAGACCTAATGGATCTTCTAGTAGTTTCTTTATGCCCTTCCCAAATTCCTGTACTTCAGTACTTGTCAGAGGGACATTCACATAGCCTGTACCCCCTTGTGCCCACTGCATCGGGACTTCTCTAAGGGTATACAGTTCCCTGGGTGTCTCCAAACCCTCTCTCCTCCTGGCTCTACCCTGTGTCTGGGGAGGACCTGGAGAAGGTGCTGAGTCTGAGTTTTGCACCTCATTCTCCCCGGGATTATACAGGGGAGGATTTGGGATCATATTACCTGAAGGATTTTCTAAAGGATCCCACTCAGGACCCTTCTTCTTTTTCTGGTCACTCTGGTCACTGCTTTGATCACTACTAACTGTATGGACCAGGAATAGCCCGATATACCCTACTCAGCAAGCAGCATATTCACTTTCCTCTACAGTTTCTTCCTATTCACGTAAACATTCAATGCTTGACAAATCCAATCTTCAAATGAACCAAACTGGGGCCAGTAAACATTGTCTGATCTTATAGCACCTTTAGTCCACTCATACCTACAGTATTGGATCATAATCGCCTTATCCTTATCCCAAGTCTCTCCCAGCTCGTCCGACATATCCAGCATCATACCCAATGGACTGTCTTGAGGAATGCCTAGGGTCTTTCCTGACCCTTTCTTTACCGGGGACCTTTTACTTTTCCTGGCCCCTATCCTGAGGAATGAACACATGTGCTGTGAGATATGGTCCTCCCTTGGCACACACACTCTCCATACACTCCCGAGCCTCCTCTTCTGCTGGAGTCACCCAAAAGCCTTTTTCCTAAGCCGGAACCACTCAAAAACCTTCTTTCTTAAGCCAGAACCACCCACGGTCCTTCACCCCGAAGAGTACCTCACTCTTGCTCCACAACAACCATTTCGTCCTTTCACCGGCCAGTCCTCTTGCAGGGATATGGAACCACGGCTAGAAGGACTCTGCACTCACTTCACACCTTTTGGTATGTCTCAACCACACACACACACTCCTCTGACCCAACTGTTCAGTAATACTTCGAGGATAGCCCTTCTCTTTTCTTAATGGGTCCCATACATGAGGTTTAACGGTTGCTGGGGATTTATTTTTATACTGGATCCTGTTTTCTTTCCCACCCCTTCTTTGTTTCATGCCATCCATCCTAGGGTCCTCAGCAGCTGCCATCCCAGAAGAGGGCTCAGGCCTCTGGACTGTTGAAATCAGTGGGCCACGCCTTCCAGGTTTACTGATCCCCCCCAACCAGACCGGTGGGTGTTGAATCCCAGACGAGTCCCCAAACTGTGAGAAATATCTCTAATTAAAATTTCAGAGATGGCCAAATGAAGTGAAACAAAGAACTTTATTATCAGCCCCCTGGGTGCACCAGACTTGTGGCCAGGTCTAAGCACACCCTGAATGGGAGAGGTGAGCCCTTTTAAGATCCCTTGATTTATATAATAACTGCATCACTCCTCCCATGCCAAGTCCCACTTCTTTTCTTCCCTAAAAGGCAATAAAATCTTCCTCTTGCAGTCCATTGGTTGTTTTAACCAACCTACCAGGTTGTTTCTACCAACCTACCAGGTTGCTTCCCTGCCCCGGCCGCATGGTCCCCTGGTAGTGAGCCCAGACTGGTTTTACTGCCTTACATACTTTTTGACCCGCCTTCACACCTTAACTGTAAGCAACAGTAAGTAACTGTAAGTGGAACTGAAAGCAACAGTAACTGTAAGCAGCCTACTAGTCCTTGACCACAAAATGGCTCCTCACCTCTTCAAACAAAATGGCTTCTAGGTATCTCAACAGGAGGTACCCATGGAAACCCCTGCTTGTAATAAAACCACCTTATTTATTTCCTACACCATGAACTCCCTCCATCCCAGCCCCTGCGCCACCCCCTCACACCGCACTGGGCACACACTACGCATGCACACCCAGCGGTGTTGTGGAGCTCCCCATCTCCTTCCGCGGGGTGTCTCCATCGTGGTCCGGTGGGTGGCCCCGGCCAGTGTTGCCTCACATCTTGGGGCCTTTCACCAGGCGGATTCACTTGCTCAGGACTCCATCTGCTTGGACGGCCACAGCTGTAACCTCGCGTGTGCAGCAGACCCAGTATGTCATCTCTGTGCTGCAGGAGGAGGAGGCAGCACATGGCATCCTACCCCCCCTTTCGAGAGTAGTGGTTCAGCCCTCTGGGGCAAGGCGGGAGCAGAGGGGCACCGATCAGTCCCACAGCAGGACTGTGCAGAGGAGTAGTTGTAATCAACTTCTATTCAACTTGTAATCTTCGATTGTGGTGATGGGAACACACAGAGCCTGCTGTCTTTTGGAAACCAGGCAATTCTTTCAAGTATTCTTTCTGGGCTCCTTGTATTGTTCATACATCTTTGTGACTCTTCCAAGTAAAATGTGGGGGTTTTTTCACAGATAGAACCAGTGGAAATCTGTCGATGGCCTCAGCAAGTACCAGCATGACCGAAAGATGTCCCGAGAACACGGTGTGCTTGGCTTTTCTTAATAAATATGTGTTCTATATAAAATATTTATTCATTTATTCACAATCACATATTCATTTGTTCACAATAATTTAATTGTGAAATTTTAAGTATTTGGCAATTAATGAATTGCTTTTTTTTAAGTGCCGTGAACTTGATTTTGAAGGGGTGATCAGTTCTAATACTTGAATTTTGGCCTTTGTGTTGCCCATTCATTCCTGCCCAGAGTGAGCGAGGTGTCAAAAAAGGCAAACAGGAGTTCCTGCTCAGATTGTTTTAAGGAGCTGATTATTTGCCTTTCTCCTTCCTGTTTTTGCAAGGACAAAAAAACCAACCAAAAATAAAAATCAACTTGTTGAAAATATATGGTTGAGCAGCTAGGTATTAGATTTTATACTTCAGTCTTTTAAAATGAATAATCTCACCGCTATTAAAAGAGGAAAAACTAAAATTATAATGGCCACTTTTAGCATTGTTTAGCAGACCTGTCTATCATGACTTCATACATCTGCAAGTAAATAGTACCGTGTGGCCTCTAGTTTTCCTGTTGTAAAAAGATATCTACAGCTTCAGAATACTCAGCTACAGAAAATATGAAAATCTACTTCAATGGTGAAAACATATGGTTTGCTTTTGTGGATTTCAGGGTTTGTTATTAATGTCTGGTGTAAGAACAAAATAAAGAGATTTAATCCAGCTATAGGACTGTTTGGTATTGAATAATATATAGTCTACTCTTTTTCTGGGCTTTCCCTGATGCACTTTTGGAAGTGTAAAGTATATGTTAAGGCTGCCAGATTCATGCCAGGATGTTTAATGCTGTGAATGCTTGTTACAGAGTTCTAGTGTGTTTTGCTGGGAGTTTAGGAGCTCCTGGAGACAGCCCTGTGTGGTGAAAGCCTCTGAGCATGAGAAGGACATGTAGGAAAAAACCACAAAGTACTGATTGCACTGAGCTGTCCTGCAACTTGCCTCTTAGAGTAACAATAATCTCTTGTGCAGCTCTGTCCTTCAGGCTACTCCTACAGTAAAGCATACTTTCTGTTGAAAAAGAAGTTTGTCAGCATGACTTTAGAGCAGAAATTAGAACTGAAACAGTGAGAGTGAGATAGCCTCATGGCTACATTCTCATTAGCAAAAGCAAAGTGGAAACCATGAAGTCAAAAAATTTGATGTGAGTGGCCTATTAGACCAGTACGTGGCTGCCAGTGTGTCTGAGAGAAGCCTATGCCTTTTCATGTTTGTTTTAGGGGGGTAATACGGTGGAGCAGTTCAGAATACAGGGACTGAAAACATCAAAAGACTGGCAAAACATGAAAGCTTAGAATCTTACACACAAGATGTTTTTTCACTGTAAAATCTTGAAAAAGCCAAAACTTTTGAAAAGCAGAGTAGTGCAAGTCAGCACCAAATTCAGTAGCATAAACAAGGCATCAATAAAAATTGCATGCATTATCAAACATTTCTTCATTGCTGAAATTGTGGTTTGTGTAACCTCAATATGCAAGGACAGGGCCAGTAATCCAAGTCTTTGAAGCCAGGAACTTCTTGATGAGTACTGAAAATGTGACATAAGAATGATCCAGTACTACATCACTGGGTTTTTTTTGGTTTTTTTCCCCAGGAAAAAATGTAGCAGAAATCTTCAGTGCAGTAATGAAACTCCTTCAATGCTCTTGAAAATACTGGCATTGGGAAGTTTCATGCAATGAAATGTGCAAATCTACTTAAGCAATGTAAAAAACACAGACACACCTAATGTTTTACCACTGCTGCTTACAGAAAATGAACCTGTGAAGTCTATCCAGACCTTTGGCACTACGGACACTGAATTTTTTGCAAGGCTGAGGAGTAAGGTGGGCACTCTTCGTATGAACCTGTTGGACACCGGGAGGAGAAATGTATGTGTAATCCATTATTAGTAATGTATATAATATCAGGGCTGCTGCTTGGTTTTCAACATAAAATTACTAAATCTTGTCTTTCTATTATTAGTGTTCACTCAAACTGACGTATAATATGTCACAGTCATACTGTATGCATGAGTTAGTACAAAACATTCTGTTGAACCCCATCATCCAGAAAGCATTATTACTGCCACCAGCTTGTAAATAGTATCTGAACTCTTGATTAGGTGAGCAAAGAGCTCCTATTGCTTGTAGGCTTTTTAAAAATTAGATTTGCACACTCCAGTTTTTCACTTTTTTCCCAAAGAGATGAGGGGCAAGCTGATCCTTGTAATTTTGTATCAGTCCCACAGATTTAGAGGATGTTACTGAAAACAGTTACGTGTTACCATATGTCCAGTCTCACAATGTGTTTACTTTTTTTCCCCAGGAAGAATTGTTAGAACCAGCCTGAGACCAACTCGCTGTGCAGCACTAAGCCATAAGAAACAAAAAACTGTTTAAAAGATGGACTATTAAGCCTGCATGTAGTAACACAAGTCACTTTTAACTTACTGGGGCAGTGTCTGGTAATGTTTATGTAGACAAAAAAATGAAGATTCATGTTTCTGTTCTTAGAATTTCTACCTTTCCCAAGCTATAATAGCATTTGCTTCTGTTTGACAGTCCTGACTTCCTCTGAATTATTGTTGGGATACTAATGTACCCCTTTGGACTCAACAAACTCTGGGAGCTGCCAAGTGGTTGGGATGTAAAACCATTATAGTACTCAGAGATAGGGTTAGCTGAGATTTGTATTGTGGTGAGCAAAAGTAGAAATTCAAATGTAGCAAACCTGGGTTTAAAAATAGCAGTAAAGGTATCTCTACAACATGGAAAGCTGTAATCTTGGCTTATTACTACCTTGATCAGCTCTGTAATATGGTACTCAACTAAACTTGAAGTTTAGTAATATGGTAATATGGTACTCAACTAATACTCTTGAGACAGCAACTGGAAATGCTGCTTGGTTTTTTAGGAAGACAACATAAAAAAGAGCAAATGCTGAAATTGTTTATCTTCCAATGTCTGATTTTTCAGTATTGAATGTAGCACATTATTAATACTAAGTCTAAGTTCATTTTTGGTTTGTCAAGAAGGAAGGAGGTTTAGACAAGAGTAATTAATTTTTATGATCCAACATGTAATTACTGGATGCACTTGAAAGTTTAGGGTTTCTGTTAGGGATTACATTCCCTGAGGATACCATCTGTTCACGAGTCTTTGTTCTTAGAAGTATAAGACTGACAGGAGTAGCTTCTAAGATTTTACACAAACGAACAAAAAACACAACAAAAAAACTCTAGAGAGCAACAGCTAATGCCAGGTTTTGATGATGGATACCTAAAATGTTAATTACCTTCCAACAGGAAAAAATGTAGAACCTTAAGCTTCAGTGTGTAATACAGGTTTCATTGTGGGGTGGAAAGTGAAAAAAAGTGAGGTAGAGGGAGGAATAGGTGGGTGTAAGGGTCACAGATTACTAAAATAGTAATGTTGGTAAACATGAAATATTGTGTTAAGCATTAGGACTGCCTTTGATTTTGTATGAGTGGCTAACTGGATTGTACCCTTGAATAAAATGCCAGACTACTTATTTATTTTTCTTTTCCTCCTTCCTCTGTTTTACCTGAATACAGTGTCTGACCAGTTGTTGGAGTTGGTAGTATTAAACAGTAAAAGTGAGAGCAGATTCTGAGGTGGTTTTAAGAGAGCAAGAGAACAAAGATCTGTGAGCTAGGTGTTGTACCAACCCTCCTTCCTGTTATATGCCTCCAGCCCTCTCTGGAAGAGGGCTCTCCATACCAGAAGCTGCAAATCAGAACTTTTGAGAGGTGTGCACAGAAAGAAAACTGCCTTGTTCCAAATTACTCTTCGCGTTGTAACACCCTGCACCTAAGATTAAGACTTGCTCTGTTAAATGGAAACAGTCTATCTGTGGGGGCATTCTTGAACATAAATCCATTGCCCCTTCTGCCCAGCAAAGGGGCTCATTTGTAGTAAATTTAATGGTAGTAGTTTATGAAGAATGTGAAGTACATTCTGGTAGCCTCACTGAGAAAATACATGCACAGTTGTAGCTGGTTTTGAGATTTTAACATTGCAGCAAGTGAAGTGTATCATTTACATAGTGACCAGCTGGGAGGGCAGTGGTTTTCTTCACTCTTGTATTGGGTCTGGTAGAGAGGGAGTTAATTTTCCCTGCACCAGCCCTCGTAGTGCTTGGCTCTGTATTGGCAGCTAGAATGGTGTTGATAACCAGTGTTTTGGCTACTGCATCAAGGCTGTGTCTTCAACATTCTCCCCTCAGTAGGCTGGGGGTGGGCAAAATCTTGGGAGGGGGCAAGATCTTGTTTGGGACAGCTGACCAAAGGGATATTCCAAACCATAGGAGTCTGCTCAGCAACAAAAGCTAAAGAGAAAGGATAAGGAAGGGGGAAGAGGGGCATTAATTCTTATGATGTTCCTATTCTGGAGCAATCTACTATGTGTACTGGAAGTCCCAGAAAGTGGATGGATGTCATGTTCTGATGGGAAGTAGAAAGCAAATCTTTTGGGTTTGTTTGTTGTTCTTTTGTTTGGTTGGGGTTTTTTTTCCCCATCTCCATGTGCCTTTTGCTTTTGTTTTATTAAACTGCCTTTATCTTGACCCACAAGGTTTCTTTACATCTGATTTTCTCTCCCCTCCCCCATCCTGCTAAGGAGGGGAAGTGATAGAGCAGCTTCACAGGCACCTGGTGTCCAGCCGAGGCCAACCCACCACAACTCTTACTCAGGAGACAAATAGAGGGAGAAAACAGGCACATTAAGGAGAGGGTGTCTGTGTGTTTGGTTTGACAGCTTACTCTGCTGTTGCTTTTCTCTGATTTTTTGGTAAGGAAACAGTAGTGTGGATATACACTGGAAATATAAAACTTGGGCTGACAAATTCCTGCTATGAGGACAAATACTTAATCTGAAGTAACGGTATCCTCAAGTGGATTTTAATCAGTACTACATCTGTTTTTACCAGATGGTGGTGTCAAATGAATCTGTGTTTCCGAAGGCTTTGTGCCTTTGTGTAACGTAAATAACACACACAGGCAACCATGGCATGCCCTAAAAATTCAAGTTTTACTTAACTTTTAAATAACCTGGACACGAGTATTGACACAGTCATCTATCAACCTCAGTTTAAAATAAAGCACACAGTTGCTTCATGAATACTTAATGTACATAGAACATATGCATCACATTGATATGTTTATGTATGTTGTTTTCAAACATCTTTCTAGGGAGTTTTGAATTAAACAGACCTTCCCAAAAGAAAACGCACTATTTATTCAGTTCATTATTCACCTGCATAAAGGTAATGGATTTGGCAACTTAAATGGTATTGACTTTTTTTTCCAACCAACATGTTCAATATAATGAACTTGTTTAGAATACAAGTTGCAAGTGATGCTGGTAAATAGGTGAAGTGTAGAAAACAGCAGGTCAAGAGTAGCCCCTAATGAAAGAAACCAGCTAACTAAGCAAAGGAACCAATATGAGATATACAAAAATGCTTTTTTGTTGTGGTTGCAAGCCCTCTTATTGTATAAAACACGTTTCACAAAAGGTTTATCTATGTTGTAGTTGTTGCTAATTATTGAGAGAGTTCTGTAACTTACCAGTGCTTAGCACTTAGAGATGTCTCAGAAGAGATAAATGCAGAGGCACAAAGTTATATTTGTCAGCCTGAGATCAATTCAGTAGAATTAGGATGAGAATATCTCAAATATCAGTCCTTTTCGTCCAAATGAGTAGAGGTCTGTGTAGCATCAAACCCAGGGTATATTTTGCCTGACACAGTTATGCGGCTCGTGTCTTTTGCCTGACTCTTTACCTGACCCATCAGGAGGTACAAGCATTTTGGACTGACATCCAAACTCCAGATCTGAAAATCCATGCCTCTAGGCAGTGAAAGCCCCAAGAGTGCTGGGGAAGGGTAGCAACAGTGGAAAGGTAAGGTGTAGCTCAGAGCTGTAAGAGGTCAGTCGCTGGAGTAGCGCTGGTTTAGATCTACAAAGCACAGCTGTGACACAATAAATGCTTTCAGTGATTGATCACTTGTAGGTGTCTCACAACAATAAAAAAATCATAAAAAGGGTGCCTTTCCTCAAATGACAGGAGAAGAAGCTTAAAGGGAAAGGAGGCTCACACATATGGAAGAAATTCCCTTTTCTGTTCTATTAGCTGACAATGATGTCCCAAGTTTTGCCTTGTTTTGGCACAGACAATGTGTAATACAGGCATTATATGCTTAATCTTTCCTTTGTGGATACAAAACTGTATTGTAGTGCCCTAGACTGACATTAGACTTGCTAAAACCTGCTTCCTACATAGTCTCATTGAAGAGAAGACAGCTTGCTCTGTAAATTTCTCATTTAAATGCAAAGAAGTTGGCTTGATTACAAAACAATTCTCGACTTGAGAATTGAAACTTTTCACTATTACACTAGACAGAAGCCTATTTTATGACGTAGTGGAGTAAGTAAAATGCCACACACTTGGCTGATGGTATCCAGCAATAACACACAAAAGCCCACAGGCAGATGACAACATACAGGAAAACATGAGATTGGATATAAACTTTAGAAGTAATTTTCTTCTTCATCAATATTTGAAGATTGACAAGATATGGACACCATGTACAGATAATTCTCAAATAGTAACAACACATAGCTGCTGAAATACATATGTGCTACTTGCCTGTGCCTGAGTAGGGATTGCAAACTAACAGTAATGATTTAGAAAGCAGCAAACTACAAGCAAGTGTATAATGCTGCAGCTTGGAACACTTTCTGGAAGAAACAAGGAGTGACTTTCATTGCAGACATTGTAACCATGCCATATTTCAGTGGTCTTCCGAAAGATTGTGATGCTCTTGATTAAGCGATGGGCTTGTGGGGGTTTTTTTGGTGGTTTTTTGGGGGGGTTGGGGTGGGGTTTTTTCTTTTTGTTTTGTTTGTGCTTTTTTTAACTGTTGTTTGTGAGAATACTACACAAGATCATAAATAGATCCTAAAGGATCACTTTAAGTTGGAGCAATGACAATAAAACCATTTTACAGACTTAAAAAAAAATGAGCGAATACATTAAGGCAAGCCCAATGATGTTCTAGGATTAAATCTGTAGTAAATTCGGAAAATTCTGAAGAACCTCCATGATAACAGAATTTTTACCACAGAGGACTTTTCACTCTTTCCTTCCCTTAGATTTGTTCACTGAGGCTGAAGAAGCAGAACTGTCCAAAGTAAGTGATCAAAGAACAGTATTTATTGAGCAAATCCGTCTTCCCTGGCAGACTGCAGCATTTCCCAACCTGCGGACCAATCTATACTGTGATAGGAATACAAGAACTGTACGGCTACTGCCATGGCTAGCAACATCCACCTGGCCACCTCAGATCATGAAACAAAAAAGGATCAAAAAATGAAGTGGAAAATAAAACACATCATACAAGGCTTCACTTATTAGTTTTGCTAGTTCAAATGTGTATTGGTAATCCCTTATGCTTACTCCAGTTCTCAAACAGTATTGCTTTCCTGAAAGGGCTGCAGTTCCCTGGTACAATGTTGCTCAGGCTACAAGATCACTGTAAATCACTGTAGGTCATGGGAGTTGAGTGTAAGGAGGATAGATGTAGAAAGGCACGAGCTACTAAAGTCATTTACAATGCTGTTTGACAAATTCAGTATTTAGTTTGAGGATTACACTTAGCAAAAATTACAAAAAAACAAAGACTTTGCTAAGCTGCTTAGAAGTTCGCAGCACCAGAAGGCTCATACATGTGCTGACTGTGGACAAATGGGAGGCAGAGGAATGACTTTCAGATATTTGTACAGAGTGATAGGACAAGAGAAGAGCCAGGCATCACTTCAGATACATACTGGCAGATAACCCACTCAATGTGCAGCATCACTGAAATTTAGTATTCCTACCATGACAATAGAAAAAAACAATTGTAGTTATCATACCTGAAATACTGCCTTTGTCATTTTAACGTAGTAGAAATGGCTCAGAGAAAAGTGACAGATTATTTTATATGATAGGAGATTAAGGCAGATTTTGCTAATCTAGTTAAAAACTAAAATTTAAAAAGGCTATTTCCTAGTTGTCTTAAATACTACTCCACAAGTTTCATTTAACCAGCACTTAAGTGCCTTGCTAAGCAGTTCTTGATACAGTGGGTCAGTACATATTCTCCAGTTTGTTTCCAGTGTGCTTTACTATAAGTTGGTAAATGTATTTCTACACTATGGAATGTTCAATTAAATAGTCCCTCTACATAAAAGGACATTCAAAATTTAGAACACTTAAAACTGCCAAGGGAAAGTAAATCTGTATCATCTATGGAACTCACTGCTGCAGAGTGTTACTGAGTCTGTTATTTTTGATTCAAAATCTGTAATAAAAATATGACATCTGTTATTGTGCTAGGCTAAAACAAACCTTGTAAGAGCTATCAGTACTTATGTCTCAGGACATAAGTTGATCCCCATATGAAATCATGAAGATAATTCTCCCCATATCACACTGTATTGCACAATCGACCAAAAATATGACTGTTTTACTTATCTTGAAGAATCTGGTCCTGATCATGTCAATTAACAGTCACTTTTTGGAACAAGGCTATTCACTTACAGAGCAGACCATGAAGCCTGTTTTGTTGCAGCAATTTTTTTTTCTTTTTCTTTTCTTTTTTTTTTTTTCATTTTTTGGAAATGTAACTGCTGATCATTCAGTTTTACTAGGACTTTTCTTTTTGGTTGTCTACCAGGCAGCTTCTCCTCAATCAGTCACATCACTAGAATGTGATATCCAGTCAGTGATAAAAGCATTGCTTGGTCTTCCCAGTAAGAAGGCTTCACTTCCAGGTGTCCTGAAGAAATTACTACCATGTCGATGTCAGTTCCTTCCCTTGCACATATAAACAAATTCTCAGCTTCAAACACTAAAATCCATGCACCATCTTCAATTCACCAGTCAAGTCTCCACCTTGAAGCGTGACACCTGTACAGTTTTTATGATCTTGGTGGTGGGCTTTCCATCAACATTATTAGGGGATGGTTGAGATGTTTCTTCCATTAGACTGTCTTTAGATCCGTTCAGTCTCTGAAAAGAGCAAATTAAACATGTTGAAAAAGTTTTGAGGAATTTCAATACTATATTTTGCCAACTATCGCTATGAAAGCCTTAGGCTATGGATACAGTAATTTACATATATATATATATATACACACACGCCACGAATATTGAAGTCTCTACATTTATTTGATCAAACAGAACATTTTCTCCCTCTTGCCTCCTGCCAGCTGCTGCCCCTCTGTGCTATACTGCCCATTCAGGAAATGCCATAATTAATTATTTGATATTTAGCAAAACACTGCAAGCAAACACTCACAAGGAATTAATGGCCACTGTTGTGAGGGGGCCTGGGGCAGAGGGAAAAGAGAGCTGTTTATAGACACTGAACATTTTAACCTTAATTCCTTATAAGGCATGTATTTAAGCCACATGTTATTGGATAGGAATGGAAATAAGACAATGTGCATTTTGAACAGAACGAGTTACCTATTTCCACAGAGCATGTAAATGTGCTTAGCCTTAAGTAACCCAACTTCCCCATCACTGTTGGAGCAAGTCCTTACAGAAACATCAAGGACAGCTCATCTTTTTCAGTTTCCATCATATGCAGGAATTAGAAGTATCATTGAACTTAATTCCTATCAAACAGGCATTGTGTTAACTAGTCTTAATGTGAAAAATACCTGTTTATTGTTTTAAAATCGTACAAGCTTAAATTATTCTAATTGCTTACAAGATAAAATAGGACATATTTTGCTAGTTGTATTTTGTGCAGTTTCCACACTACATACAGAATCAGCATGCAGTTTTGGTATATCCACATGCTAGATGAACAGACTTGATGACTGGTATGGGAAGTTAGGTATCTGGAATTCTCCCTTCCATGTTCTGGTTTTCCTTTTGCGTGCCCACCTGCAAGTGCTTTTGAATAGAATTCGCTTCTCACATTTGAAGCTCAACAAAACTATCACAGAAGAGAGATAGAGTAGTATAATATATGATGAAAGATAGTGATTGCATCTAGAAAAGACACATTCTGTCCTTTTTAGATAACCTAATAACCTAAAAAAATATTCAGTATTTGAGGAGGGGAAAAAAAAGGAAAAAGAAAAAAATGCTTCAAGCCCAAGCAACAAAACTCTAAGAAGACCTCTAAAAGAGGTGAAAAAATGATAGCAGGTTGTGATTATATCTGCATCACAAGCCCATCTGCATAGTTTAAGAAGTTTTGAAATTAAGTTCTCCTTCTATGAAGAGCAGAGTATCATCTTAAGAATGTATGAAACTCAAGCTGGAAAAGAGTTCTCCAGCAGTAGAAGCAGATATTCACAGGGGCATATGCTACAGAACTACATGTATTTTGAAATATCAAGAAACTGTAAATAAAATCAAACTGCTGCTGAAAAAAATCACAGCCAGCTTTACTTTTCAGTGAAAAACAAGACTTAATTTAAATAAAGCACTAAAGCCCCACTTCTCCCTCCAAAAAAATTGAAAAGGATTTACAATTACTAACCTGTTGAGTCAACTGGATGCTGGGACCTTTCACATCTGAAGATCGTGTAACAGGCAGTGGAGGGATCAGATCAGTTTTAACACTGGAATTACGATATCACAAAATGGATATTGCTTTAATGAAGTAAAACATAAGTGTGTAGAAGAAGAATAATGAAACCAACCCAGACAGCTGCATAGATCTGAAAGATTTATCACCTGACTTTAGATATCTGAAAGCTATCATGCTGATCCTCAGTGGGCATCTACAGGGCACAGGCCATCCCATCCCTGTCTTCTCCTGGTCTACAGAAGCAGCCCTACTTCATGCAAGATCAGAGAACCTTAGAATGGTTTGGGTTGGCAGGGACCTTAGACATCGTTTCGTTCCACAGGCAAGGACACCTTCCACTAGACCAGATTTCTCCAAGCTCCGTCCAACCTGGCCTTGGACTCTTCCAGGGATGGGACAGCCACAGCTTCTCTGGGCAACATGTGCCTACCACCTCAGAGTAAAGATGAGTCTCACTTGAAATCACGGATGAGCTAGACCTCCTTCAGGGTGCTATCTAGCTAAAACTAGCCTTCCAGGTGGGTGACATCATCAGGAAACTGCTTTTTATATTTTTAAGGCCTTACTACAACTGAGAATGGGGCTGTCACTTTTCCATTTATCACTCCTCTTCAGTCTTTTAGGAAAGACTGATCCACCCATTGATGAAGAGAATTGTACTACACTTCCTACAAAACAAATTACAGAGTTAATACAGATAAAATCTTAACTCTATTAAGGATGAAGGAATCTGGAAGGCAACTCATGACTTCTCATGCCTTAGGCAACTTCATGACCTACCACTAAAGGCAAATACAGGTTTATTTCAACTTTTTCAGTTTTTCCTCCTTCCAAGTGGATAAAGCAAGCCACTGTGGCCCAGAATAGACCGAAAATGGTTTTGTGGTTGTTTCATTCATGTGGCTCGGAAGTCATAGTATTTAGAGGATTGCCTGAATCCTGTGCCACCAATCAGCCATATTTATGCTACTTCTAATCACCATGATCTTTGAATAGCTTTTGGGCTGCATTGCTAATAACCACATTCACATACTTCACTTCAGACAGGACAGATCTTTCACCATCAGAGCACTGGGACCGCCGATACTGACGGTAGCTTCGAGGGGAATGTGAATGCCTAATGCGGATCGGGTCGCCTTGAGTCCTGAGAGAGACACAGAATTCACAGCAGTAGGTTAGTAAACCAGACCTTTGGCACAAAACATAAATTCAGCTGCAGACTGAGAGATCCTCCCATTTCTTTTTAAAGTATAACAGATGGCTTATTGCACTGGCTGAATTTAAAAGGCTGATGCTTTTTTTAAAAAAGCCTGTACTTGGAATTCAATGCTTTAGAAGTGCAGAGATCACAAACTGGCATGCCCATATTTCAGCATGAAGTGTAAATTAATGCATTCTTTATTAAAGCATCCTTAACATCAGACTTTTCTGTTTAGTGGTGTTGTGGAAGCACATTATAATACAAACCGGGATGCTGTTTCTGCCACATACAGCTGCACTGACACATGGCATCCCAAATGAGCAATTATCACAGTGAAATAGGTGTTGGCTCTCAAGGAAATAGCTGTGCCCTGGCAGCTGCCCATGACAAGCCAGGAAGGGGGTTGCAGAGGTCAAACAGTGCCTTGTGAGCAGAATAAACATTCAAAACAAAGAAAAAGTTTAGGAAATAAATAGATTTGCTTGTTTGCATCCAATTATCTCTGATTCTGTAGTATATAGTATAAAAAATATCCATGAATGGCATAGGGAGGCATACAGAACATACAGAGATCTGACAGATTCACAAGAATGTGGGAGACAGAGAGAGAGATGAAGACAATTTTTTTCATGTTTTAAAAACAGCAAATACCAAGTTTCAAGATTATTAAGTAACCTCACCCAACCCATTCTAGATGAGTATTTGGAGTAGATAAGAGCTCAGAGATTATGTGTAAACCCATTTCTCTTTCAATATGACAGAGTTCACAGTAAAATAAGAAAAGTGGGCTTTTACATTCACAAAGAAAAATCCTGACATAAACTTACTCTACTTTAGTGTATGGAATTTCTTTCAACTGCTCTTCAGATAGGCCAGATGGATCCACAAGCTCCTTCCTATAAAGGATTAGGAAAAGTAAAAAATGTAACAGTAACTATGAAATGCAAAAATAGTCTTATTTTTATTAGAGTGGGCTTAAAAGATTTACTGAAACAAGTTGTTGTCAGCCCTGAAGCTATCTTGACATCAAAATAGGAAACCTATTTAGAAATAAGTGTAACTTCACCTTGATTGCTTCAACTGTATGTTGCATCCTGTTACACCTTCCTCTCACCTCCCTGCAAATCTGATCTTGTTGCTTCACATTATAATGAACATTGTGTATCCTAAACAATTAATATGCTCAGGAATAACTAAATATCTTCCTAATGGGTAGTTCTGTAGCATATGGGGTCTCATCCTAAAAGTGTCAGTATTACAAACAAAGACATTTTGGAAGCCACAGAGAAATAAATCTCTAAAACGATGCATTATTCTTTAATAATTCATTTACATACAACGGCCTTCTGTATTCACTGCATTCAGTGATCTGCAGTATATTCTACACACAGCAGGTCATTAACACACACATAATTTACTGTGGCATATAACTAAATGAGAATGTAATGCCTTATAGCCACAGTGCAGGGCATGTAAATAACTACATTAGAGGAAAACCAAGCATCTCCCAGACCCTACAAGGACTGTACTTACTGAATATGTTTCCACAGTTCTTCTTTAGCTTGTACATCTGGGCTTCTCCTATAAATATGAACAAAGACAACAGAGGTTGAACTTGAAAACCATAATGTGAGATGTTGCTGTTCTAGTAACTTTTAACAGCACAGACCCTGCACAGAAATCATGATAAATGTAATCTCAGAATCCACCAATGAGTTCCATTTTAAGGTTTGTTATCTCAGAAAACGCATTAAACTTCATTGCTTTATTTCAACTGTAAAGTAATTTCTTGAATGACAGGCTCTCAATCATAATTCCAGTTCCACTAGCCTACAGCAAGAGTATACATAAAATATAAACAACAGCAGAATTTCCCAAGCTAAATCAGTGCCTCACTACTGCCACACCTTATTCCTCCAAGGACAACATGTTTTGGAATAACACTTCAGTAAAACGCCTTTACAAATGTCCTGTGGCCCACAGAGACCTTTCTGGGCAGAAGGAGGGACTGGACACACAAGGCTGATGCACCAGTAATCCCTGGCCATTCCCAGTCAGCACCAGCTGCTTCACCGCAATCAGAATTGCTTTCTGGTCATCTCCAAGAAGGGTTTCTGCTCACTTTATTTACATTTGGTATTCAGTATGAAAAAAACTCAAAGTCCAAAACAAAACAAAAAAAACAAACAATGAACAAATCAAACCAGCTATGCATATTTGTGCACACAAAGATTTTACTAAGTATTTAATTCACAGGTGAAGTACTTACCAAAAAAGGTAATTCCCCTATTGCAGACATGGATACATAGTAAAGCAAGCCTAAATGGCATGTGTCACATTTTCCACTGAATTATAGATATGCTGAACTGGATCGCCTTTATTTTTACTTTTCTTATCTTTTTTTATTGAAGGGTTAGTATAAAACCACTGCTGATGTTGAAGCTGCACCTAGAATTTACCAAAACCCATTCAGAATAATACATGATACACAGTGCCGGGGTTACATTTGCATGGAGAGATTAGATAACTCTGTTCATTGGCATTTTTATACATAAACTCAGTGTTGACAGCCACATGGTTCCACACCGTCTAAGATGTGAGATGCAACTTTTAGACACATTCAGCACGTACAAATGCTCCCAGTTTCTCACAGGTTAAGTCTTACATCATCAGGTCATACAGCCTGCTTTCTTTTCCTTAAACAAAAGGGCCAATCATATTCAGAGATGCTTTTGGAATGATATAATCCAAATTTAGATGAAGATCAAGGAGAACAGTAGAATTCTGCATTTTAGCATCTACTAAATTGGTTCTCCCTCAACCAGTGACAGAGCTGTATCAGAAATAATTCTAAACTTCTCTGTATCAACGTTTTCCTATTTCACCATTACTATATTCAGCTTTTTGCCTGACTTCAGCCTAGGAATAATGTTCAGAGACATGTACACTGCAGTAAACATTTTACAGTTGATGTAAAGGCAGAGTATTTAGAGATGGTAATATTTGGGGGTATTTTTTTAGATTTTATAGGTGCAGAAGTACTGGGAGATATTAGTTCACTGGTTTATAAATACCAGAGAGAGAACGAAGGATGAAAAACAACCTAGCATTTGTGTTTCCCTAGTAGGACTAAAATTAACTAATCCATAACCTTCTCAAGCTCCAAGGCAGTGATGGCTTTCCAGGCAGCATGACACATTGAAGGACTGCTGTCCTTTCCAGCTCCTCAGGTCCTCATGATGGCAACAGCCACAGCCACAACGGGCTGTTTAGTTTTCTCCAATATTCACTTCTACCTCTCCTTCTCCAGTTTTTCATTTACTTCGGCTTCTTACATCTGTCCACACTGTTTTTAACTCCCTGATGCAGTGTTTTGCCCTGCAGTGGCATTTAACAGCCTTTTTCACCCCTCAGTTTCAAATTGATTTCTCCTTCAACGCAATCTCTTGCTCACAAAATAGCAGCTGCAAACCCTGCATTCACCCTGGGGCTGGGAAGATAGGCATCCTCTTCTGAGGCTGAATAATCTGGCAGTGGGGGATGAGAAAACTCCCTGAAAATGCCAGCTTCTCCAGGGAGGCTTTGTACTGCTTACAAGCCATAGTTTGCCTGAGGAAGCAAAGCCTTAAGGTCAATCCCAAACCTAGGATCCACATGAAGCAGGGTATTGTCCACACCATTGACCTATTTGATCAGCTCATGGTTTTTACTTATTCATGGAAATACAGCAGTTCAGCATGTCACAAGTATCACCAAATACCATGTGAAGCCTCACCTACAGTAAAAAATATTAATTTCTCAGGCATTGTGGAGAGTGATGAAATAAAAAGTCATCTTCATTTCTTCATTTTCTAGGACCTGTGCCTGCTGCTTTCTGTGACCAGTTCCAAGCACTTTACTCTGTGATCTCTGCCACCTTTCCTTTGTCCATCCCTACAACTACACTAATAAGAAAGACTTCGCTCTATACTACCAGTTTAGCAAATGGCATCCCGTGAAAAAAAAAAGCTAAATACAGTGACTCACCAGAGAAAACTGCTTTTGGATTTTGCGTCCTGTAATTAGTTTTTTTCCCATCTGTTTAAGAACTGTTACCATACTAGCATAATCTTACAGTATTTATTCAGGTTAACTCCATACCTAAGAATATAAAGAAATATCATACAGAAAAACTAACTTAATTAAAGCATTTACTTTCCAAAGGCTCCTATGAAAGGGAATGATGGAAAGCTTACAAAAAGAAAGGTGAAATGTAAGATGAAATGTAGGTATTGCATATACGACAAAGGAAATTAATGTTTGTGTGGTTCTTAAGAGCAAAAAACAAAGTAATCCTTTTGTTAAATCTTTAAAGCCAGATCAAAATCCCCCTTTCACATTGTTTTCATCTTTTTACTGTGAATTGTTTTAGAATCACAGTTGTGATATATGGGACTCAGATTGTCCTATCTCAGTATCTGAATCAATACCTTCTGGACAATTTGTATGCTAATCAGTTCTCTAATGCATAAGAAATCTAACAGGAATTCTCAGTAAAAGATGAATGTCATGGGGGTTTTTTGTTTATTTTTTTATTTTGTTTGCACAAGCTGGAACAGCTCTTCACAATAATAAGGTCTACATTATTTTTTGTGTCTGCATCTGCACCCCTATTAATATTTCAGTTTGAGTCACCAATGGTAAATTTAAATAGCCATGGAATTTTATGGCCATTCTTCTTAATTAGAAAAAGCCCTTTGGCTACACAGATGTTTTCCATGAACTCTTGAAAGTAAACCCTGTGGAACTAGAAGTAGGAGCTCTCTCCATCTGCTGATTCCTTTAGGAGAAAGAAAGGTCAAATTCTTGTCAAATATTTTTATTCTAGAGACCAAGAAGACACCATCTCACCACCACCACCAATGACCAATATTACTCATTATCAAACAAATGAAATGCACTGTGCCTGGTACAGTAACAAATATTTCAGCCACTACTTCACACTTCCAGAGTAAACTTCTAGTCAAGCTGGGTGTAATAATGAACCTTATGTGAAAGACTTATCTGTACTGCTAAAACGAAGGTTTTGTATCAATTTTGAAATGTGCACATTGAAATGATGATATGACAGCATTTAAAATCAAAACAACTATACCCTACAGAATCATATTTCCTTTTTCTCTAACCTGTATCCAGTCATGTAAACAAAGAGTTGAGCCAAACTAAATCAAATAAATTCTCTAATAACCTACTACAGGTTAACAGTTAAATGCCTTTTACTAACCTTTTTTCAAAGAACTTTGAAAGGAATTCCCAATTCACTTTTTTTAGTTCCTACTTGCATATGTGAAGGATCTCTGCCATACTTAGGAGATTTGGGCTTATTTCAAGGAGGGTTTGTTTGGGTTTTTGTTTTTGGTTTTTTTTTTTAAACTGGAGGTTGAGATAAAAAAGAGGAACACAGGAATCATTAAAACAATAATGAAAAGAAATGAGAAACCATCCAAAATCTCCAGGATTTCCTTATTTCTTTGCTTCCTCTAGGACATTTGATTGTTAAGTAAGATACTTCACATTTATGTTTTTTGCTAATAGTAGTTTAAACTCAGACTGTCACTTGCTGGGAAATAAAAGCCATTTCGTAAGTCAAGTTAACCACAAGAGGGAACCCGTGCTATCCAAACAATGACATTTACTTGGCCTATGGGGAAAAAAGAAAAGTTGACTATAAATTTAATCAAACCATTATGAACTGAGTAATAGCACCTAGTTTAAAGCACCTTCTGTAAACAATAAAAGAAATGGAAATCAAATTTAATCAACTGCATTTTGTGGATTTTATACAAGTGAGCTTTAATATTCCTGATTTTTAGTAATGTATCATTGTACAATTACACCTAATAACACATGACTTTTGAGCAGCTGAAAGTGAACAAGTCTGTACAAACCCTATTAAAGTAGAAATTCCTGTATTTGGAATTGCAATGGCAAATTCTATTTCTCATCAAGAATTAAAACTCCATGTTTTAATTCTTGTTTTAATTCTCCAGTTACAGAACTGGAGACAGAAATGAGTTTTAACAACACAGGCAACTGAAAACAGAACTCAAGTGGATTTTAATACCGGAAACTTCAGTGAAGATAACAGTTTCAATTGGTATGAATAAAATTATACAGTGTTTCTTGTTAAGTCTTAACATGAAAGGTAAATTTAAGAAAAGATGTCATTGGGGAGTACCCAAGGGATGTGTTACAGAGGTCACACATTACACCATCAGCATCAGGACTGGCAAAATATCCACGTCAGGAGTCAGTGAGGATGGGGATACAAAGACTGTTCTCTCTTGCCTCCATCTTCCAGTGCCTCATAGCTGCTCTCCCCAAACTCTTCAATATCACTGGCCCTGACTTGCCCTGCCCTGCCTGCCCTGTCGTCAGACACGCTGGAGTTGGTGCTGCTTCCTAATCTGCCGGGATGGCAGATTAGGCTGGACACAAACACACAGTGTTTACACACCAAATCCATGCCATTAGAAGAAAAATGTGAATTAAAGAAACCAACATTTTTGTTAGTTTGGAAAATTAATTTTAAAAGCTGGTAACTTCACCATTTTAAACTGGCTGTCGGTAGAAATGGCACTGCCTAGCAGTACAATTCCATTGTGGAACTCCTGACATCAGGACACAATGTATCACTGACTGCTGCTTGTCAACGGTAATTTGACATGGAAACATCAGCAGATGCTCTCATCTGGACCATTGCAGATTTATATGATCAAACAAGTGAGCATGTATTTCACGCAAACGTTTGCAGCTACCACATAAAATCTGAATGCTTTCACAGACTTGCTGCTTAGAAGCGGGGAATCACTGTCTTCATTACAGAACCAATGCTCAATGAGCCACGACACCATCCAGGACTTCTTTCAAGGTGATGGAGAGGGTTCCTCTGTTACAAAGCCCTTCCTGCATTATTTGTGCCCTGAAATTCAAATCACTAAACAAAGGCAGTTTGACCAAAGACAAATCTGCTAATGTGAGAGCAGAGCCACGTAAAAATCTCATTCCTCAGCAGCTGAGGGCCACCACCACGCTGGAGACACACCTCCTGCTTTTTAACACGCTACAGCAGCCTTAATTTTTACATCAAAGGGTGCAAAGGTTACATACGATCGAGATCTGTGCCTAGATCGTCGGTAGTTTGGATCTGCCTGGGTTTTCCCCTTCTGTCGCCGCAGCACAGCCTCCCACTGAGGAGCTGAGTCAACCATATCATTCTCTTGCCGTAATCTGCAAAGCAAGTATCAGGAGTTTAGTCTGAGCTCTCTGATGCAGGATGCTCTGAGAAGCAATTGGGATTACTTTTTTTCCCAGAAAAAATCCAGCTCCTGTAATGCAGTACTTTAACTTTTTGTCTTGCTAAATTTTAATTAATGTTCCTAAATTAAGTTAAAATGTAAGAACTGTAAAAAAGAAAACTGACTGATTTGTTGTTTAGAAACAGCGTAAGCCAAAAAAGAAATCATCCATTACTTTAAGAACAGGCTCACAGCTTGAATCCTTCTTCCCAGCCTAAGCCAAACATCTAGAATTTTTTTCCCTTTTTACAGCCCATCTCGTCTACAGCAAGTGGAAGACCCACATCATGATATAAGGCTCTACTACTACAGTTTTTTCAAATACTTTGCTGCAGCACACCTTCCTAGGATCCAGAGAAAATCCCCTGATGCTCTTGGTGAGTTCCCACTCAGAAGAGGCAGTCCCATCATCCTGACCTGCAACAAAGCCCAGGATGAATGCAGATCTCCCATGGCGCTCCTTCTGCACCACCCTCTGAAGCTTTGGTCCCTATCTCTGTTTGTGGACATCTAAACAATATGCTATGCCTTTTATTTTTAATTTGTTTCCCCCTTTTTTTTAAAAAAATACATGAATTCATTATTGGAATGCATTGCAAACTGAACCAAATGTCAAAATCCTATCAACCCAGCACATTGGTTAGCTTGATGTAGTCCTACAATGCCACAATCAGTCAGGACAGCCAGCTTGCCAGTGTTTACAATTCAAAGTTCCACAGATGCTTCTCACAGTTTTGGAGTTGCACATATGAGTGGTGGGATGAAGTTCTAAGGTGGAACAAATGGATATGCTTTGTCACAGCAGTGAATTTAAAGGGATTTCAAAACAATCCTGGAAAATATCACCTGAAAGTGGACTGTCAGATAGGATGGTACAACTCGCATAGTGAAGAAACCAGAGGAGCTTAACAAAAAATAGAAAGACTAACAGGTAAAACAAACAAAGAAGCTGACAGAGATAAGGGGATTACACTGCAGACATAGGAAATGCAAAGCATGTTATTGCTCTTCACTACAGAAGTACTTTTCTCTTTGAGTTTTTAATTGTGTCAGGCTAAACTGGCTACACAGGCTGCTGCTTTTCCTTTAATCAGATCTTTCACATGCATAACAAATTTTGAGCTGGATCTCCATCTACTATAAACAGCCATAAGTCTATCAAAAGGTACAAAGCATCTGGAGGAGACTGCAACCTCAGGTTTTAATTTCTAAGCAAATCTTTTAAAATCTGTAATCTGGTGACAGGTATTAACATAAACTTCTATCTAAGGATTTAGTAAAGGAACTCACACAGCAACAAGTAATGAATTGTGATTTTTGTCCCAAATAATCCAATTTGTGGAGACAGCAATCATTCCACATGGTATAAACACAACCATCTGCCTCCCACATACATCAGTCACTTGCACAAAAAGAAAACCTGCAGCTGCCAGACCAGCACTCCTGCTGTGGGTGGTGGGTTTGCCACCTCTCCCAAACACCAGTTCCTAACAGGTCAAGTAGACAGCTGTGCTCTGAATGTTTGCCATAAAACAACCCAGAACTACTCCTTCTTCTCAAGAAACCCACACAGCACAGCAGAGCATGAGGTCCATACTCCAGCACAGAACACATGAGATCCTGCACCTCTGTGCTTGAAACCACACTTCCACACTTCCCAGAAATGACCTCTTGCTGAGGAAGTTCCACATCATTTCTGCTCAGGTTCATTCTATTAATCCTGTAGATCAACATCTACTGATGCATGGCAAGCACAGTCCTTAGCAATGCATTCATTTATCCACAAGTACTTCATATTTCTATTTTGCCTCCTTTCTTCTACTTGTTGAACCATACGACAGTTCGTCACTGGTTTTCATCTCTTCAATTTGAGTAAAATATTGAAAATCTAAATACATAAAGTAACATGGCAGCTATTAAAACAAGCAGTGTCAGCACACTTGAAGTACCACAGCAGAACCCTACTAGAGCCGAGACATGAAGAAACAAAACGTCCCTTTTGCTGATGCAAATAAAGGCACTATGCTCACATTTAACAAGGTAAAGGATGACCAAGGTGACACAATCTCTACATAAAATACATTATTCAGATACAATTATCAAATTCTAATAATTTTGGGGCAATTTTTTTTAGCTTTTTAGCAATAGAAATAAAAAAAAACTCTGAAAGAAATTTAACTCAAACACTAAATTTATATTTAAAGATACTTCTGAATAAAAAATGTTGCCCTTATTCTCAAAGCCCATTACAACTTTCCTTTCATTCTTTCCACTATTTGATCCCACAAGGGAACACATTGATTTATGCCTATATAGAAATACATTATCCCAGTGACATATTTCACATGTTCCTGGCACGTGAAATAAATCCAGTTGAGATTAATAGCTATCACAGTAACAAATTAGGCATTGTTTGCAGGAAGACTTGATGATAAAATGGAAAGTCCTATGACTATCATCACTCATCTGTTGTCTTATAGATGGGGTTTTTTCTCATTTCAGGTGGTATGGTAGCAAGATACATTTATGCAATGAAAAATTCTCTTAAGCAATTCTGAAGACTTGATTCTTGACATGCCATTCAAAATATTTAAGCATAAAGTTGTTTTTCAGATACAATGTACAACAACAAGGGGCTTATAGGGGTTGTGATGGTCAAAGACAGCCTTGGCTGCAGAGACCAAGAGACGGTGGAATTCAGGACCCTGAGAGGAGGGCAAAAAGTAAGATTACATCACCGGACTTCAGAAGAGAGGGCTCTGGCCTCTACAAAGATCTCCTTGGACAAGGCCCACAGCATAAAGAGGTAAAAGGGGTCCAAGAAAGCTTCAAGGATCATCCCCTCTAAGCTCAAAAGCAGCCCCCTCCCACCGAGTCAGAAGTCAGGCAAAAATGCCAGGAGGCCTGCATAGATGAACAAGGAGTTCCTGGCAAAACTCAAACACAAAAAGAAAACCCACAGAGGGCGAAAGCAGGAGCAGGTAATGTAGGAGGAACTGAAGAACAGAACAAGAACTGAGGAACAGAAACATTGTCTGAGCATGTGGAGATGAGGTTAAGAAAGCCAAAGCTCAAATGGAATTGAATCCCAGCAGAAATGTCAAAGCCAGCAGGAAGAGCCTGGATGGAAAGCAGCTTTGCAGAGTTCACCTGAGAGTCCCGGTGGACAGCAAGTTGAACATGAGCTAGCAACATGCTCTTGCAACAAAAAAGCTGAATTGGACCCTGGGCTGCATTGAGCAAATTATTGCCAGCAGATCAAGGGAGGTGATCCTTTCCCCTCTAGTCAGCACTGCTGAGGCCACACTGGGAGTTCTGATCCAGCTCTGGGCTCTCCAGGACAAGACAGACACGGACACAATGGAGAGAGTCCTGCAAAGAGTCACCAAGACGATAGAGGAATCTCTCATGAGGAAAGGCTGAGACAACTGGGGCTGTTCAGCCTGGAAAAGAGGAGGTTCAGGGAGATCTCATCCATGAATATAAACACCTGAAAGCAGGTGCAAAGAGGACAAATCCAGGCTCATTTCAGCTGTGCCCCGTGACCAGACATGATGGGCACACACTGAAACACAGGATCTCCACCTGAACATCGGTAAACTCCTTTTCCCTGTGAGGGTGACCGAGCACTGGCACAGGTTGCTCAGGGAGGTGGTGGAGTTTCCCTCCTTGGAGATACTCAAAAGCCATGTGGCAATGGGCACTTGGATCAGGTGGCTGGACCAGATGACACCCAGAGGTCCCTGCTAGACTCAACTGTTCAGTCACTCTGTGATTCTAATCAGATGGATCTTCTAAGCGTAGTCAAGCAGGAAACTATTCTTCAGAGTACATTTTATTATATAAAATAAAATTTTATTTTTATTATGTAGAACTTTATTATGTTTTTCTCCACAAAATAAATTTTGACAACAGCATTAAAAAAGCAAATGCATTTCTTCTATGATTAAAATATGCTCATAATTGGTTTTTCTTCACTTTCTTATGAATATCTGCCTTGGATAAAACATTCATATGATGGAATGAAACCTCAAAGACTGATTGATATCAAGTAAAGAGTTTCCCCCTAACATTTTTCCAGTGTTGTACCTTCAGAAGTTCTCGCTTACATTTCTGGTTTTTTCCGATAATGTGTTTTCTTCTGACAAATAGTTCACAGTGATCTCTTATCATGTGAACAATATATTCTATTCTTCTGTGATCAGAAGCAGATTCCTTTGGTTAAGATGAGTACTCACTCATTGCATTCCAATAAAACAAAACAATTTTATTCCTGCTTGAGCCAGGGACCTGATTATTGAACTGGGAAATAAATTATCTATGCGGCAGGTAAAACTTGATTACAAGCAATTGCAAGGCTCATTATAGTGTCCTATTTCACCCTGTTAGGGCTGGCTCACCTCTGCCAACACGAAAGCTACTCAGTGCCTCTGCCCTTTCAGCTTGTTATATTCCTGCTGTGGCTGCTAACAAAATGCAGGAATTCATTATGACTGTTTGATTTCCTGCACCTGATTACAAGGCACAAGTCTCAGATTTCCAGTTCATTTACTATTTCTTTAACTTAACACTGATAATGACTTTTTATCTGGTCATATTTTTATATGGTCTGATATTAAGTGATCACCTAAGAAGAAGAGATGCTGCAGCATTAACATTTTTACTGTATCTTAATTTCTGAAAATGTGAAAAACTTAGAAACAATCCACATAAATTGATTTTTTTTCTTTCTAATTTTAAGTGTTTTTCCATGAAGTGAGGAAGGGTTGGTAAAGGTCCTTTTATTCTTCAAAAAATGATTAGCAGTACCTAACCCTTCTCACAATTCAGTCTTTATATTGCAAGAAGTTCTTAAAACATTGTTGTGGTCAGTCTCTAATTTCTTTCACTTGTTTGTGGAGCTCCCTGCACAAAGAGTTTCACTGGATAAAAAAAAAACCTAGCAAGAGTGTTCTAAGAGAAAGGAATATAAAATACCATTTAACACTGATCACTGAAACTACACTCAGCATTTCATTCAAACTTCAGCTGGAAAACAAATCTTCCATGCACACTAGGTTATTGTTAGCCAAATATCTTACAAGACTATGCTCTAATTTAAGTAAACTGAAAAGAAATTTTATGTCTCAGATATGCTTTATACCAGCCCCTTTGAATATCACAATGATTTTTTTCCTGCAGCACTGTCCAGCATACCATTATTACTAAGAGCTTCCAAAGATCTGAAAATCATTTATTACTCACAGTACTGTATGTAAGACAAGAAGAAATGATGGCAGCTCATGCAGGCAGCTTCACAGAAAATTTGCCTTTAACAATTCTTCTTTTGCCCAATTTTAGACTGTGTTTATGCAATATGAAGAAATTCTATGTGCTTTTTAAAAATATATTTTCATAAATAACCCTCCAATGATGTTATCTCCAGTGCAACATGAATGATACAGCTTTAAAGTGAACTTAAAGGAAATCACTTGTTTTGCCATCTTTTTCATATCAGCAACAAAAAAAAAAGAATATATAAAACAGGACTTGTTAGCATCACTTGATATGAACTACTATCCTGTTAAAAGTTGACCCTGTACACATTTTGGGTTAAGGCCCACACTTCACATTTTGGAAAATAAAATAATTATACAATTAAATGCATGCATTTAAAAACAACTTGAGTTTCAGATCCATTAAACCTATTTTTACTTCTCCTCAAAAGCTTTTTTTCTGTAAATCTGCACTTGAATTTACTTGAATATATATTGAAGTATATGCTGAAAATATCATTATCAAGATATTATCTGCTTTATTTGCATTTATATTGCAAGTCTTCTGTAAATGTGCCCCATATTTGATTTTGTGGTTCATTACTGAGTTCTTTCCAAGTTCTTTCCAGGAGGGCAGGCATTCATTGCATACATCTATGATACCTGTGTTTTGGCAATTATTGTTCTTCTTATTCAGAAAAAGACCTTAAGCTGCCTCAGGAGGACTCTACGCATATAAGACATGTTAGATTCCATCTTTCTAGGTTTAGCTGAGAAAAGTCCATCTCCATTTGTTTGTGCTTCATGTCCCCATGTCTAAAGTATATAAAGGTCACCTGTTTCTCTTCTTCCGATGTTCCCTGTTGGAATTTTCTGATTCGCTGCCACTGCTGGTGTTACAGCGAGATCGAGATCTGGAGAAGAGAAAAGAAACAACTCAGGATGAAATTATCTACAAACATCAAAATTATTGCAGCACTAAACAGGGAAAGAGCAACACTGCAACAACATTACGAGGAAAATTAGAATTAGAAGACTCAAGAGGGCTTGTCTACGCCTGCAAGTCATATTATCTGCTTCTCATTAATTAACTGTGAACAACTGCTTCAAAAGTAGTGCACCCACAGTGTAGTATCAGGTGCATGCTATTTCGTTTTCAATTATTTCACTGTTTTGGGTTTTTTTAAATTTATTTTACTTTATCTCTCAGCATTCTTTGTGAGTATGCCACAGCAGTATGTTTCTTTGATGTGTGAAATGTTTTATCTTTAAACTGTATGATTCTGGCTCTTTTCTTCTTGCATATTGTGATATAGCCCAACAGAAATGATACAGCAATTCTGGTTTTGCCAGCAAAACAGAAAGCTCACAGATCTGTCTTTTTCTATTCACCACCTCAACTTCCATCTGGCCTCTAGTTAAAGTTCACATTTTTCAAGTGTCAGGCATTATGGACAAAACACCACTATCTTCATAAATACAGAGGGCTGAAGTGCACACACAGACTGGTGTGTACCAGCCCAGCTTTGGGATGACCTGATGCACAGCTACAAAAATGGTGCATCACGTGAGGAAAACAAAATAAAACAGTTACTTCTGTATTACCTCTGACTGCAGAGCTTCAAATGGTAAGGTGACTTTTATGGTTCTAATTATTACTGAAAAAGACTGGTGGAACAGGCTGAACTACCTATAAGCAAACTGCTCTTGGTAGAGAGAAAGGCTTGGGAACTACTATCTGAGACCCTTAAATCCTTGATTGCATTTTGGAGCAGACAGACCAGCTGTCAGGGCTTTTGTCCTAGAAACCAGGACGCTGCTATTGTACCACTGGGCTAGGTCCTAAAGACTGGTACTCTCACCAAAACCTGGTTCAGACCATTCGTTCTCTAGTGTGATGATAGTCTCTGAATGGTCAGATTTGATGATCTTAGAGATCTTTTCCAACCTAAATAATTCTTTGATTCTATGAGTACCTCCAAAGAAAAACATGTTTCACTGCTATACTAACAGCCCAGTTAATTAATGCGAAAACTTGACTGATATTAACATGAGCCAGTCTAGAAGGATTTAGAATATCAGAAGTTAGAATTGATGCTGGTCCATGCAATGGAAAACAGAACGTCTGTTCCTGGCTTTGCTTTTGCTCTTTGGTAAGCCACTTTCGTAAGAAGACAGATTAGTCAAACTACAGAATGTCTTATAATAATAGGACAACTAAAGCCCAGGAAAATCAATTCAACTCAGCTTGTCTGAAGGGAATAAGCTTGGGAAACTGACATTTCCCCAGAGAAGCAGAAACCTCTCCTCATTCCCAAATTTCATGTTCACAATCTAAAGGCACCAAGAGGATCAGGATAGCTAGGTTCCCAGGTAAAATATACACGTTTCTGAGTGAAGCTTAAAGTGGGGATAAAAAAAGATGTGTGTAACTATAGAAAATTGTAACCCCAAAGGAAGAAAGAAGATTAAAAGGTAGCGCTGAAAAGATTCACTCCAGCACAATAAAAGAGTTAAGAGCAATAAATGCCTTAGAACTGCAAAACAAGTATACTTTTCTCCACCTCAATCTTATTGGATATTTAATAAATATTCCACTAATTTCATCATTAATAAGTCATTCAAGCAACAGTGTTATTTCACACCTCTGGGTCATTAGCATGATTCTTCCACAAGTATTTTCTTACTGTGATTTAAGTAATTTATCCCATAATGTACCAAAGCATCAAAAATCACAGCATGGCAGGCAAAGTGCAAGATAAAACAAACTATTTGATCAAATTCAAGATAAGCCCTTTCTCTAGCTTTTCAGGAATGGAAATCTGATCCACCTTTTGGATACTACATATCAAACTACCTTGTGTTCCCTGTAAGGAAGCACTTGTGAGGAGACAGAAGGGCTGCTGAGCTGTCAGCTGAGTGGTAGCTGCTCACGGTTGCTGTCAGAATATTATCTTTCACTGAATATTAAACACCAGCTTTTACTGAAAAAAATACCAAAACAGAAACAAAGGTGCTTTCCTAAGCCAAATGCAAGAACACATGAGATCATCCTGATCTCTGACAATTACAAAGTACCTTCCATCCTTTATTCCCTTTTTTTTTTGGTCATGAAATATATTTAATATTTTGTAGGTAGTATACCTTTATGGTCTGATACAAGGAGCAGGAAGGAAGGTATAGTCAGTTTGGCAAAAGACACAGCAAATACAGTCCAGGAGAGGGCTTGGGGGGTTGAGGTGTGTTGCAGGATTTGGTATTTCAAAGAAACAGCTGGCAGAGAAAGTTCACATTCTGGTGCAGTCTATTTCTGACTACAATGAGAGTATAGTAGCCAAATTCTGAGGAAGTGGAGACGGTCTGTTGCAATATACAATAACAAACCTGTGCATTTGTATTGTAATACAGCAAGAACAGCCTTTGAGAAAAGGTCCCTTCTGAGCACTGGGGTTTTTCACCTGAGGTACTTAACTAAATCTTCTCAGTTTTATGTGCTGGACATCTGTCACAGGACTACAACTGGCAGCTTGTAATGGTAGCCTTCTTCAAAAAAATAATCTGTTATCTGATACAATAAATGCAAATTATGTAAGCACTTTCTCTGACTTCCTGTGATTGTCCCCGAGATGTTTGTATCTCTGCCAGAGTTCCTTTCCCGTGCTTCAGCAGTGAATCACATCCTGCAAGTGCCTCCCCTCCTTCACAAGTTTCAGCAGTCCCTGACATTGAAATGCACTCCACTGTCTCCTTATTCTGGCAGTGTGAGTAGGAGCACAGGAGCAAGGAGAAGCATAGAACAGTCATGACAGGCTGATATGGCAAAAAATCTGTCAAAAACTGAAGCTGTTGAAGGCCACACCTGAATTCACACCAGCATTTTGTCTGGAATGTGACAATCAGTCAAGACTGAAGAGGGGAGGGGAAAAAAGAAAATAAAAAAGTCAGAAAAAAATGTGCAAAACCATGAGAAGACAGTGAGGAATTACATATGCCTTTGCACCTGCCTTTTGCAGGACAATTCATCTCAAATTATAGCATACTTGCTTTCAAATCAGATTAATTAAAAAAGGATAGAGAGGCTGAAAAATTAAAAACAAATCTGCAGTTGTAAAATCTGAAAGCTAAAATATCTGGAATTGACTTTCGAGTTGCAGACAAGCCTTTAGTAAACTTTCACAAACTGCTTGTAGCATAGTGTAGCAACAATGTGCAAAGGTAGCTTCCAAGGCTGAGCTTTGAGGAGGCTATGCCACAGAGCTTTTTAGCAAAAGTAGGATAGGAAAAAGAAAATGAAATGGGTATAACACAACAAACCTCTTAAACAATTAAGAAGATGGGGGAGAAGGAAGGAAAGGAGGGCGTGCAGTCAACTAAAATATGATCAGTACCTTAACTATAATTTCACAGCTGCTATAGATCATATATTTACCGTCTCCTTTGCTTTAAGTCTGAATCTTCACTGTTTTGATTTTTCCTGCAGCATTAAGGAAGTTTTAATGAAATACCATTGAGTTACTTAATAAAAATACACAAACCCACCCACCTTTAAAAAAAAAAAACAAATTTTACCAAGTTTTTTGTTTCCTTTTTTTTTTCTTTTTTTTTTGTTTTTCAGCATAGAAAATAGGGTTTGTGCTTTTTTGACTTTTTCAGGACGCCTCAACAATAATTTGCGAAGGCATAGTCCCACTGAATCTCTCACTGCAAACCCCTGACTTGCAAGGATAAGCATAGCATACTAGCCTTTAGAGTTTCCTACTGTTTCCAACATAGCAAGTCTGATGTTTTCCTCTTAACTCCAGTAAAAAGTGCACAAACAATACAGCTATTGTTATTAAACAGTTGGAAAAGGAAAGTGCATGAATAAAACCACGATTCAGGAAGACATAATTAAGTTAGAATCTACCTACTATTGTCAGTCTTCACAGTCTCATATATGAGATAAGACTTTTAAAAACATTTTGTCCAAGAGAAAACTTGCTATTGGTATGACTGCCTGTCCACTGACTAGATCAGCCAAATGCAAATCCCATACGATAAAGACTTTGCATCTCAAAAAAATTCCTTTTGCATAGTGCACAAACATGTTTTTTTCCTTGGCATGAGACAGTTTTGCACTGCATATCTCTAGTCTTTTGTTTTTACAAAGCCAAACAAGTACTTCTGACAACTAAGGTAGCAACGCATCAGAGAACCTGCTGCACTTGACTGGGGTTGAGTTAGTTTTCTTCCCAGTGGCTGATATGGGGCTATGTTTTGGATTTGTGCTGAACACAGAGTTGATAATATAGAGGTATTTTTGTTATTGCTGAGCAGGACTTACACAGAGCCAAGGCCTTTTCTGTTTTTCATACCGCCATGCTGGCAAGGGGGCTGGGGGTGCATGGGAGGTTGGGAGGAGACACAGTTGGGACAGGTGACCCCAACAGACCAAAGGGAGATTCCAGACCATATGGCATCATGCTCAGTATATAATGTGGGGGCAAGAAGGACACTTGAAGCGATAGTGTTTGTCTTCCCAAGTAACCTTTACATGTGATGGGGCCCTGCTCTCCTGGAGATGGCTAAGCACCTGTCTGCCCACGGCAAGCAGTGAATTAATTCCTTGTCTTGCTTGGCTTGTGTGCACAGCTTTTGCTTTCCCTGTTAAATTGTCTTTATCTCAACCCATGAGTTTTCCAGCTTTTACCCTTCCAGCTCTCTCCCCAGTCATACTGGTGGTGGTGTGAGCGAGGGGCTGTGTGGGGTTTGGTTGCTAGCTGGGGTGAAACCACAACAAAATCCATTTGGGAAAGACATTGCTATCAACACCTATGAGGGCTCTGTCCAACAGGATAAATCAACTCTATTGCCTTAGACAGAACTACACTGATGTACCTGATATCAGTAAGCATACATCGTGAATGAGTTTCTTCCCTCCTGTTTCAGACAACTAATGGCATATAAAAAGGTCTGGAGTAGTTTAGAAACTTGACCAGCATAAAAGCCCCATATCAAACTAGATTTCCTAATCAATATAGCTGTGTTTTCAGAGACCCCTTTGCAAACCTTGGCTTTAAAAGCCAGGTAATCATTTCTGAGGAGATGTAACTCTCAGGTGCTGCTCATAAGGCAGTCGTAGAAGACTGTAAAGAATGTGGCACAATATCTATGCTTGCTTATACTTCACAACGGATCACAGCAGCAGGCAGGGTGCCTCAGCGACGAAAGTAGCTTCTCAGCAGGACAAATCATCCCAGGTAACACACAATCTCTAAGTATTGCATCACTTCAGAACTGTCCCTGTAATTTGCATTACCGATTGAAATCACACTAAGTATTACACAGTGGTATTTTTGTTGCCTTCCTCTCTAATGTAAAGTCACACATGGGACTGCTGAAGACAGCCTTATGGCTCATTCATTTAATCCTTGTGCCAGTTAAAGCAAAGCCACGTACTTAAAACACTGCTTTGTGTTGGAAGCTCATTGTCAAGCAAGGGACATCCATCAGTCCTTTTGTTCACCAAGCAAGAACACCTGCAGCAACTGAAAGGATCTTGTACATGTCAATAATGAAATTTCTCATATTTTTAACATCATTTTACAAATACTCAGAACAGCACACAAGCAAACAACCTCACTCAGGTGTTTTTATTTGACTGGCCCCTCGAATACCCCTTTTCCCAGGACCCAGCTGTGCCTCCAAGAGCCAAGCACAGACACACAGGACCTCAAGTTTCTACAGTGAGAAGATGACAGTAACTAATCCCAGGCTCTTACCTCCTCCGCACTGGTTGCCCAGACTCATTCTCGCTGCCACCTGATGGGTTCCTTCGGTGTGAGTAAGGAAACTTTGGTGATTTGTTGCGGTCATTGGGGGAATTATAGAGTCCACTAAGGTTAAAAAGGAATAGCAAACAGTCAGCTTTAAAATTTCCAGGACAAATAGGCCAGTTAACTGAGATCCAGCTTACAAAAACAAGAAGGCTCACACCCACATATGTACATGTTCAGCTATACCTGCTTTTGAGTGTGTGTGTGTGTGCTATGTAAATACAGATGGCACTGCTGTCTAGCAGTAAATATGTTTCTCTAGTAACTGTAGGAGAGAGACCTCTTAGCATTGCCAAGCCAACAGATCTAAGCTTACAAAATGTAAATCCAAGTGTATCCATATTCTTTTAGCATAATAAAATTTCTTTGCTTTAGTATGACTTACCCAACCCAGAGCTAGGTATTCAAATGTATCTCTATTCTTTATGTTTTCTGCACCTCTGTTCTTTATGTTTTCTATGTATGAAAACTTCCCATGTTCCTGTCATGACGTATATCTTCATAACAGAGCTGATGCTTAGGAACATGAAATAATTTTAGTTCTGTCTCTCTGCAATTCATCCACACAAACCTCTGCAAAGGGTGTGGAGGTGCTTCAAGCTTCAAGTGCTTTAGCCTAAGTGGGAGCCAAGATGTTGGGTAGTTACAAATTACATATAGACTATCAACTGTATGAATAGATTACCCTGTGATACCTTCCTACAGAAGTGTAAGGGCCTTTTTCAAGAGTGTAACTGAGCCTGGGATGCAGTATATGTCACTCTGTCATGTCACCTGTCACCAAGGTGGTCTACTGACATTCTGCCACTTTTTGGAGGAAGTATGTTAAACTCAACCACATATCTGTATCTAATACCACTTAGTCTTTTTCACAACTGTGTGGCAAAAAAAATGATAATTCTCACAAAATTCCACCTAATATATTTTTTTTGCTTTCCTTACAGCCTCTGCCCATCCAAATTGGATACATTCTTCTTCACCTAATTCTGCAGACAGCTGATTACAGCACTGCTCTGCACAGGTGAAAAGTTCCCACAGTTCATCTCAATGAGAATTATTATTAGAAGTTGTCAAAGCCCCTGTGCAACATAGAGTCTGCTTATGTGTCTAAAACTGCATAGTCCTTTAGAATGCATGGACATGCTAAAACTCAATCCTATCATTCTTTAACTCCTGCAGAATCAAATTTCCTGCTGTCCTGACCGTAATTTAAGCACTGGAGCCAAAATGTGACGACACCACTTCTTTAAAAATAACAAAACAACAACAAAAAAAAGGTCTATTCTATCAAAAGAGTATTTACACACCGTTTTCTCCTTACTCTGAAAACTACTGATGCTTACAGAAGGAGTACAAAGGGTAAATCATCATGATGCCCCAAAAGACACCTCTGTGGAAAGCCGCTGGTGATATTCATTCAGTGATCACCTCCTCCTACACATACTTTCCTTATTTTTAATTGCTTATATATCCATGACAGAACCTATCTACTTACATGCAATACAGATTTATGATGACCCCAATAACACACTAATATATTATATTAATATCCTTCAGCCTACAGCTGTGGCATATTTACCATGGTACAATATCCAAGACATCATGCCCTGCCTTACCTCTGTGGACCATTTTCCTCCCATGGAGCACTTGATTTACTTCTTTGGGTTTCTGGACTGTTTTCATTTTTCATCTTTTTAAAGCTAAATAAAAGTGTATATATATATATATATATATTTTAAACCCACAACATACAATCACATTTTCTCTCACACTGACCTCTTAAAAACTAATTTTAAAGGCATTACAGAGACCCACCCTGGCATTTAGTTATTTGTCTGCTGTGTGAAAGAGGGCAAACAGGTGCTATGTTGAAAAATATCTCCTAGAAAGAGAGATCATAAGGGGGAAAAAAAATCAGCTCTACGAGTTTATAATTATAGTGGTACTGAGTCAGAAAAATGGTCAGTGTTGTCTCAGAATAAACAAGAACAGACATTTAGGCAAGTAGTCTAACAATAAGGCAAACACACGATATGCTCTCACAGTCTTCCACAATATGCAGTCAACAGATTATTGAATCAGAGGCTTTATCTGCATTTTATTTCACATAGCTGTTGATGAAACTTTGTTCCATGAATTTACTTAAACATCCTCTTGAACATTTTTTTAATTTTTGGAATAAATAGTGGCTGGTAGAAGTATGCTCTAATATTTAGCTGCGGCATAAACAATTATTTAATTTTATTTCAAAACTTCCACCTGGCTCAAAACTTCCACCCCATGTTGCTCACTGTTTCTGTGATTATAGAAAAAAAAAAAAAGCAGCCCTATGAATGATGATTCTGTAATCACAAATTGAACACCATATTTCTTTAATATACATTTTTAACGACTATCTAATCTCTTTTCCAAGTGAAAGAATCACAGACTATTTCATCTCTCACAATACAGGAGTCATCACATACCTCTGATTATCCTTATTCATATTTCTCTACCATTTTTCCAGGTCTACAGTACCTGCTTTACAATGGGAGCAACAAAGGCATGGAGTAGTAACTATTCAAAGAATGACAGACTACAGGCTCATAGTTTCACTGCGTGGCATATTCTTCTCATTCCCTGCCCAGTAAAGCCTTATGTTTTCTTTTGTTTTAACTAACAATGTGAAAGGGCTGACTTCACTGACTGCTGAAAGGTGATGTACCAGGACAGTCAAGGTAGTCACCAGCCTGAGAGATTTATCAGTCTTTGTAACCAGTCTCTCATAATTATGGGAGATGGGGGCAAAACCAGCAGGATACTCCAATTCTTCCTGTACTCCCATAATTCTCACAGTGTCCAGTTTTACAGCTTCTAACCATTAATGCTCCTGGATGGACTGCCACTTCAAATGTTGGAGAATGGCTTTTAGTTGAAGCATGCTTTTCCACCCATGTCCTTGCCAATGGCCAGGTATGGTTTTCCTGTATCACCATCTCTCTACACGAACAAGCAGTTCACTTGATGCAGAACTGGGCAGCCACATTGATTTTCACTAAGGTCTTCAAGAATTATTACTGACAGCAGCCCAGTACAATCATTAATACATCATACCATTACAAAGTGCAACTCAAGCGGAAAAAATAAAAGATTTACAGTTGCTTACCGAGAGGAAGATAAAAGCTGGAGTTCTTTGCCCAGAGCAGGAGGTGACAGACTCAGCTTTATGAAGGAATCATGGCTACTTAACTCACTAATCCACTTTTAACCTTAGCCTTTGGTTACTCTGGGTCACTGAGTTAATCATTTAATTATCACATAGTGAACAAAATGCGAAGCTACAGTGAGTCAGCAGGAAAAGAAATTAAATTGCACCTTATCAGGTAAATCATTTTCTTCATACTGCATCCACTAATCATTGACTCATAGATGCATACAACCTATTCCCAGGATCAGAAACATGTGCTTACTACAGACAAAGCAAATAACTCAGGCAAATATGTCTCAGTCCTGTATTGCAAAAAGCAATTGATTTTGCACAGCATGAACTACTGAACTATACTGATATTGAACTCAAAGAAATGTGAACGCTGTTTTCAAATCTTAAAAAAGAGACAGAGAAATTACCTGGGAGGTGAATTTACTGCATTAAATTCCTAGGCCATTATTCATTTGGAGCAGACACACTCTTTACAGATAGAAAGCTAGAGCACGGCAGCTCTTCAGATACTAGTAGTATCTCCAGGGATGCAATTGCAAAAGGTACAGAGTTCACTCAAAGTATCTGAAAAGGTTAGGATCTGAATTTCATGTGAGATTACTGTTGTTGGGGCTTTTTTATGGTTTACTTTGAATTTATACAATTTATGCATGTGCAATCAACAACATATCTCAACAGTGAATGAGATACAGTTAAACTATGAAAACTCAGCTTGTGAGAGCTGATTAAAAATGCTTTGCAAACATGACTGACAATTAATGCAAGAATTACACAGGATGGAGCAAACTACCAAATTTGCTTTACAAATTTTGTGTGCTGGCTGTCACATATACTAAGCCTGGCAGACCTGAAAGGTTTTTTACATGGTCAGGCAGAGACACAGGGAAAAACAAATAAAATTCTAAAAGAAAAACATCTTCCAGCACTTTTATTTTTTTGGTGAAAGTGACTAACACTCTTAAAAACCATGACTCAGTAAGAATTTGCCTATGAATTGCTTTTAGACTGTTAATGTAAGAAACTAAACCCAGAAACCTTAAAGCTGCCATGTTGAGAGCCCCTTATTTTGTTTCGTCCTCTATAGCCTGCCTACTCATTTCTTTTTAACAGTTCATTGGTAAAAATTCATACACAGCATTCGGAGCACAAGCTGCAGTGAAGGGCTCCCATGCCTCCCAATATGGTCATCTCTGCACTCCGGAATAATGGGAGCTCTTGCTCTGTATCTTTCGCTCTCCTAAAAAATCCCAGAACAACAAAATGGTGGGACTGCCAGGATCCTCTGGATATAATCTGGTCCAACTGCCTGCTCCAGCAGGGCCACACAGATTCAATTGTCCAGGACTATTCCTAGACAGCTGTTGAATTTTCTTCAAGAATGGAGATTCCACCACATCTCTGGGCAGCCTGTGCCAGTACTTAGTCATCTTCATAAGGAAAAAAGTGTTTTTTTGATATTCATAGAGAACCTCCTGGGTTTCAGTTTGTGCCCATCACCTCTGGCTCTGTCACTGGGCACCACTGGAAAGAGACTGGCTGTGTCCTCTTTATGCCCTCCCTTTATTTAGATACCTCTTTATTGTTTTCTGCTCAGTGGCCTCCCTTCAGCATGAAAATCATAAACTTTCTTTTAACTTATAATCATTATTTTCTAAGAATATTGGATTCGATTTCCCTCAAAATGAGGAAGAAATTAAACTCAGTTCTTGTCCTAGTTAGAACAGTTGGGACCAGTTCCTCACTGGATGGGTGTAACCCAAAACTGTGTATTCTGTAGCCTTCCATGCCATTTCCCAGAAACTGTTATCAATAGACCATTTACACCCTCTGCCCAGAGCAGCCAGAGTCCTCAGGCTATAAACTGGGTGTTAAGAGGCCTGCAAGATAGGAGGGTGCCTGCCTGTCCTCACACCCATTGTGGAACTCCCACCCTGAGGGAGGTACTGGGCATTCCTGCCTGAACCTGAGGATATATAATCTTGGAGTCTTGGGACTTTTTTTAACCACTCGTGGGATCCAGAGGAAGACTGCAGATCACCGCTCTCAACCAGACTGCAACAACCACTCTCGACCGGACTGCAATCACCACTCTTGACCAGACTGCAACAGCACCCTCACCAACAGGTTTTCCCCCCTCCTTTTACTTCGGACTCAGGGGGCCCAAAGAACCACTCTGTTCATGCCCCAGGGTGCTGGGTTATACATTTGGGTTTTGTGGGTTAAAACCAATTGTTTGTCTTTATAATCATACTTATTGTATTATTTGATTAAATTGTTATTCTGATTCACAATCTCTCTTTTGAGTTGGGTTTATTTCCCCTGCCAGTTTACCTTTAAACCAGCACAGCTCTTCTTCTGGAAGTCAACTGTTCTAAATATTAGGCAATAGAAAACACTATTCACTAAGTACTTTGCGGTAAATATTTTAGACCCTTCTTAAGACGTCAGTCCAGGTACCTAGCCTGTGAAACCCATACCTTCATTGCAGAGACAAGTCCAGAGTTACACAGTTAAAAAAAAAACAAAAAAACCCACAAAAAACCCAAAACAAAACAAAACAAAAAACACAACCAAACCAAACCAAACCAAACCAAACTAAACAAACAAACAAACCCACAAAACTGTCAGGGTTACTGAGGATGCAGAGACAGACATTCAGGTAACTAAATGAAAAAAGTGAGGTGCAGAGTTTTTGATTCATTCTTTTGTCAGATCACTCTTTTTCAGATTCAGGCAAACAAATTCCACCTAAAATTATTGGTGGGTATATAAATTCCTTTCTGTAACTGAGGCTTACCTCTTGCTTTCAAATACGCCTAATAATTAGAGATGTGCACTTCAGCACTAATAAGTAGACACAGCAGATCACACAAATTCAGAGGAGCCCTGGTAAATCACTACTTCTATGGATCAGGAAGAAACACTCATGAGTTTTGTAGGAATTGAACAGTGTAATGGCTAATCAACCGCCAGATTAACAGCAGTGCTGGAGGAGAGCCCATACTAAGCTCCTCCCTGCCCACACACCCCAAGCACAGCTTGCCTAGTTCAGTGACAGAAGACCCCTGCCCTGAGGGTTCTGACAGCCAGCCCACAGCTCTCAGGCGAGGGACAAGTAAGAGTATCCTGACCAGTGCCCCTTGGGTCATTAACAGTTTTTTTCCTATTTAAACCCGGAACTGTCTGCCTTCCCATTAACTTGTGCTGATTTACGGTTTCCAAACCTTGTGTCTCTTGAAATCCCTGTTCCACACTCAGAAGATCAGGGTTTTACAAAATCAATTACTGGGCAACACTTTCTGACCTTTGACAGCAGATCAGATGGTACTGAACTCAAGGGCAGGATAAACTGTTACTAAACATTACTAAATGTGTTCCTCTATCCAATGCAATATGAAATCTCTTAAAAGCTGTAAGGAAATGCTGGTATACACACCTTTTCACAGGAGAAGGTGCAATAATTTTGGTGGCTCCTTCATTTTCCCCATTTGTTGTAATCTGGCTCATGTTTTTAGAACCTGAAAAAAGAGCCAAAAACAGAACAGTCCTGTAGCATAAATGCTTGCACATCTATTCAGCATAATAACATACTGAACACAGGGCAGCATGAGAAATAAAATGACACACAAGATATCTGGTGTATGCTCTACTTGTAAGGGTGTATAAGGATCACACTTTTGTGTCTCATCCTTAATTTTAATGGTACCAGATCACAAGAAAGTTTAACATGGGGTGCATTCATTACTCTTCCACATAAGACAATGTGTGAAGATGTTGCTCTCAAAGGGATATTACGTCATAGTCAACAGAAAGGAATTCCTTGCTCAGTCAACAATGAGAAGAAAGGTGTGAAGAGAGTACAGGTTTGCTCCTACTGGTGCTATGATGTCACTTCCCAATAGCTCCTCCTCTGACCTCTAAAAGCAGAAGAATGTCTACAGCCAAAAATCACAAATAAATAAATATAAAGCAGATAAGAACAGGAAGCAGAAACTTCCAACCTTTAAGGAAGGTACTGGTAATGAAATGAAAATGGATTAGGTCACAGTTAAATTACAAGGATATCTCAGGACTTCTCACCATATTTTTTTCATCTAGGTACATTTAGTTTGCCCTTCCCAGGCCATCAAATCCACAAGATAAAATAGCGTGGACCACCATAATAGCGTGGTCCACAAAAGAATTGAAATCAGCAAAGATATGACTTTTTCAAACAAAAGAACTAATTTCAGCACATCAACTTTTGGAGCACCCAGCTCTAGTAAGTCCTCAAAAAAGAAGCAGGTGCTTCTCATTGTTGGTTTCTATTCTATTATTTTAACAAGTATTTACTTGAGGGAAAACCAAAGATACAAAAACTGAAGACAACATACCAGTGACTATTGTACACAGGTACAATCTACCCAGAAATATGAAATAGGTTTCTACCAAGACAAGATCTTGTAATAGCTGTAATTTGATATCACTGTTATCCACAACAAGGACCTTGGACTTGATTTTTTTAAAAAAGAAAGCTCTTGCTGTACAATTCTTTTGTACTAATAACAAGCTCAATCAGGAGCTTTCTGTCCACACTTACAGTATGCACCACCTGTTGTACCTTTTACTAACTACAGTACTGTTCTACTAACCTATGTATGATATAGATTACTTAATATAAAAGAATAGATTCCAGAAAAACTGTCCAAATGCTAACACCATGGGAATAATTTATCTATATCACTGTTTCTTGCATGCCAAGGTAATAGACCTCTCCAAAATACCTTAGATAGCCAGATACCTCAAACATCTTATTTGTAGGAGGTTTTCCTGGTTGTTTACCTTTGGTCAGATAATGTACTCTCAGTATTGTCTGCACTGAACTTTCCCAATAAGGTGAATGCACACACTTCAGTTCCCTTTTATGGCTATCTTAGTGCTGATTTGTGCATTCAATTCAAGCAGATTATTACATTTTTTAAAACTCAAGTGTCCAAAACCATAGCAGTCAGTCAAGCTAGTTAGCTTGTCATGCCTGTTTCTTATCAACTAAACCATTTAACTGACATTATCTGTTTGTATTTAAACCTAGTCATGAGAGCAAAGATGGTGTGATCAAACAGAAAACATGCAGTAGGAGCTCAAGCTTTGCACCATGCGCTACTAAAAGCCTGTAAAAATGAATGGACTGTCACAGCCTACTCTGTGATAATATTTATTTTTCATATCAGTTTCCAAGCCTGTAGCCTCAAGGGTTTGCATATCTCACACCCCACACATGAAATGCAGAAGTTGTCACATCCATCCTTTTATAAAACCAGGGATCTAAATTAATTACACTTTAAAGTGTAAAGCTCGAAGTTAATAAATAAGTAAACAGATGAAACCATCCCAAGATGCATTTCCTAAAAAATTAACTTTCAAACCCAATCTCACAATTTTCTGGGAAAAGATTTATGACTTTGACTGTGCCAGACCAACAGTTCTACCTACCATGACTGAGGCTGGTAAAGCAGGGTAATGACAGGCATCTGTGGCAGTATGTGTGTTAGCCAGAGCAGAGACTGTGACTGTCGGTGATTGCTCAGGGATTATTATAATACAGACAGTACTGTAATTGTAATATCCACACCCAGTTCTCCACCTGGCTTTTAAAACAGAATGGCAGCACTTTTTACACCAGTTTATACAAATACCCAGAGTACAAGGCAGGGACAAATCAAGTCCTCAGCTACCAAACAACAAACCCTGAACAATGTGTTTTCCATCGCTGAATAAACTCAGGTCCACGGCAATAGTTCTGGCCACATCAGTGTTTGTCCTGAGAGGATGTTCCCAAGAAGCTTTTCATGTCCAGCATTCACCCAAAAGAACAATGAATGCTTTCACCCCATACACTGTTGGGAAAGCTGAACACTATCAGCCTTGCCTATGCAAGCCCCCCATGCACTAATATAAAAACATAGTTTAAAACTGATATAAAAGCATAGCCATTGAAGTTTCCTGATCTGATTTTTCAACTAACTCTAGAGCAACTGAGATATGAAACGTATTAAGCAAGTGACAAAATGGAGGTTACTGCATTTTAAACCACCGTAATCTGGATTCTAGGAAAATAATCTGCCATGCTGAAGCCAAACTGTCTGCATTGCCTATGCTATCAGGGGAAGCAATCAATAGCACTGGTTTTTATACAAGAAAGATAGTTTCTCTCTGTTCACAGTATTCAATCCCTCTGTTAAAGCCAAATATTTTTACTGAAAATACAAATAATACTTTCTATCATTACCTTGGCACCTACTCAAACTCTTAACCCAGACTTCACCAAGTGGCTGCAGTCCTAATGAGTTTACCATACTTTAATGGACCAAAGAGACAAGGAAACTTTATTGCTTAGCTCTGCAAAAGATAGCTAAACATCAGCCTTCAGGTGACAGAAAGAATATACACAAAAAGCACATACCATACAACTGTTTATAACACCAGAACAGGTATATGAAAAGAAAGAAGGGAAAAGATTTTAATGAGATGCCACAGGCTGGAGGCTTTAGCACTTCATACACATTTATATGATGGAGGCAGTGCCAGTTGCATATATTACAGTCATGCATTTGTTCTAATTGTCCCCAAAAACACTGCTGTGGCTGGTCCCATTACTGGTACCAACAGACAAGAAAAAAACCAACCCAAACCAGAAAGGCTAATTGAACTGGCTGCAGAATGGAAGCTTTTGATATACTTTATTTTGCAGTCTTAAGAGGAAAAAAAGTCAAGAGGCAAGTGAGGAAAGATGCTGAGCTCAGTAAAGGTGGAAGAAAGAGCAATTTGTAAGCTGTTACTGGATTTGGGGAAAATAAATGGAACCCTGATTTTCATTCCATAAAACTAAATTATAAGCCATGTCCAGTTGGATCTTAATTCAAGTGGCATTTCACAGAAAGTACCTCAAGAAATACATAATACATGCAAAACTAAAATCACCCTGTTTAAAACGTTGAACAAGGTACATTTAATCCTGTTATCCCATACCAGAAAAGAAACATCAAGAACAAAGGACTAACCATCAACAATACCCACCTGCAGAACCTCATTATGCAAGAGGGATATTTATTTTAAAAAGAAATGTCATATTATTCTCTCAAACATTTCAGTCAGGGAAACTTCTACGTAACTCATAAAACTTATTACACTACCAGGGTAATTTCCAAGATAAAAATTAGTCTGTAAAATAAAATCTACATTGGGTTAATATATTTAAGCAAGTGGTGTTTAAAATGTATCAAACAGTCTTGATTTATTGTGTGAAACGGACTTTGCTATATCCAAAACCAATTTTCGGTGAAAAGAGAAGGATTTATCCTAGTGACATGCAACAGATTGTCACGCTTTCTGACACAGGGAGGAGAAGCAGTATTAGTCTTCATTCAGCTTCTGAAAGTCTTGTTTAAATGGAGAAAGAGTACTCAGGGTTTATCACTGTGAATAGCCAAAGACAAAATGGAGAAATAAAGATGACAAAATATGCTTATTTATAGGGAAAGATGGAATTTGAATGACATAGCTCTGTTCCTTTAGCCCATACTTTGAGTGGAAAATGAAACAAATTTATTTAACATTAATATCATTTGAGATAATGCACCTGCCTTAGTGGAAAATAACTGCACACTTGAACACATGGGTAATCAATTAATTTGAACTAAAAGCAAAACATCCAGGCGAGTGATAGAGATTACACAACTACATATAAGTAAAATGGTGACAAAGCAGCTGTTTCATTTTAAAGTGAAACAGAGTATTTAAATTCACCAGAAGAGCAAACACAGAATTCTGCATCATGTTACATCAGCAGAAGAGGCTACAGGAAGGTTTCAGTTTTCCTCACAATTTCAGTCAAAGAGACTGAAAAAAAAATAAGCACAACACACACAAAAGCAAAACAGAGGCACACCCTTGCAGCAATACAGACTGACTTTTGCTGCCTGTGCTAAGGCAAACATTATTTTCAATTTAAGACCTCACAACTTTACCTCTCAATAGCCACACAAATTTCCACACAACAGAACTGAGGAGTAATGGGGTGGGAAAAGCTGTTTGGCTTGAACTCCTACCCTAAGAATAGGACAGTCCAGATGAACAAAAGTCTAAGTCACTAAGTTCATGTCACTAAGTCACTAAGTCACTAAGTATATGGCTTCTTGACCTTTGAGGCACCCACTTACATTGGCAGACACAACAAAAAGATAACAGAATCAGAAAACATATCAATCCTTCTCCTTTCACACTAAATAAATAAACTAAAATAAAAATTAAAAAGAAAAATGTTGTAAACTGCTCCTATTTTCCAAGGACTATACTTTTAATTATGTTACATTTCAAGACCTACCACAGCTAAAAGGCGGAATACACTAGCTTTGTTTTCGAGTCAAAAGACAGCACCCAGAATAAACATGGGAGGTTTGCAGAGATGTACATCTACTCTCCACTCAAAAATAGATTCTCAAAAGTTTATAGGGGCATATTAACCCATAATAAAGATAAATATTTTTTATATTTTAAAGCCCAGACAAGTTTTTTCTCAAACAGCTAAGACACATACACACACTTAACTCCATCCACAAGTTCGACTAAAACGCGTGTGACTTCTGTCACAGATGAAGCTGAGCATACCCATGTAATCACACGCAGAACTGCAGCTTGACATCTCTATTACTAAATTCCAGGAAACATCCATTATTCTAGGCACGACTCCTGTGATCCATGCTTAATCTTACACACTTCCTCTAACACCTGCAAAAATTTCCAGCTTTCCCTGACATCTTCAGCATGCAGAATAGGTTTCCAGCTCAGACATTTGAGACATGCTAAAATTGCCAAGGGCGTGGCACTAACTTCTGTTCCTCTTAATATCAAAGTAAAGGGATACTGCTCTTGAACTGAGAAGACGATGTACAAGAGAGACGCCTCGGGTCAACAGCCTGAATACCGGGATACTAACCAAGATACACAGGTATAAAATTCTTTTGTGAGATACAGGTCTCCTGAAAAGAAACATGTTGTCACTGCCTGTTTTCAAACTTCCTTTTCAGCCTTTACGTTAGACCTACACGCATGGGGTTTTATCATCTTTAAGCCACAGCAACTGGAGTTTTTATACCCTGTTAGGTTTAGATATAAACACTGACCTAAGGCAAAAGACACAGTCCATTCTGAGAGATCTTTGAGGATGCTGCAGCAGTTCTGAGTAAATCGCAGAAGACAAAATGAACCCAAGATCAAATAAGACATCTCTCCACAGGCTGACTAGACAAGGACTTACCTGTTTGTTGTGTTCTTTTGGGGTAAGTCTTGCTGCGACTTCTTTCAATGCTCTGGTCAGGCCGCGGGAGCTGCACTGAGGGGTCTCTGGTCATTCGCAAAGACGTTTTGCCACTTAAAAACACAAAAAAAGTAATGGGAAAACACCTGGAAAAGTTATCAAAGAAACAGGATCTTTAGACTGGAAAAAAGCTGTACGGGTTTTGGGTAGCATGTTTTGTTGCTATTCTCTTCTCATCCCACCTCTGGTTCTGCTGAGTAGCACTATCCTGAATTTTGGGTTGAATCAGTTGTTGGCAAAATCATCAAGAGATTAGGCCAACCTCTTCTATATTTTGCATTTTCAAGAGGAGTTAAGCCACTAAAACAAAATGTTGTTTTGTTAGGAGTAGGTGAAAATAGCGTGAGCTTGTCTAACTTAGAATATTCTAACATATGACTTTCTTAAGCAGTTTGATTTCTTCCTGAATTCCTTCTGTAAGTTTTCACCTCAGGAAAACTTATTTAATATTGTTCAGTTCCAGCCAGTAAGGGGATACTTCTCTGCCATGTAGAATGACAACTTCAAAGACTGCAAAACAAACTGTAATAAAGGACTCTCACTAGCCCAGACCCAAACTATAACAAATTGAGTAAAAGTCCTGATTCCCACCTACAGTAAGGCTCTTCTTCACTGCACAACTTACATAAGCTATTAAGTTTAAATACACTATTTTATGCTCATTTTAATGTTCCTCTCCATGTGACTAAACAGAATATAGTGTTCATCAAAAAAATGTAAAATAGACCTCATATTCCTCCACAAAACTCCATTTTTGCTTCTGGAAACTTACTACACAAAAGAAGTAAGTTTTACTATTAACTCCCTTGACATCTGCAGTTTCATGATTTTGAAGTAACAGGTACTGTACTAGAAAGTACTAAGCAGTTATATAGGTTTTACATACGGAGACTTCCTGAGTTATGTGAATAGACTCCATTAAATACTGATTGTATTTTCACCAAAAGCCCTACATATGTAGTCAGCACTGCAGAAATTTTATCTTCTCAAGCTTGTAAAATAATTAATGGACAAAAATTCCTGAATTCTAACACTACATCACAGTAATGCTTTTTTTGTTTTTGTATTCATTTTAATGGATGCTCCCAAGTTAGCCAGAAAGCGCTTCTGCTCAACTTCTAAGTTTCGGAACCATGACAGTCTTGCAAATAGCAGAAGCAGTTTTAACTGGGGAATAGGATCTTCCACTCCCCCTAATACTTCCAAAGTATCTGATCTTAAGACAAGGAAATTGCTTTCCTGGAAACTATCTGCCACATAATGAGAAATGCCTACAAGATTAAAAAAACCCTACGCACACAAAAAAACCCAAAAGACCCCCCAAACAACAGCAACAATAACAATAAAAAAACAAACAAAAAGAAAAACAAAACAAACAACAACAAAACCAAAACTCAAAACACACAAACAAACACGAACAAGAAACAAAGCAAACAACAACAAAAAAAAATAAAACACCACACCAAAACCTAAAAGATCAGCCAAAAGACAATATTATGGTCCCCACACATACACAGACAAATGGTGGGATGATGGTTTCTGCTTTAAGCTAATGATGTGTACAGATACACAACATTGTCATTGCTTTCTGTGCTACAACAGAGTCTGAAGGCAAAGAGGAAAGACAGTCAAAGCTGATGGATATGCAAAGCAAAGCAAAGATTCTCAAATAACATGAAAATGCTGTAACTACTGCACTGATTTATCATTAACAACCCCCATTTACTAGAACACCCACTCAGGTCAGGGGGACTCCACAAGAAATCACTGCAGCAATACAGGGAAGACTTCATACTAGAAGGGAAATACATATTTTAGTGTTTTCTAGATAAAACTAAGATTATAAACACAGCTGTCGGTAATGCCCATCATACCAACATGGCAAGCCATATCACAGGTCACCCTGGAAACTTATTAAAAAATAAGATTAAACTAAGTGCACCACCAAGAGCGATAGTTCAGACATAGGTAAATGTTGCATGGCATGTTTTCTTTTTAATTTATTGGAAAGTTCTTGTCAGTTCAAAACTTTCTCCTCCCCAGCACCAGTGGCCTCCTCCAATCTGCTGAAATGGTCCAGTACAGAAAGTTCATCTGCAGTACTCCCATGAACTTCTATTCGCTGTTACAAATGGGGTAATGCAGGTCAGGATCCAACTAAGAAACCCAAAAGGCTGTACAATCATTTCCCTGTTATCTGCAGAAAGGAGAAGCTGGATCATGCCAGATAATGTTATAACCCAAATAGTCCGGATTACAGAATACATACAGTGATCCTTTTTGAAGACCAGATTCAGTCACACGAGCTCAGACTCAGAACTGGCACTACAAGCAAGATCTTACATCCAAGTGTAACAGCTGAGTATGAATTCTGATTGACTGAGAGCAAGTGTAAAAGAGCTACTATTATACACAGCTATTAGTACCTACCACAGACACTAACTGCAATTCAGGAGCTGCTGGAGAAACTGTTTTCAGACTTGTTTTCACAAAAGTCTTCCTAAGAGGCAGTGTGGTGGTTTGAAACTCCCAAGAATCTAATTTTTAAGTTCAAGCCCCCCCCCTCCCACAGTTTGCCCCTGTGAGAGGGTTTAGTGATGGTATGGACTTGATCTCTTTTCACATCATGTGGAGAGTTTTCAGACAAAACACAACCATTCATTATTGGGGGAAGGGGAAAATATTTACAGAGGTTTATTTACACCCACGTATATATTTACATTAAATTAAATTTCTCCTTTTCTTCAATAAAAGTCCAAAAAGAAAAGAGAAAATCATTCTGTCACTTCTCAGGCCACAGTTCCTTCATTTCAGTTTTCTTGTGGCACTGGATAGTGTCCTCCACTTTTTCCAAGGTAGCAGATTTAAGTACAGCAGTCAGAATTTTGTTCTTACTTTGTGGAAATTCCAACCCCGAGCCCGAGCCTTCGGGGGATTTTCCTTGGAGACCTTCACTCCTCTTGGGTTAGAGCATTTAAGGCAGCTTTCAGTTCAGTCTTACCAAAGCTCTTTTGCTCTGTCTCAGCTTGCCAGCATGATAGAAACAGCAGCAGCAGCAGCAGCAGAGGGCACGGCCACCTCCTCTGCATTCTGTCCCGGCTCAGCTCTCAGGACGAGTCCAGGTTTTTTCAGCTCCTTTCTCTCTCTCTCTCTAGCTGCTGCTGCATTTTGGGACTCCCTAAGGGTTTGGAAGTCCAGCCCTCCTCTTCAGGAAGTCTCTGGGTTTTTGGGAAAATAATACAGTCTTACCCTAAACCAGCTCTGTTGAGTTTTCCTGTGTTTTGTTGCCAGCTCTCCCTCCTGCAGGAACATCTCTGCGTCTTTCAGCCGGCTTCACGTTTCCTCTTTGCTACTGGCTATCTTTTGGCTTTTAGCCATCGCTGTCTCTGTTCAGGACTGCTCCGCTGCCACTTTCAATGTCTTCTGCTGCTGCTGACAGTAAGGAAACTTTTCCAGCTCTTGATTATGGGACCCGGTCCAGCTTTGACACTATACCGGATCTCCCGTAGCCTCAGCTGGGGGCTGGAGGCCCTTGGCCCCCAGAGGGGCTCACTGGCCCCCTGCCTCCTCGTGGGTCAGATCATGGCCACCTACCTTCTACACTATCTTCACACCCTTCTCTTCCATTTCTGTGGGCATGTAATTTCCATAGGGTGCATGTGGACTATTGATTGGTCCAGTATTATCAGTGAGGCAAACCATTACTACCTCAGAGAAAAGGTTTTTCAAACCACCACAGGCAGTGACAAAGATCTGCCTAACTAATGATTTACTTAATCAACCTTACTCATTATGATCCATGTATTTCATCTATGTATTTCTTGAGTGATGGTGAAAACAGTGCTCCCTATACGCTCTTAGGCTGAAGTTTACAGCATCTTCATGGCTTATAGGCTTCACCCAATTTTGCCACCTATTCCACTCAGAAAAGATACACCCTTGTTTTGGTATTCCCTACTTGTCAGGAAAACCCCTTTAGGATATGAACATAATTTCAGGACCTATAGGGAGACACTGATTTCAAGCACTTCCAAGGCTGCTCTCACTTTGACTATGGACCTTAACCAGTTCTGGGGATCTGGAGAATGAGAAGAAACTTACATTTGTCCCCAAACTGCCAGACTCCCAAGGAGAGCCTGTAAAAATGGCCTTGATTCATGCTTTGTCTTCAGAACTGCTTTGGGTCATAGTCTGTGTGGGGTTTTCTTTCATTGGAAGGAAAGAGGAGAAAAGAATGAATGAAGAAGGAATGAACTGAAGTTTAAACAATTACATAAATTCACCTGTACCGATGTTTATAACCTATGGATCCAAACTTGCCGACTTTTCTTGACAGAGAGTTTGATTCATTCTCTGGTACTCTGTGTAGTTTGAAAAATAAAACAACAGAATAAATTACATAGCTAGGTCTCAATTATGGTTCCCTTCCCAATTCAAGAAAAGAGAATACAAACTTTTGACTCGAAAAGATATTATTTTCTGCCAGTTCCTCTTCATCCCTACCTCCAGACAGACTCTTTTGGGGCTGAGAGTCCCCCAAAGCCACTTGTTTATCCCCTCTTCTTTTGTCTACATATCTTTTTATTTCAGAGTCAAGTGTAAACTGCTGGCACCAGCAGCCTTTCACTTAATATTTCACAGAAGCAGGAAAACCCACCATGCCACAGTAGTGAGACTGAAGGAGGGATTCTGAGTTTATTACTTTACAGTACTGCTAAAGTCAACCCCAAGCACACCTGGGTTCTAATTAGACCTGCACATTTCTCTTGGCATTTTTGCAACAGTAAAATAAAGTACTTTGAGTACTATTGGGAAGATTTTATACACTCCAACAAGTAAGCAAAACATTATGGAAATTCAATGAGTTTCTATAAAAAAAACAAAACCAAAAACCAACCAACCAACCAACCAACCAGAATTCTGTGCACTGTAGGAAATAGTAGTGTCTGAAATCCAAAGGCCTCACTCAAGCCAATGATGCTATAGAAAATTTGATGGATAAATACGTAAAAATCTATATGGCAGCTTAAATCCTGCCACATACATTTGTGGACACTTCCGTTAAAGCCTAGTCTGTGAAACCTGAAATATTGTTTTTAAAAGAATGCTAAGATAAAAGAAACCACCAAATTACCCTATTTTAAAATCACTCTTTCACATCATTGTAAGAAAAGGGAAGGAGTCGGTTTTTAAGAGCATTCTATAACCACAAGTAAAATTGTGTTTCCAGACAGCAAGCCTACGTTACAACACTCTGTATGTATAATAAGGTTCTCATTCAGTGTAGTGGCCCTAAGGAAACCACAGTTTCTCTATCACTTACCTGAAAAATGTATGATGCTCTACACAGCATTTCCAGAGATGTTTGCAGGTGACCTTGTTACGTGCTTCAAAAAAGAAGGAAGTTTCATTGCACTGAAAACAAAACAAAACAAAACAAATCAGTACTCTTATGAGGGATTCTGCCAGTGAAGTGAATCTCATCTGTTGAACACAAGAATCAACCATCTCCTATCAATCCACACATGAAAAGAAAACAATGTGAAGAAAAGGAGGTTCTATAATTTTGTAGAATTCTTTATGTAAAAGTGGTTTACTTTTTGAAAAACAGAAGAGAAAGGAGATTCTAGAAACACTTCTGTTCCTTCATTCTTATTTGCAGACTCAGCTTTTTTCCTAATTAAAACACACAGGTTTTTTTTTCAAAAATTATGTTTCTGATGTTTTCTGAAACTGCAGCTCAGATGTCATTCAAATATATTCTCTTTAACAGTTTACAAAAGGGCAAGAATAAGAGAAAGAAACACAGAAATCCAAAATTTATGATAAACTAATATGAAGGAAAACCACAGAAAATGCACAAAACATACATATAAGAAGAACCAAGGTTCTGGGAAAAAGAGGGGATGGAATTTTTTTTTAAAAAGCTAACCTCAGAATAATTAAAAATGCTAGGAAAAATGTTAAAGTCATAAAATCCACCTTAAAATCTCTTAAGGAAAAAAAATATTCACAGCTCAGAACCTAATCTCTGGGAACTGGCAGAGAAAAGAGAAGTGAAACATATATAAACTACAAAATACTCCCAAAAGACAAAATGAAGGAACAGACACATCACGCTGCTTGTTTTCATCAGGCTAAACATTCAAATATATGCACAAATAATACACTTTCATATATTTGTCACATGGTAAATATAAGTGCTCAGTTTTGTATCTGTGATTTGCACAAAGAATGACTAGTCCCACTCAGGTCAGTGTGAGACCTCAGCATAGTACACCACCATCTGTAACAAAACTGAGCAGTATGATTCATACCACTGTCAGCAGCCAATTTTAGGAAATCTGTGCCCTTGCATTAGTTGTACTTCTGCAGTGCCATCCATATGGCAGAGTTCTGGCAGGTTTCTCCCACTCCCTATTTAATGAGGTATGAAGAACTGCAAGCACCTTGCAAACTGTGAACTAATTCAGTATGTTCTCTAGAATTCAAAATTTCACCTATAACAAAAAAAAAGATTATATCTCTATTAACAGCTGTCAACCAGCCTCACAAAATCACATTTACCCTCCTCAGGGTAAATGTGAAGCAGTCTTTCCTTCATCTTGAAACAAATAACAGTAAAAAAGACAAAATTTTGCACCTGTGGTTAGAATAATTGAGATTTCATCCACTGACCAAAAAAAAAAAACACCAAAACCAAAAACAACCGCCAAAAAAACCCCCACTAATTGAAAACATACACACGAGCTTACTTTCTTCCATGCCTTATTTTAATTAAGTGGCTGGCTGGAACAGTCCCACAGAACAGCCAAGGAACAAAAATCATTCTCTAGTCTCCCCTCAAAAGCACATTTTCCTCTGCAGGACATCACATGAAGAAAGAAGAGTACAGGGAGTATAGTAGAACATATGACCACTGAGAATGCTGAAACCCAGCATTCATCTGATTCTGTTATGCATATTATATAATGATTCTGTAGTACATTACTCCCATAAACACATTCCTACAGTTCCTCTAAATACAATTTCAGTTTTGATGGGGTCATCATCTCTCATTTACAGGAATTAAACAGTTTAACTTATAACAAATACAAGTTTAATTTATAAAAAGTATAATTCAAGATTCCTGAAGACTCTTGAAGATTGTTGAGGAGAAAAATAATTTACTTCAATAATAACCATATTGCTTTTGTTTCTCTGACAACTAGAAAAAGAGTCTGTCCACTGAAAGATCGTAATGCATTTTTACATTTTAAAACTTTTAAAGAAAACATGTCAAGAGGTACTTCACATTTGCATATCTTACACATAGCAGAACAGTAGCTTCAGATTTCATGATCTGATTTACATTACAATTTCTATACCAGACTGTCATCTGATGTGATTTCATATAAACCCTCATATCTACAGTCATCTTTTAAAGAATAATATCAAGTCAGGCCTGTAGTATTGCAAACTTTATGCAATATGATGACTCAATTTAGCTTCTGTTGGGGAAAAAAAGTCAATAACTCACTTTTAATATGCATGATCTCGCTCCTTCTTCATCCACTCCTAAATTTTACTTTTAGGCAAAGAATCCTCTGCTGTATTTAAATTTATTTAATTTTATAATTAAATATATTATTTAATTATATAATTATATAATAAGGAGAGAGTTTCTGGGATGTCAGAGGGCAGAGAAAAGCCAGGGGTGATTTTTTATTTTTTTTTAAGGTAATTTTTAAAAGAAAGTATTTTTGCCACAACTTACTATTAGACCAGTTTGAATGCCGCTGGCATTCAGTGAAAGATTCCCATCAGGGAAAAGATTGATGATTAACTACATGCTGAAACATCTAAATTTAGTATTCAGCAATCAAATGCACTCAGGGAAAAAGCATAACCCTATAGATCCAATTTATCAAAAAGTTATGGAATTCAGAAATGGAAAGTGATACGATATGCCTAAAAATCATGGGATGGACCGACTAGCCTTCTCATAACACACCCAGGTTTATTTATTTGAATTCAAAGTTAAAATACATGCCTGGAAACTATTGCCTCAAAATGGATGCTTGTAATAAATAATGCAATTAAATTTTGCTAAAGAAAGAGAAAGAAAGCCTAAAACACTCATCCCCGATGCCAACACAGAGGACACAATTCAAATTCTTTCACCATTTCTCACCTTATCTGCGAAGGATTCAGTAACTTACTGCGACTAAGTCCAACACAACAGTGCTTACAGCACATCTACATTTGGGACTTTATTTACTTTTTAAGACTATTTAAGTCTTGCAAGAGTACTGCCATTACCCTCACAATTTATAAATGCACATATGAAAATTAAGCAGTACTGAAAACAGTAATATCTTTGAGGTTTAACGTCTCTCCCCTAAGAGAACAAATTGATTTGTACAGGTAAAGCGAGGATGACCTCACCTGTTAAGACTCTGAAATTCTGTTTTCAATAAAAAGCAACATTTTTAGCATTTGGAACATTGTGGTTTCCTACACATAGTGGGTGTTAGCTGGTTTTTTTTCTTACTATTCCCATATATCTGAACCAAAAGACACAAAGACCTATTATACATTTTACTAATGAGTTATAGGAAATGACAATTCTAAACTCATTCAGTGTTGTTTGGTGCCTCACAAACTTCCACAGGTTACTCATCCTGTTGCTTTCAGAGTGACCAGTGTATTAAAGGTGAGGCACTGTAAACCATGAAATCTCACTGCTTCCAGAGCAATCCTAGTCATCTGAACACTAAAGACCTCCTCTCTCCTTTGAACCATTTTGGCGTTCGACTATTCTTTCAGGAAGCCCATTTTGCTCATCAAACAAGTAGAAAACAACTTATTTTTGTGTGGTTATTTTCAATCCCATCTGTGACTTGCACAAGCAAAGGAGTGGACAGGACAATGGGATCAGAGGCTGAAAAAGGACAGGCACAACCCTTGCAGCAGTGTCCAGCTGTTGAGCTGTTTGACTCACCTCCTCCTAATCTTGAAAAGGGCACACACTAAAAAAATGTGAGGATAAACATAAAACATTTGTCTCCTTTTAGATGCTTGAAAAACTTGTCTTGTAATCTCCAAAACATGCTAAAGCTCATAGCGCCATAATCTCACCACCGTTTTCACCCATAGGAGGAGAGAGAGACTAGAATAGTGGATGCAGATAGCCTGACTACACCACGAGCTTATACACAGATGGACACCCAAACCTGTAGCCACAGTCCTCTGCTTTATGCTACCCCTCAATTCACCCAGAAGACTGATCTGGCAGGGCCTTTAAGATCTCCACTAAAGAGCTGGCAACTGGTGCAGTGCTACATCACAATGCCTCCATCCCTTAACTGAAAGACTGAAAGCAGGTTACCAATGCCTTCAAAGGAGACAAGTAAGAGGGGTCACTGCTCTGCCTAACCACAAAATGCCTCTGGAACTGGTGGAGCAACAACACTAGTCCAGGAATGCCCACACTGTGCTTTGCAAACAGCTCTCAGCTTGCTTTGCCACGCCGGTCTGATCACACAGCTTTCAAGCTCAGAGCTACTTTGTGCCCAGACAGCCCAGTGCCCCCAGCTGGAAGAGAAGACACACACTTAGAATGACAGTTCTTCCCCCCTGGGGGCCAGAAGATCCCTTGTTTGTGAAGTCTGTGGATTAGTCCAAAGAAAAGAGGGTCACATCAGTCTTACGTCCAGTCCTCTGCACCCACCTACGGAGCAAAAACAAGGTGAAAATCTATGATTCAGAGCAGGCTTTAGCCGGTATAATTTATGACAAGACATATATGGGATCCCATTAATCCAGGCTCAGAAAATTAATTAAGAAAGCCCCAAAAGCACAGTGGGAACCCTGCCAGCACACCAGCACACACATCATTCTTCCCAGTCGCACTGACCACTAATGTAACATAAGGAGGGATCTTGCCCCATTACAGAGCACATTGTATGTTCAGGTACTACACATTCACGTACATGTAACAGAAATACTAACACTAGCTCTGAAGCTACTATTTCACAACAATCCTCTTTGCCAGGTTAGGCATCCACCTGAATATTATTAATTGTTAATTTCAATAGAAAATACTCTGTCTTTATATATTTACATAATGCATACCAGTCATAGCTTATGTAACAGATAATGTACTATTAGTCATTAGACGAGCTCATCTTAAGAATGTCGTATCAAGTCAGGAATTAAAATTAATAAAGCTGTGCCATTTGCATAAAGTATGTCAAAATTGCAGTAAACATATCTCTGCCTTGTATTATACTAATTAAAAATTACTAAAGAAGAATTTTTTAAAAAAAGCTGAGAGTAACACCTTAGTGGCAATGAATTTAAGTTTATGCAGGCCTTGAACCAATCTTACAGTCCTTCTAAGATGCCTCAAAAAGTGGTTAAGAAAAGACAAGAGAACACCCAACCAACCAAACCAAACTAAATATGACATATTAATACCACTGTGCTGGCTCACCTCCATCCTCCACTACCACTCAGACTTAAGTAGGTGCAAATGCAAATGATACAAAAGTCACTTGAAATTCTTAAACCATAAGGAAGATCAAAATGCTATTTTTGTCTGGAAATTGTACATAAGCTAAATTGGACTTAAGACTGGAGGAATATACCTTCAAACCCTGTTCAGTCTTCCCAAGAAATTGTAGGAGCAATATATCAAATTAAAAGTTCCTGGCTAGAACTTGTAACTCAGTATGGAATATAGCATTTGATAGGAGAAGAAGAGGTACAGCTGAAGCACTTTATTAATATAATTATTTTTCATATTTCTAACACTTAGGAAAAGCAAATTAAAAAAATAAAGCATATTTACAGGATTTTCTGAGACTATTTAAAAGAACAGAAAAATACTGTATTTAGACAACTTTCAGCCACCAAAATGGGGAGTATTACATACTTCTGATTTGCATCAGTGTTTGGTATTGCTCTTGAAGAGTCTTTACCAATTTCACTTTATGAATTCAGCTGAGATAGGCTTCTTCACCTGAATATGGCAGACTGTAAAGGAAGGCATGTCTTGAAAGTGTGTAAATCATTTTCAACTGCACAGTTTTGGAGGTTGTTCTGACTTAAAACACCCAAATTTCAAAATCTCTTGCAATATAAAATTCAGAATTCAAAAAGACCCTCCTTTACAACAAAAATAATGAAAGCAAGCGCTTTGCACATTGAATGCTTTCTGGTTTGGTGAATGAGAAACATGAAAAACATGAAAAGCTTTGCATAAACTCTGTGAAGAAGTGAAATCATTCATGTGCATGTTCAGACACAGTGCAACTGAAGTAAAAGGTGCAGTTATAGAAAACAGCATGGGGTTGTGGGGAACGCACAGAAGTGCTTGGTACCTACAGGCAAAAAAAGCCCCACATCTCTTACTCCTGTATATTATTACATTTACATTCCCAGCCCACACACTCTATTAAAGCATGTTTTTTGGTGTTTTGTTTCATGTTCTTAGTTGAGAGAAAAATCTAGGGGAGCCGGCCATGTTCTTCACATGGGGGAAGTAACAGAAGGTGTGCTGTGCACCCTTTTGACTACTAACTTCCACTGTGAACAAGCTCTGTTTTGCTGGTGGAGAGGGAAGGGCTTTGGCAGCCACCTATATTGCTGGATTGTTTCCAGCAAGGTTGCTCAACAGACATCTATCCCTACCAGGAATTGTGCACAGGTGCTAGATGGATTTCTGTTTTCCTAAAGAAAACTGTAAGAAAATAAAAACTTTTCTCATTTTCACAAATTTTTTGCAATTGTTTGTCATGTTCAGGGAGTCCTTCTGTGCAGTCCTTGCAGGGAAAGGGTTCCTATTTTCATGCTGATATTTAGAGGTGCCACAGAAAACCTAACATGTTTATAGTTCAGAATTCACAGCATGGGTCCACTCAGGGGACAATGAAATACTCATTGAATGATTAACATCAGTGAAAGAGTTTCAGTCTCACATGTCAGGATAAGTCATGGACTGACAAATATTAAAGGCGGTATTTTGTTTATGAAGGGGCAATAGCCTCAGGGACAAAACATAATACAAGGAAAGTTGTGAAAGATAAAACAAAAATACTGATGGTCATGCTTGTACACAATAGCAACAGGTATGCAGGAAAAAATGCAAGGAAGTTAAATATACAGGAATTTCTTTTCATGGAAGAGATATGAAGGAGTACAAGAGGTTACACTACAAAACAGAAAAGGCGAAGCACCTTACTTCATTATCAGACACTAAGCAACAATATTTCCACTCAGTAAACATCAAGTTTATGAAAAGTGAAGCAATGTAAACAACAAAATGAGCAGCCACAAGCAGGGCTGACACAGACATTCCACAGCGTGGTTTTTAGGCAGCCTAATGATATGGACCTGTACGTTTAGACTGCCACATCTGTCATCTGTCAAGAATATCTGGATGCCCATTTCCACTCCATTCTGGTAGGTTTGAAAAAATCTCAAAAAATTCTCAGGAAGAGAAAATAAAGAAGTTACCACAAGGGAAAAAGCAGCACTTCACTGGTACTAAATGCACCAACAGCTTCCTCTTGATGAGCAGGGGTACTCATGAAAGGTGGCTGTCAGCGTGAATAAAGGCAGTCAGTGTGTGTGGAAACATGAACCAAAATACACCCTGCACAGTTTTCATTACCATATGGAAAACATGATTCACACAAAGCACTCGATTCACTCAGAAATAATCTGCTCCATTAGATGGTGTTAGCTTCCTCACTATATGCCATAAAGTTCCATTCGAGAAATGAGAAAATCCCTATTATTTCTACTCTTCCTGAGTATTTTCTGGAGTTCTCTCCAGCTAACTGGAAACATGTAAAACATTCCAGACTTGATATAGCACATCTGATACAAGGAATGTATTCATTCCCTGGGCTGTAAAGTGATATCTCTGGAGGAAGGATGGAGTGAAAATGGCACATTTCCTCTCCTACCATATAGTCATGTCCCACACGGAAGGACAAAGTGATGGCATTTATTCCAAAAAACCCATGAATTTGCAAATTAATTTTTCAAGGAGTATTGGAACATACATTCATACAAATACACTGATGAGCTTTTTCTCCTCTGGGTATAGAACAGCATAAATTGTTACAACAGCTTTACTCTAGAGATTAAGGATACTGTTTACTTATTTCAAGATATAATTTTTTTCAAAGTACCACCAGACTCTTAACAAAAAGGGAAAAGAAGATCTTTCTGTGCCATTTTGGTCTTTCCTGATCTTCTTAGGATATGAAGCACTGTAGAAACACTTCAAGTCACTATTAGATGCCAAGGAGATTTTAATGATGGTACACACCCTTGTACTTACCGTTCATTTGAACAATTTCCTAGAAGTACCTGTCAAGGCTTGAAACTACTAAATTCTGTTGAAATGTCTGCCTTATGATCACAATAGTAAGTGTTCACCAGCCATCAACATTCACAGTCTCAAACTAGGTACATTTTCTAAAGCTTCCAGGTTTTCTACTTGGCATGTTAAAACTTTGCAATTGCACATGGTTCAGACAAAAACTATAGAAATAAGGCATCAAACAGAAACTGCAACTTCACTTCCAAGCAATTAATTCAAAGTTAAACTCGAACTTGTAAAAGGTAAAAGTAAAAGGTGAACTATACACTATACATGACCTATCATTCACCCTTTACATGAAACATTGCGACAAGTTTTCCCACCCTTCCCTCCCCCAGCTTTCCAACAGCTCTCCTATTTCAACAAACACACCATCAAGAAAGAAAATCTACAGATTACCACACCAAAGCACTTGGGAGTATCAAAGGCAAAATTTGCCAATACATCTGTGGAGACAAAAAACACTGTCTGTGACAGAAGCAAGACAACCAGTCAGCGGTACACTTATATTTCACAGAATGTACTCAACATACCAAAAGGTCTCACGGAAAAATCACAGATGAGACTGACAACCACTATATAGGTGAACAAAGACACATAAAAAACAGTAAAGGGGATTACTGCCAGCAGGTTAATACCACTTAAAACCATAAACTTTCAGTCCCGATCTTCCAAAGAGACATACAAAGTATTTTCAAAAAATAATTCCTCAAACTAAACTTGTAACTAAATCAGATACCAAAATTCATAGACTGACTGCAACTATTTGCTTTATTATACTTCATTATTTTTCCTACATCCTCAACACTTCCTCCTTCCCCCTACGCCACAGGCTTCATAGGTGATTAATTTCTTTGTCTTTTTTACACTGACTCTACCTTAAAACCTCCTCTCCTGCTATCGAACTGTTGTACTTGCTCCACTGGAACCAAGATTGCTTTCTCTCAAATGGCCTAACAGCGCACGATGTTAAATTCTGACAAATAGGTTTCAAGCGGTATAATATGGCTGCTTGTGTCCTAGCTACAAAATTACTTGTGCCCAACAGCTTTTTGAGTTTTCCTTCATCCACATTTTTTTAATATTAGCTTTCCCTGCATCCTAGTTCAAAAGCACTTTAAAAGCACTTCCACAATACCAAGGCATTGCAGAAGTGTCTGATTTACAGAGCGCAATGTAAAATGATAAAAATTCGTTATAAAATTCCTACTTCGGTACTGCTGAAGTTCTTTCCCCTTGCTACAAAGCGTGGACAGAAAACCTTTCTTTCATCTCTCCCTGCAAGCCACTTCAGGAACATTCAAGGACAGGCTGGGTGGCGCTTTGAGTAACGTGGTCTAGTGAAAGGTGTCCCTGACCGTAGCAGTGGGTTTGGAATGAGGTGATCTTTGAGCTTCCTTGCAACCCAAACCATCTTACAATTCTAGGATGTTGCACTTCAGGATAATGTTATTTTCTTGCAGTAATTATCAATACAATGAATTTCACTTTGATGATTTCTTACAGTAAATTTCAATAAAATAAATTAGACTTTGATGGACATATACAATTTCCAATGTCATTAGACCTGAGATTACTTCTTTATCCTTACAGGCTTAAATAAAAACTTACATCTTTTCCCAGGACTCTAAGTTCAAACTGTGTTTCCTTGAAGTGAACTTTTGTAATTCTAGGCCTGTAATGTTGAGGAGAAAAAAAGACAAGACAGAACTTCATGAGCCTTTAATTTCATGCATCATAAAATATAAAGTTGCATATATTTACACACAAAGACAAAAACGAATTCACAGGTAGGTTTATTTTTCAGGTATGACCCAGATATCAGCAAAAAATTAGTGGTATGTAAACATTTCAACGAGAGTATGGTAAAGGTGATCTACTGTTTTCAATACCTGGATTATCAAAGAATTAAAAATCTGCATAATCCAGAGAAATATTAAGAATTTCAAGTATACTTTTTTCTATTGCTATAATTAACCTTTCAAAGAGATATCACAAACCATACATTTCCATACAACACTAGTTTTGTGTTAGTGCAGACTGCACATTTAAATAATACATACCAGAAATATTTTCCTACTTGTTTTTTATTCTTGTAGACAACAACTCCTATGGGTGTTAATCCTAAAAAGTATTCAGATTTGTTTTCACCCTAGAAAATAAAAGTGTACGTCATTCACACAGTTGCAAGTTTTATCACAATAGCACTGAGGTCCAGTGAGGAAGTCATCCTGATGACTTGAATATAATGGTTTTGCTCTCTGTGCAAACGGGAAAACAGTACTTGATCTACAGACAAGATCCTATACAAGACTTTGTATGCAAGGGGGCAATGAGGCAAGAAAGAATGGCAGTGAGGGAAAGAATGAGAGTTTCCACATGCCATGGTGAAAACCAAAAATAACTATTTTTTTTTTAATATGGAATTACTTTTGGCTATTTGGCAGATGGCCAAAACTCAGAAACTAAACTCTTTATTGAGGTATGAATGTAACAGATATCTCAACTTTCAGCTAAAGGAAAATAGCAATTTTCTGATCTATTCTACTATGATACAACCACACAGCTGCCCTCTCCAGCCTAAACTAGTGTCAGTTGCACACTGCTAAAAAGTGAAGTAGCTCCTTTGGGAGAGACAAGCTTTTTTTTTTGTCATGTTTTGTTAAGAATGGGCAATGGCATACAGGGAACAGCCACGTGCATCATCTCCTCCAAAGGAAACCATTCCTGAAATCAGTATACAAATAAATCTGAGAGAGAACAGAGTAAAAATGCTGGTGCTGAGGGGTAGAAAGTGCCCACCTCTGCAGTTTATGGTCAGTAACCAAAATCAGAAGCACCCTACACTTGAAAGAGTGCAAACCTTAGTGGATGAGGTTAAAAGAAAGTTAACTGAAAAAGCTCATTCATCTGCCCACTTTAGGCAACCAGGAAGAGCACTGCAATCTCTAAACTAGTGGAGCATGAACAGCAAAAAACCACTAATCGTGAGACAGACTGACTGTGGAAAGTGCCCTGTGTAATTACAGACCTTACGAAGTCAAGCACACCTGGCAAGTTCTGACTGTGCTCCTCAGTGAATTAACTGCTAAAGGTGACTTTACTTTTAATATGATCAAATGAGAAAAAAAATACATCTCATCATGTGTGTGGCTTCAGTCTCAAATGAGGGCTTCTGCTGCTGCTGTAATATAAGTAGGAACAATGATTAGATGGATTAGACTTGGGCATACTGGAAATCATCCCTCACTACCCAGGCAGGGATTTCATTGCACAGTAAAAGCAAGCCATGAGGAAAAAATAAATTCCAAGCTCTGTTAATTTAACATGATTTTTTTGAATTATGTTGAATCTTGCTCCAGTTCACTCCCCCAGTTTTCTATGGGTGGGAGGGGCACAGAGCATGAGATATGAATACAATTAAGCCACAGGGTGCATTAAAAAATACTTTATATTGCAGGCTACACATTTTTCGACAGGAAATACACATTTAATCTTCTGGTAGTATCTTGATTTCTTTATTTTTTTTCAAGCAATTTTACTAAGTGTTAATCTAACTCAGTGAACTATCTACATTACAACTTCCCATTTGAACTCCTGATTTTCTTTTATTAAAAAAAACCTGCCACAAGTGCAATTATTCAAACAAGACAGAATGATGTTTTCACCAGCAGCACATAGCCTCCAGGTGATGACTTGGATCCAATCCCAATTTAATGCTAATATACAAAAAAAGTGAAGGCTTTTGATGAGCCAGTACAGATAACTTGCAATGCTGCATGATGCAACATGGGAAAAACTGAAAACGTACTCTGGATCTTTAGTAAAACCTTCACGACAAATATTTTAAAAAGCCAGGTATGCTCCTGCTACCCCACACTAATTTTTGCAACAGTATTGAAAAGGTTTCAGGAGACACTTGTTCTTATTAAACAAGAATAATATGCAAATTTTTCTGTCAAAGACAAAGGCTATAGCTCTCACTCTTCTCTCCTGAGACTTTGTCTGTTTACTTCTTATCTATCTGAATTGGTTTTTTCCAGAGCATAACTGATGGCTTTTTTATAGGTGTTATAGAATCATAGCATTTAATCTGAAAACCATTAGGCTTCTGTATGTATGAATGACTGAATTGTCTCCATCCATAAGTATCTCTTCCTTTGCATTTCTTAAATACAGTGTTTCCTTTCAAGTTATTCTGTGGACTGTTTCCTGCATTAGTATAATTTTTTTTTTCATTGTTAGCAAGTTTAAACAATACTTACATAAACAGGATGGAGATCAACTCCATACATTTCCAGGGATTTGGCCACGCCTAAGTAGTTTACTTCTGCCTCAGCAGGAACTTGACCCCTGTAAACAAAATCCTGTGTAAGAACTTTGCACTTCCAGTCAAAATATAAAAATCAATCATATTAATAAATACAGTTTGTTGGACACATACACAGACCTTCTTACCATTTTTTAGACTGTTACTTTGTCTTTTCAATAATCGACTTCTTGCTCCAAGTAAGACTAGATCTCTACTGGTCTCCTACCACAGACATATATGCTATCATATATACAATGTGTGCCTACTACAGTGTCTAATCTTTTCCCCGTAAACACACTTCAGATATTCTATTTTTAGGCTCCAATATGCCAAATAACTTTTTTCCCAATAACTATATGATTTTCACTGAAGCAGGAATGGTATGACTGACTGGGCTACTATTTCCCCATAGCAGTGCTGAAGCTACAGATGATTTCTGAAAGTAAGGTTCATGACTTCAGACAAAATATTCGTTTCTTCAAAAAACCTATAAAAAGTCACACCAAATGGCAATAGCCCAGCGTGCCACTTTGAAAACAAAGTTTGGCATTTGTCTCATGGGATTAGCAGCTTCAAAGATCCAGCCTGCCTTCCTATCTGCAGATATCGATCCCTCAGTTGAAAAGTACCATCAGCTGCATTCTGGTAGTAAACAACTGGGGGAAACTGGGAGGAAAAAAAAAAAACCAACAAAAAACAAAACAGCTACTAGGAACATATTTGACTTCACCTACAGAGTATTTATTTTCAAAAAGAACAAAATAACTAAATAAATTTAAAGCCTTATCCCCAGAATTTAATTTGTTCTTCCCTTAATATCTGCCATTGATAAAAGAGTAAGATTCTGGTTTGTAAGCTTGAAATAGCTGAAACTGCATTTTCATTTTCACTCCTTTTCAACACTTCTGTGAAAGCTGTTGGACTGTTATTGGGAAAGTACAGCATATCTTATATAAATATCAGCTCAAAAAGATGTATAACCAGCTTCACCCTGTGATTCTTTTCTTAGGGAAATATTTCACTGGATTTGCTACCTTTCAAGTCCAATGTGTGAAGCAGAGCTCAACATTTTGATTCAAGACTTGGAAAGGTCCTGTAATATGCACATTCCTGCTTCTTGTCTCCCCATTCTCTCTAGCCCAGCAGCTACTGTCCAGGTTTTCCCAACTTTGTGTTATGCCTGACAAGGTAAAACCCACATCCAACGTCAAAGACGTGAAATGGCATTGCTAAATGCAATAGTAGAAGTTTTCAAAATGCCTCCTTTGCATCTGAGAGATGGGCTGATCCAGCTCATCTTATCCCTGCTTCAGATGATAGCTCTTCTTTCCAAAGACTCCTGGAAATGCAGCAGATCTAAAGCTCATAAGAAAAATCCCTTTCTTCTAGAGCTGGATTTCCCAGTAGATGTGTAATTCATTGTCTGTATTCACAATACGTAGAACTCTGGATATTCAGCACATCAGTGATGTCACATCTGTCATATCTTTTATCAACTTTTGCTCTAAAAATTTAGTCCACAGCATGATTTTGTTCACTGGAGCAGTACTATCTCAGTGAGCTCCCAAGCAGACTAAATATCAGTCCTGAGAAAAGCAGATTACCCCATTACTGAGTTAGTGTTAGAATCCAGCACCAATTTAAATACTGAAGTTAACCTGTCCTTAGTGACCTTTCTCAGAAAAATGCTGATGCACTTATTCCTCTATTTTCATTTATCTCTGAAAGTATTAAAGGGCTGAAATGACAAATAAGTGTGTGTCTTTTTATAACATACCTACATGTTACAAACATAACATAATGTTTCATATTTGTATAAAAACCTGTATTTGCAAAAAATATTAAAGGAAGTAGAGATGTGAGCTGGAGCTTCTGAAGGAAGAAGATGGAAGCCTGAAGTCACTGCTTGATCCTCTACACGTGCATGATGACTTTGGGTCACCTCACACTGCTATTCGACCTTGGGATTGTCACGCTGGTTTATAGATGGGACAACAGTCACAGCAGGGAGGCTGCAGAGACTTGATGCAGTCAGAAACCCCCTCCACCCTCTGACTTCCCTCACCTTTCTTGATTTAGAAATTTCCTCAGAAAGCTGCATCCTTACTGAATCCCTGAATAGCTATTGTGCTGTGTAAAACAAAACTGAGAGAAAACACTCAATCAAAAATTGTTTTTCTGGACGTAACTAGCAGAAACAAGGTATGTGCTACATCTGTCCTGAAAAAACCAAACAAACAAGCCCTGTGTTTTTGTGCTGAGATCCAGAAAGAATAAAACAGTTCTTCCAAACCATATCACAAACCTGTCCCGGAAACATCTCCAATCAATGAGATAATTTGGGATGCCTTCAGCCATTACAGCTTCAAACTTCTTAACTAAAGAGATTGCTGTCACCTGTGCAGAAGTCAATGCTGGGAGCGCTGATGATAAAAATCAGGCTGAGCTAGTAGTGGGTATACCTCAATTTTACTCTGTTCTGTTGCTACTAATTCCCTGACACCTAACTGCAGTCAAGCAGCAAGAGAGTATCAGAGGCCTAAGTTAATAAGCATATAAAAACACTAGAGACTGTTATGACAGTTAACACTCCACAAGCACTGTTCCCCTGGCTTCTGAATTTCATCTTCAAGGTTACAAACCTTTTGAAGCAAATGGGTTTCAATAAGATTTACTGATGACTACACTAATGACTACAGAAGCTTTGGAGAGAGGAATAAAGGCTGCTTAGTATTGGTGGTCTGGTTCACAATAATTAACCTCAAGTTTCATTCTCACAAACAAATTCTGTGATGTTGAACCCAGCAAACTATCTGTGACTCAGTTTCCAACCTCTGGAACAGAAAAACCAATACTTTTTTACTTCACAGAAACATCCGTAGCAAGTTCTCCGAAATACATCAATTACTATAACGCTGTCATGCAACCTAACAGAAATACTTATTGAACAACAGACTCTCTTCCCTGGAAGAGAAAGCTCAGGTATTCTGGCAACTGTCACAGGCTGCAATTACTGGAGAACTTTTCAAAGAGAACAGCTGTGATCCTGAGTTAATACCTATTCTCATTAAACAAGACACAAATCACAGTAATAAACAATACTACAGGCAAAAATTACTTAACCTTTATCCAGACTGTGGCTTCATTACAGCAAGAGAATCAAGATATCTAGATTTACATACAAGATGGGTGATTATCTCTGCATTACTTTGACAAATGGTTTGATGAGCATATTCATAAAATGTTTCTTACTGCTCTCATATTAACAAATATATCACAATTGCACCTAACCTGGATTTGTTAGAACAAGCATCTTTACACTTACCATGAACATGAGCTTGGACATAAGCAAGTAAATGTTTATTTTGGCTTTATATATGGTTGAACTTCTGGCACATGTTTTACTAAAACTGCTGGTTCTGAAACACCCATACCTAGGTCTGACAGACCTCACATTTCCAGTTATTGTACTACCCAGTTCCTAAAAGAACAACTTCAGTTATATAAAACCTTTTCTGTTTCTGAAAAGCACAACTGGATGCCCTGTGCTCTTTCCTCAAGTCCAGAGATCTCCGCTCTGTACCACAAATTGTTCCTCCCCACCTACCAAGCATCTCTGAATCTGGCATTAACCGACAAGTTCCCAACAGTACTGAATTCTTACATCAGAGTTTTGTGTATTTGTTCTATGGCATCCTCCAGCTCTTCCTTCTGGTCTGGGACAAAGCGGTACTCTGAGACATAGCCTGCGGTGTGCTTGTACGGGTCATAGTCCCCCAGCTCAGCTGCAGGACACAAGAAGAAAACAAAGGTCACCTATTTTCAGTGTTTTATCTCAACCAGAAAATATGTCTGGGAGTGCAAATGGAGATAAATATCCTGAAACACTCAGAGGGAAGGTCTTCTAGCGGCATTGTTTCTTGTGAGGAATCACAAGGCTTCCTTTTTCAATAAAATATTGATGTATTTCCTAGATATTAAATTCACTTTCAAAATAAAAATAACTTTTTAAAGAATTTTCTTAAAGGAAAGAACATAATGAGTAGTCAATATAAATTTCTTTGAAACTATCCTGAATTTGTCATGTCTGTTCATATGCTGTAATTATAAAAAAAATATGCACCTTGGTCAGAACTCACATCTACTATCTTAACTATAATTGCATCTATCTGAGAAACTCTGCAAAAGTTAGTATTTGTATTTTTTAATAACTCTGAGTAACATCTGTAGACTGGGATTCTCTGAGAAAGACTTCACAGAAGGTTTCTATCCAATTCCCACTAAACCAAAAGCATAGCCAAAATAAGGCTTCAAGAGCCAAGAAGGAAAAGACTCATCTAATTAACGATGTTTCTTTCCAGAATGTTGGAATGACATTGTTAGAAAAAGCCCCTGATCCACTCCATAAGAATGCTGAGAAGTTTCTCTGGAAAACCACCATAAAAATATCATGGTTCTTGCCCACAGTAGGAATAAGAAGAGGAATTACTACAACATCAACAACTCCAGCACACTCAATAAGAAAACTGGTGTATTCAGCAAACTATGCCATGGATACTGATTTTTCCACCAACACCACTATAAAAGTCTGCAATCTTTGATCACAAAAGGAGGAAAACAACTCCTGTGTTAATGAACGGATCTGCTCAGAGGCCAAAGATGACACCCAGACACAACCTGAATGGTGAAAGCCAGGCCTGTGGCTGAAGCAGAACATATGGCTTCTTCTCCAGATCTCAGCAGCTGCTAGCTCCACTGGGAAATACACCACTGATAGCATTACACCAGCAGAGCTCCTCAGTTATTTCGAATTCCCACAAACACACTTAATCTCAGTTTGGAATAGAACATAAGCCTGGTCTAGCACATCACCCTTGAAAAAGCACCCTGGACCATGGTGTTGGTGCCTTGCATTTATATGTTTAGTATTTGACATATATTCAGTTCATATGTTCAGTATAGACATTTCTCAGGTGTCTTTCTATATTTGAGCAACTGCAAACCCTAAATAAAAGGATAAAGATTTTTATAGAGTCCATGGGAATGCACGCTTGCTGGTGCCTGGACTAACTTTAACCTACTGGACGTAACCTTTGCCATGCTTTAACTCTGCTCTTCCCATAAGCTTTCTCATTGTTTCTCAACAGAATATCTGAGATTAGAATCATAGGAACAGAATATTATACCAAAACTACAGCTCTAACCTACTTAAAATTGATTACAGGAGAAAAATGTATTCTTTTTATTCATTTCTCATAATACAATGAAGATATTACCATCATTGCATATTTTCCTGCTTCATATTTGCCATATTTTTTTAGGGAAATCTGTTCAGAATGGCCATCTATTTACAGTTCTTTAGATGAAATCAGTCACATTAGTTTTTTTCTGTTTTAAATTAAATTCATAAAGTGTTAATGATGTCTTCAGTCACCACTTAAAATTAGTCATAATGCATGATTAAAAGAAATAAGCTCTCAATTGGTCAGAAGAACTTACACTGAATTATATATGCTCCCAGCTGTGCTGCAGTGTTGATTGGACAAGGTAAACGGCCCTGTAAAACATCTTGCTTTACCTGCAAGAAAAACTGATACCTAAAACATAAAGAGAAAACAAAGTTGTTATTTTAAGCCTGATGCACCAAAAATATTTCGAAGTCACCCAGTCAACTGTAGACATACCATGTACCATAATTATGTGACAATAAAAATTTGTATTCCTCTATTAATGGGTTTTCCCACATTGACCTTGAAGTACCAACTAAGATTTATCTAGTGAAACAACCTAGGTAGAGGAGCACTCTGTAGTTTTCTCGTCTGCTTATATTGTGCAAATGCAAATAATTTTCCCCCTAATAATGTCATTTCACTCTTTTGGCTTTCATAGAGCAGTGAGGAAGTAGGGACGAGTACCATGATCAGAAAAATTGAACAAGAAACCTGTAAAAGGGCCAAAGTTTAACCTGACCAGTGGTTAACATAAAGGAGAACTGAGTATTGGATACTTCTTTACTCTAATATTTCCTCTCCACACACCAGAGTATCAGCTATAATGTAGCAAGCAGGTTTGATGGAGTCCATACCTCCATGTCCTTCTTGCAACAGAGATGGTAGGGGTAAAAATGTAATTTTCAAAGTCATAACCTGCTTCTACACTTGACAAAGCAAATACTGAGAGCACTTACAGTAAATAAATATGCATAAAGTAGAAAAGTAAAGACAAGGAAACAAGCCATCATACAAAGGATCTGCTTGGTTTTGCAACTCACCATAATAATTTACAGGAAATCTTTTAAACACTGTTTGAATTTTGTCCAGTTTTATGACAACAGATTTATGCAGTGCCTCACACCATCCTAAGTGAATGCCTTTCACTAGCTCCTACAAAACTAACAATATTGAGAAGGTAGCTTTTCGTAGAAAGAAAAGGATCATCCATACAAGCACATAGCTTTTTCATTATTCACTAGTTCAATGTTATCTACATAGAAGCCTTTAGCTACACTGCAAATAATTACTCTGTGTTGGTACAAGTTACTTACGAAAGCACCTTAGAATGATCTATAAGTTCAAAGTGCACCTACACTGCTTTCATGGAAGTTTACAAACTGCAGGTTACACACAGCTGACTCTCAAAACATTTAAGATCCAAGCAAATTTACTAGACTTTTCAGCCAGATGAGCCCCTGAACAAGGATGCCGATGTCTTTCTGATTAATGATCCTCCAGAATTCATGCTGTGACAGATAATAGGAATGTCCATCCTCTAAAAAATGGTTAATAATCTCCACCTTAAAGGAGCAGGGCACTGCATAAGAATTTTTTGGGAATGTCATTAGGCAACACAAAGCACGTAGTGTTTCTTCACTAAGTACTACTTCGAGCTTATGCTTGCAGTCCTACCTACACAAATCTTCTTTGTTTGAATTATGATAACGACAAAGAGGATTTTACACCTCCTGTGAAGTACACAAAATCTTCTTTTCAATATGAAATGCATTTCTTATATGCACCTGTATTTCTATTAGCACTTCTCCATCTCTACAAAACAGAGCTTTGTACCACATGATGCTACAAATTTATTTTCCTTGGAAAGGCACCTATATTTCTGCATTCTCATAGTGTAATCTCAAAATAAAACAGCATAGGAATCTCCAAAACAGCTACCTTCTTGTAAAAAGAGAGCCAACTTTAAGTGCTTAAGTGATTCCTATGAAGTGAACAATCTCAATTCCCACTGAAGCCACTAAGCTCCTCACAAAATTACGCCATTTGTCCAAACTCATAGCTAAAGCACTTTTGTCTTGTGTTCTGTCAAGTTTGTTATGCATATATTATAGTGCCTAAGTGTCAGTTTCTTCTAGCAAACACATCCAGCAAACACTGCAGTATGAGCTTTTGCCTACAAGGCAGACAGATTTTGATGCAAGCAATTATAGATTTGACAGGTTTTCATTATTTGCAGAGAGTAATCATGTAATGACACAGATCATTAACATCTAATAACAACAGAGTTCACTCTCATATTCTTTAAAGTAATAAATACATGCTTCAATTGGCTAGCACAAAATAGTTAACACATCACTGGAACTATACAGTTAGGCAGAAAATTATTAGCATAAATAAAAGTAGGGTCTTTAATGCCCCCTAAGTGAAGGACCTTTAAGGGTGCCTTCCAAGCCTAGTTATTCTAAACAGGTGGGGTTTTGTTGGTTTTTTTGGATGGTTGGTTTCCACTCCCCCGTCCTCTGGACAAAAAAAAGTACCTTCCTGCCAAGACTTAAGAGCCTACAGAAATAAATGCTCATAAATATTGAGGGTATTTGACTAATCAATGTGTTTTGTAGAAGACTGTCAATACAATATATCTGAAGCTCTCCCTCTGCATGATGTGTCAGTTCTGCATGACCATATACTGACATGAACAGAGGCTCCCTAATCACACTACAACATTTCTTGACTGGATTCACACATGTAATCAACAGTGCAGATCACTGACTGAAGATCACAGGGCAAAGAGAAACAATTTTTGAAAATTTAGCCCCCTGCCTCCACCCTGACCCCCGTGAGGAAATCACAACAGGTTCAGTGGCCAAAGCTCCCTTCCCAGGGCCATCTTTCCCTGGGAGCAGGATTTAAAGTACAAGAAAAGTACAAGAAAACTACAAGAAAAATGCATCAAAATTCCATGGTACAGGGGCATCCCACGGCCACCAACTTATGCTCTTTTACCTGTGAAGTCACAGCATTTATTATTTATACCAGGCCAGACTCAGCCTCTTTTATTGGAGACTTCCATTCCTTGTGCCAGTAAGGAAACAAAAGAATTTTCTCACTCCAGTATAGGAAAACTATTCTGCCTGTTCTGCAACAGCTGCCACCTTTGGTTAATGAAAATTAAAAACCTTGCATGCATTCTAATGAATTCTCATGTGTCATATTCTTACGACATCAAAAGAAATATTTTGGTATTTGTTAATGCAAGCCAGCACACTAATTTTGTCCGCCTACCTACCCAAACTCTCAAATTTCTTTTGAACCTAAAACTAATTGTCTGAGACATTTCATAAATAAACCAAACAGAAAACTCTGTGTGAGAGAGTTCAGATAACCATGTGTGTGCATGTGTCTGTGCATGCATGTGCATATGTTACTGTGTACATACTCATATTTTGTAGAGGCCAAGCTTAGGTAAAAGAATCAGAAGCATGTAACTCTTCAATTTCCTTCACATATTTTTAGAAAGACCAAAGAAATCTTCTTGAAAAACAGCTCAGGAATTTTTGCTATGGCCAATAAAGAAGAACATTCATTGTATTTACATTTGATATCCAAGTAAACTCTAAACTTGATTATAGCACAATATAAAAGCAGAAAAAAAAACCACCACCACCACAAATGTACATCAAGGCCTTTTGGTTTTTGATGCACTAGAGAACACCTTTTCTTCTTGGGCTTCCAAACAGTTGTCCATACCAACCACTGTGAATCTCATAGCAATTTTCTTTCTACACATCAAATGTTCAAGCAAAAACATTCGGATGTTCAAGCAAAAACATTCGGATGTTCAAGCAAAAAACAACAACCCAGACACACCACAACAATATGTACCTGGCTGAAATACATCACTAGTCTGAGAACAACAAACTATCCTTTCATTGAATACTATACCTTGTTATTTCTTCTTTAAGTTTACACGGATCCTCTGCATAAAATTTAATGCCAAAATACAGAGTGTATGGTGGTCCAGCTGAGTGAAAAAACATTTGGTATAAAAATTAGTTGTCATGAACTGTTATTGTTATGAACTGTTACTGGTTGACTACGAAACAGCTACTAAGAAGCTTATCTTAATATTTTATGAAACTTGAGAGTTTCAGAAAAAGTGTAATATCCACATAGCAAATCCATAGACCTATACTCATTACACGAGGGGAAAAAAAAAATTTTTACTATTATTTTTAGTCTTTTATTTATTCATATTTTGTCTGTCTGCTTGGAATTTTTGCTTATTTTGAATTTTTCACTTTAGTTTTCATTTCTAACTTACTATTTCTCCAAGATAATTTTTTTGCTGCTTGATTTTGACCTCTAAGTACTTCTTCCACTGAAGCTTTTTGAAAAATGTAATTGTGCATGAAATGTGATTCTCTGTCATAAGTTATAATATGGAATGCTGTTCCACACTTTCAAATATCTTACACAGTAACTTTAATTATGTGCCAATTCAATCAAATATTTGGAAAAGCTCTTCTACTTCACCTTTTAAAAATGCTCTTCTAAAAAACCCTGATAACTCAGTACCAAAATTCTCACAGCTACATTTATTCCACATGTGCCCCACTTCTACATCTTTTATTAAAGGGTCTCCAAATCATGTTCTTTAATTATAATACAAATAACAGATCTTGTATCTGCAATATCTGAAGACTATCAGTAATAGCAGACACTCTATTATCAGAAAGAGGCATTCTTTTTACTTTCACAAGCAAAAGTGAATCTATTTTAACTATGGTACACTAGACTATGACAGAGGTATCACAGCTACTATAAATTAATTATACAAATTAAGAATAGCACCACTTATTAGTCTAAAATAAAATTTAGGCATGCAGAAATGTTTAGACAAAAATTACACAAATTACTGTAAAATGATAGCATGTGCAACCTATGTGTGAAATTTTGATACAGTTAAGAACTGCAATAACAAACTTGTTCAAGAACTATCAATCTGCTGTGACTAGGAAATAAATATTGCACAGGCTGTATGGATAGAACATTGTCTCTGTTACTTCATCTTCAGATATGCCCCTTAAGTTCAGATACATACTGTTTATCAATTCTTTATGTTCAGCAAGCGTCTTTGCAGGATCCAGCCAGTACTGTGAGACAGATAATTACAAAAATTAATTACTCAACATGGAAAATGCTCCCCTCCAACTCAAAACATTCTACGATTCTATGACATCAAGTGTAAATAAATTTGCTGCACACTAAGCAAAGAAAAATTAATTTTTATTTTCAGAAATGGTTTCACAGAGCAGGGAGAGAAGATGTCTAGAAATTTGCACCAAGGTAGGGAGGGCACCGACTCTTCCACCAAAGTGTTTACAGCACTAGTTGGACAACTGTATCAAACTGACCAACGTATGCTTGGTGCACCACAGAGGGATGAGCTGTTACTTGGGTTCCCATAATGTTTGACAGACAATCTGCAGTATAATTTCTCACTGATTACTCTACCTCACCTTTATCAAACATCTAATAAAAGTCATCCTCGTGTTACTGCTGACCACAGACCAGTTGTGTACTTCACATTATGGTTACACAGGTCACCAGCATCCTGCTCTTGTAATCCCTCCAGCTACTTATTTCTTCCTTAGCTTGACATTTCTGTGATTCAGTTTTGGAACAAAGTGCAGAGGCAGTTGCCAAGACCATTCTTGTCTGTATTTTCTTCAGCTGTCATCCCTCATACACAAGCTTTTTGCATCAGCTCAGATTGGTGCCCCATCTTAAAACACGGCAATTGGAAAGGCTGAAGAACACAGCTCCTAGAGGGAGTCATTAAAGGCAAATTTAATCTACTCACTTAGTACCCACCCCTTTTTAGCTGAGGAACTACACGGGCCAACAAACACAAGAACTTCTTACCTGCACCCTTGAACTAATCTTATAGGGAATAAGAATAATGTGATTAATCTAAAAATCTCCCCCTTCTACCCAGAGAACTTCTCTGGTTTAAAAAAAAACAAAATTGTGATTAGAACGAATAAGTAGCAGAAAGAAGAGAAAACACTGTGAAGTATTTGAGTGGAAAATCACAAGCAACTAATTTAATAAGTGGCTATAAACAACTATCATTGTATCAGGCTCTAGAAAATATGTCTTACGAAGAGTGGCTGAGGGAGCTGTTGTTTCGTCCAGAAAAGCGGGGGCTCAGAGGGGACCTCATTACTCTCTACGACTACCTGAAAGGAGGTCAGTCCCTTCTGCCATGTCTCCAGTGAAAGGACAAGAGGAAATGGCCTTAAATTGCACTAGAGGAGGTTCACATTAGATACTAGAAAATATTTTTTCACTGACAGAGTGGTCAGGCATTGGAATAAGTTGCTCGGGGAGGTGGTGGAGTCACCATCCTTGGAAATGTTAAAGGGGTGTCTAGATGTGGCTCTTGGGCACATGGTTTATTGGTGATTATGGTGGTGCTGCACTGACAACGGGACTAGATGATCTTGAAGATCTCTTCCAACCTTGATGAATCTGTGTGATTCTGTGATTACTTCGACAGAACACAAAAACTAGTAACTTCCACTAGCTGCAGATCCATCTGCAACAGAAACAGCAGTATACCTTCCTCTTGATCATTGTTATTTCAAATCCTAGAATGTTTGTTAGGAAAATTTTCTGAATTTTGAATGAAAAAATTCTTCAGTACATGCGTATATCAAATACATCCAATAGCTATTCAAAAATGAACCCTCTTAACCTCAAGAGAAGGTGGGGAAGGGAAGAAGAAATGATCACACTTGTTCAAATATCCCATTAGTACTCCAAATCAGCAACAATCTAAGGTAGCACAATAGGCTGATACATAGATTTTACAGTCAACAGGTAGAATAAAGGCACAGTAAATCTGCAGTGCACATTCTGGGTATGCAATGTAGTTTGAATTTGGTCTGACCTCTCCTCAAAACTGGCATCACAAAATGAACAACATGCTGTGAGTATAACTTGCTTAAGTCTGATAACTCTGTGCTACACTGCAAGATATCAAAACTATCCTGGTTCAAAATCAGATCAAAATCCATCACAGAATAACTCCTTCATTAAGTTCTCCTGAATTGAACTAAAATTAAATTGGCTTCAAGATATATTGCCTCTTAGTCCTCTTTGCAGTTGAGCTTTATATGCATAGGTAGATTGATTATTTGTAAAAAAAATAAAAAATAAAAAAAATTAATATTAATGGATCAACACTCAAATTTGTAAGTGGAATACAGAACAGTTACAGATTTCTGGTTGTCTCTCTGCAATCTGAACTTCATTGCCTCTTGTTATCCATGTGATTCACTGACTGCCATGAGACAAACTAGGATTTGGCCAAGTAATCGAAGAGCATACGGACACATGGAGACAATGCAATCAAAACACATCACATCGGAACTTAATTCTCACTGGGTTGTACTTGACTGGCAGTAAAATTATATTCTTTGTGTGGTCTTCTGAAGGCAATTTCCAAGCTTGGGGGAGGGGGACAAAATTCAAAGGGAAAACTTCAGATTCAAAGGGCATCTGAGGAGAGGAGAGGGAAGAAATCTGTTTATTCATATCACTAAATATTTCCTTTCCTTCCCTCCAAACTGAGCAGACAGGAGCCTCTCATCCCTCATCCCTGTCAGATAGATTGCTGCTACGTATACTAGTAAAAATAAGTATCAGCTGCCATGAGAAAACACGTGGGTGCATGCAGGTGAGGCTAAACACTTCAGTATGGTGGGGAAGAGACAAGAATCTCATCTGCCTTTTCATTTCTCCAGTAAGTACTTAGCATCGTGGCAATGCTGCAAACCCACGCTTAAAATCACTGTGTAGTTATTTATTATTTCAAAGGCTGCCAAAATTTTCCTGAAGAATGCAAGGGGTGGGGGGAGGAGTGACAGATTTCTAACATTTTATTTGTAAGCCAAGGATGAATGGAATTTCATGGATAATGAAAAGGCATTTTTCAAGCCAAAGTCAGACAATAACGATGGGAACATTTAGAAATCCAAAAACCCCAACAACAGACCCCTCAGAGCATACATAGTAATGTGCATTAGATACTTGTTAAATGTTTGCATATACCTATAAATAGTTATGGGTATAGTTACACTTTCAAGCTCATACGCTAAAATGCCAATAGAAATGGAACAAAAAAGTCACTGTCTTATTAATTCAACACACTTGCAGAGCAGTTGCTGACAACAAACCCTACATTTGTGAATGCCAAAGCAGCTCTGATGCTCAGCCTTCACTCCTTTCATCTGCTTGGCATCCAGTGCGCCACTTCTCAGTGCTTTCCCACCTGTATCTCTGCTGCACAGACTTACAAATATCTCACCACTGTTGCAAGGAGATGGAGGATGCAGTATATACCCAAATAGCTGCACGAGTCAAATTTTGTGAATCTGAAAGAAGTATTTAACATATACAGAAGAAATGGAGAAAAAATAATAATTTTTAATAGCGTATATCAGTGCAACCATCCAATTATTAAAGTGATGGCTACTAGTTTACTAATTGTTCTTTACAAACACAATATAGTATTATTTTAATAATTTTTTATTTACTAAGACTAATTATAAAGGTACAATATAATTAAAAGAAATAATTCCCTTAAAATTTTTGGGTAGAAATGATTTTAAAAAAATGTTGAAGTACAGCATAAAGAATAAATGGGGTTTTCTGTCCTTTGTAGTTTTACAAATCTGGCTCCCATATAAGCCAGATGTGTAAGCAGTATGCATCCAAGCTCCATGCAGTATTTCATATTTAGTCCTTTTAAATGCCTGCAAACATTTTACCACAAATCTGGAATCTTTATTTTTTGTATCTACTTAGGGTTAAATTTGTGTCAAATTTCATTAACCTGTTTGAAACAAAATATTAACTAGGTTAAAATGTTTTCTGTGGTATCAAAAATGGTGCAGAAAAATCTGTCAACTTCAAACTAAATCCTGGACTGCCCCAATTAGAGCCTTACGAAGCCATACCCATCATACCATACATGTCAGGTTTTTCTCACATTTACAACAGCAAAAACCACAAGTTTGAAGAGAAAATGCATCATTTTTCAATTATAATCTGAAATTATCAAGATTTTTCTGCAACTTAAGACAACACTAACAATTAGAATTGTGTCAGGTTTTTTTCTACAAATGTTCAGTGCAAAGAACCTAAAGCTGCTAAGCTCAAGTTGTCCCTGTTATATAAGAAATGTAAAAATCTTCAGGCAATTCCTACATACAAATATGTATTTAACATCTCTGTCTTTTCTTTATTAGAATGTGAAGCTATATTGATTCTATTTAGTATCAGATCATCAATGTGAATATCCTATTCATCCTGCTGCACTCTAAAAGTGTACTCTTACTACCTATAAATCACTTGACCACCAGCTTTTTCCAGGTTGTTTTAATCCACTAACATTCTTCTAAAATTTCTTTCTTATAGTCAAAATCATCAGTCTCCACTTTCTTTCCACTGGTTTTGTCATCTAGTTTAAAAAGCACAACAAGTCTTTTTCTTCCTAGACAATTTAGTATACTGTGCTTGTGGACAAAGGTAAAATCCATACCAAAAAAAAACCCAAAAATCCGTTCAACAATACACAAGCTAAGTACAATTCAATTGTTTTACTAAGATCTTGAGGTCAGAATACGCAGTGCACTGTATGACAGTAGTTCCCTAGAGAAAAACATTTTTGATTGCAAACAAAATTTTGCTAAAATTATGCCCTTCTTTCCATAGCTAAGCTACATTACAGTCTGTTCAATCTACTCCCCTATGTAGTTTGGTACACTTCCTCATAGCAGGGGAAACAAAACACATCAACACTGCAGGGTGGGTGCATGGTATAGAGACAGGGCTTAACTTCAGTACAAATAAACACGGTGATACAGCTTTCTGTATTTGTATTTCTCCTCTTAGAGCCTAAGAGAGTATCAGTATGTTGTACATCGTCATTATAATAGTCAAATTAGCATTATTGGATAAGAAAAGAGGGATATTTTCATCACAGCCTGCTGTACAATTTCTTGTAAAAGATGCTCGAAAAGCCTGATTCTTTTGGGATTTGACATAGGAACACCTTTGGGCTTCAAAATTACCCTTTCCCTCATGAAATTCTGCTCAGCTTTTCATTGGATATTATGCATTTAAACTGTCATTTCCATTCTGTCTTTTGCATGCCTCAAGAAAATACTGGCCTCCTTCCAGAACAGTAACTAGCTTGACTGTCCTAAAGACCCCTGGTAATGCCATAAAGGTAATAGCAAAGGGATTATGTGAAGAACACCTGGGAGCTGCAGCACAGTAGGAACCAGGAGAGTGGCAGGATAAGTACATCACTGGACCAATGGTTTACCCAAATATCAAAATGCTGAGAGACTGTAAAGGGAAGAGTGTGGCCAGTAGGTCAAGCAAAGGGATCCCGCCCCTGTACTTGGCCCTAGTGAGGCACTTCCGGAGTGCTGTGTCCAGTTCTGGGCTCATCAAGACAAGAGAGACCAGAAGCTCTTGGAGAGGGTCCAGTGAAGGGTAACAACGATGATGAGGGGTCTGGAGTATCTCTCTGATTAGGAGAGATGTGGGAGCTGGGCCTTGTTAGTCTGGAGAAGACTGATGATAAAGCATGCTAAGAGACTCAGTGGCACTCAGAGAAAACTGGTCTTTCTTTTAAAGTATTTGCACCAAAAAAAAAGGTGCACTACATTAAAAAGCACCATGTAGTTTGTCAACAAAAGCACTAAGAGATTAGGAAACAGTACTGACAACTTACAGCACTAGTTGAATCCATCTGTGCATTTGGATGTAATTTTATATCACAGGATTTTTAATTATTTATTAAATGTTATATTTTATTTAATTATTAAATGACACTTTTTGCTGTTCCTTAGGAGTCCTGTGTTCTTCAGAGCCCAAGATAGATATAGTTTATCCTGTTCTGGTAGCAATTTGTAATCTCCCAGAGCTGGATTTTGCGAATTAAACACTCCTTTTACCATGGAGAGTTTGGGGAAAAACGGAATGTCAGTAAAGCAAAATTGGTGCAATATGATCACATTACTACCATAGAGAGAGGAACATCCAATTTATGCTTTATCCTACTGTTCATGGTCCTGCCAGTGCCACCCAGTTTTGTCAATTCCTTTGGTGCATCCAGCTATTCACACAGGCTAATTAGTTTGCTGGCTGTTCAGGAAGAGCCCATTTTAATGTTATGTATTCATACAGTACATAGCACAGTGAAACCTTGTTCACTGATCAGAGCCCTACTCACACGACTAAAATAATTATGAAACCACCCACATAAGAGGTAGCACACCAACACAGCTCTTAAAAGACCACCTGGAAGTGCTGAGGCATGCAAAAGTAATGGGGAAAATAACTAAACAAGTTCTTTCAAACCCTTAATAAGAAAAATGTTTCTTTTGTGACTGGTTTGTGCTCTTTAAATACATAGTTTTGCCTACCCTGCTTTATTCATCATTCAGTTAAATATATAGTGTGACCAAAAAAAATGACAGTGCAAATAGTAAAACATTCCCCGCCACAAGCAATGTATTAATAAATAGCCAAACCTCCAAACACTTTTCTCTCTCTGAGACTAACTCAGGAGCATGGTTTTAAAACTAATTAGCAAGGTAACCTTTTTCCTCTTCCCTTAGGAAATCTACTGTGGTCGATCCAAAAAATATCCAACCCAAAATTCAAATCTAGGCTTCTTGCCAGCCATTACAGGACTAATTCCCACAACAGTCCACCACAGTGAGCATGCAACTGAATATATGTTTACAGCTAAAGCACAAGGTGTGTTTGTCACTTGGAAACTTTCCATTTATATTGCCCATTCTTAAAAGTTTACAAGATTTCACTAAAAATAGCAAGCTAGCAACATTAAACCATACACCATAAAACACATAAAACTACACATAGTAGCACATTTTGACTCATTTATGAACTTGTTTCGAGGAAACAGAATCAGCTTTTACTTACTCATACACAGACAAACATGAGGAACTGGCATTTTCATAATATTTTGTTACAACATAATTCAGGTGTAAATGCAGCAGTACAAACTCGGCCACTCATTGTGGCAGCATCTACATGGCACGGCAGGTGCACTCTGTAAGGTGGCACACAGTTGTGGTCTCTGGTTGTACCTCCTGTATCCACACAACACAACTCGTGTTGGTGCAAGAGCAGGTGAATGACAGAAGTGGGATGAACGCCTTCCTAATCCAGGGGAAAATCAAGAAGCATGGTGTCTTCCTGACCTTGGGCTGGTCAGAGGACAAAGCCTGAAACTAACATTAAACTTACAGCATCACATTGCAGCATCACGTGAGAGAAAAAGTTAAAAAAAGGTTGCATGTGTATGTGGAGAAGCTGAGTTAATTGGGCTCTGGCCTACAGCCCATGCCTATCACCACAACACAAATACACTAATATCATACAATCAAAACATCCAGTCTGTTAGCAGGATGTGTCCTAAAATGTGCTTTTATGGTTTAGGTCTTTCAGGAAAGAGATGCTCTTATTTTCATAATGTCATATACACCATCAAATACATCCTGTGTATGCCTCTGGAAATATTCCCAGTAACTGCCATTTCTATTTTATTTGCCCCTATAGGAAAAAGGAAAACACTTTTGAGAGCAAAGAATACCTACCTGCTCTTCATTCACACCTCAGCTTCCCCAGGAAATCAAAAATACTGTTTTTAACAGTCTACCTTTAGTTCACAGCTTTCATCTCCATGGAATGAAACTTGGTTGGAAGCTTATCAAGGAAATGAATTCAGAAATGTCTAGACTGCAGCACAGAAGTTACAGTGACTGGGGCAGTCTGTAGCTCTCAGCAGCAATCAGTAATCTTCTGCTAATACTGTTCTGAATTCAGTCTCTACATGATCAGCTTCTGCTTAACAGAAGAAACTGGCAAATATTTAGCCAATTTATTACTGTGTTTAGATGAAACAGGGTCTTATGCAGTATTCTAATCACAGAACATTGGCTTCAAAGTGTAACTGCTTGATCTAATTCAACCATAGGCCAAGCATTACTCCCTTAATAAAATTAAGGGAATATGAAGACCACCCTGTGAATACAGCACCAGTCTCTCTTGCTGAGCATCCCTTGCTCCTCACCTCTGCCTGTAGTAACCCTGGACAAGCCATTTGGGGAGGTGGGGGCACTCCAGACAGTGCTGCCACAAGCCACTGTCTGCTTAGGCTGAAACATCTCAGCCTGGTTTCAATCTTCTTGTCTATTTAGGACTGTAATCTCCTGGTGGAAAAAGCCTCAGATATCTGGTGAGTCCCTACCAAGAAGGTTCTAGAGAATATAGGCTCAAGGACACAGAGATGGTTCAGGCAGAGAGAAAACATCATTGCCAAACACTCTGAAAGAGGCATCCAGCCAGTGTTCCAAGGGAAGCAGGCTGTTATGCGCTCAGGGACACAGCTTCCCAGACACTGCTGGGCAAAGTGAAGCTGGACAGAGTAAACCACCAAGCACTAGCTTCATGGTACAGTATTAAAGAGGAAAAAATATTAATCCTACTTTCATATAACAATTTTTTATTCTTTATACTTTCTTCACTTAGTTTTCAACACCATTCAGCATTTGACTGTGTTCCTATCTAAGATACTAGTGGCTATTCCAAGACTCCATTGCAAACAGAGAAATTATTACTGGATACCACAGACAAGAAATAGTGAAAGTTAGTGAAAGTATGACAATTCAAGCTTTACAGGCATTTATAGCACAACAGCGTAAATTTTATATGTGGAAAATCCAATTTGCTGTGTGTTTTACTCACCGTTTGATGACTTCGATCACAGTAGCGTAGTCCAAAGTAATCTATTTCCACCAGGTTTAAGTGACGAAATACGTAGCCCAGGACAACCGACCCTTTCGTTGACTTCTGTGGGAAAGAATTTACAGAGTCTATTCACAAAGATGCTCTGCTTTTGTCAGCTATGTGCAGTGGCATTCATGCATTTAATTAGCTTTGTTTAAAAAAAAAAAAGAGGCAGTTCGTAGTGCCTTTAACAAAAATTTCAGCAGTACAGATGGAAATATTTTGCCCTCATACATGTTTGAACAATAATTCTGTAAAATACTGTTAGGAAGCTGGCAAGTTAGTAGTTACACAGTACAAAAAGAACAAAAACCCCCAAACAAACTCTGACAATGGAGATAGGAGGCAAAACTGCCCTTAAGATCTAAGTTACGCATCATTAGCTGCTCTGTTACTAATCTTTGTAAAGAAGATTTAGTTTTATTTGCTTTACTTTTAAATATTTTTGATAGTAGAAGGGGGAGCAGTCTAGCACCCTGAATTGAAATAATCCTGCTGTTTCCCTGAATAGTACTTAATTAGGTGTCTATTACAGTATTTGCAGACAAAGCTGGGGACAATATTGCAAACAACATTGTCCTGTTGAGAATGCATTATAAAAAGCTGTCTTCCATGTGAGCGCCTCATATTTGTCAGTTTGCCTGGCAGCCAACAACACACAGATAGGAAGATGGAGAACAATTGCACAGAATGATCCCCCATCGGAATCAATTAGAGCCTTTGACTATTACAATCCTAAGTTCCACAAGAAAATATGGACATAACTCATAATTAGGTGTTGCTTAACTGCTTCATATTTTATAAACTACTAGACTGTAGTAAAATCACCAGAAGGATAGAAACAGGAAGAGGAAGTGGGATGTTGATTGCACTATGCCACTTTTTAGCCTACGAACAAATAATTTCAAAATTAAAACAGCAAGGAACACTGATTAAAAAATCCTTTAATTTAGCTTTGCTGGTAAAGTATCAATCACATAACAACTGTGAAGATCTATTCTTTTTTCTTTTCAGCAGGTGCATTTGGTCAGGCTTTATAACAATAGTCACAAGGGTAAGGCCAATTCGACAATTTCAGGTGGCCACTCACATTCAAAGCAAGCCATAACAAGGTGTATCTTACATCTCTGGTAATATGGGAATTGCATATCCATGCTATTTACCAGATTTACTATATATCTGCTTAAACCAGGAGATGTTCTGGAAAGGTTCTCAGTGTCTAAATCCATCATACTGGTTATTTACACTAAGCAACTGCAATTACATATTCCTTCAGCATGTACAGTAAGCCTTAATGATCAGCCACAAAACAGAGAGCTATCTGGGGAAAAAATATGATTAAGGTAAGCAGAAATTCACTAAATCTCATTTTAGCATGTTGGATAAAGCAGAGCAACACAATGATTTTATCATCAGATTCCTCAACAGGAAACTGAACGTGGATTGTCAGAACAAAGTAAGACGAGAATCAGCTGTAAAGTGACTATTAGGAGCACTGTAGCAAAAAGACAGAACATAGTAAAACACATCTTAAAAATACAAAAAATGCAAGCAATAATTGTACTGCCTTGTCTTATTTTTAAATCAGTTGTTATTCAAAGAAGCAGAGGAGGTACCCCACTAAGAAGGACATAGTTATCATTCATACGCTGGACTCAATGATCCTGATGGGGCCCTTCCAACTCAACATATTCTATGATTCTGTGTCACATAAGGCAAATTACCTTTGCCATTATAACTGTTTCCATTTTCATTTAAACAGTACAACAATGTCTTGGGAACCTAGAATTAGACAGGCACAGGTGAAGCTCTTATTTTGAGCCCTGACTCCTAACATCGCGTGTGGATAAAGGATGGCAACACTTTCCACTAGGCACTAAACATTAAGAGAATATTTTAGACAAAAGGAATTCTACGATCAGCCACTTAGAGTCAGTGGGTTTTGACATGGTTAACCACAGTGTGGACAGTAAATCCTATCAGGAGGTATAGAAAGGATTACCTGCACCATGATTTACAGGAGACATGGAGTGGGGCCCATGCAAACCTTGCTGAGCTTCAAATCTGTTTGCTTTCAAGGAGCTTTCCACTCCTTGTCTGACTAGCAGCATTATTCATAGCGTCAGTTGGTTTTATTAGCAGTTCTAAGAAACACTAATCAAACCACAAAGATTAAGTAGTCAATTTCCCATTCAGGCATCTTACAATAACAATACACACTCCTGCAATCAAAGAAGCTTAAGCCTTACAGGACTTCAACTTATATGACTCTGCACCGGCTTAGAATACAGCTACTCTTTTGGGCTGCAAGTCTTCTGCTTCAGTCAGCTGAGAACTGCAGTACTACATACTCTTTCTACATAAAACTTTTGGGACACTTCTGTGGACACTAAAGCTAGTGTGTTATCCCCAAGAAACATACACATTTCAAACCTGATTTGGTTCAAATTTAAGCCTCCTCTCTTTACCTTCAGAGATAAAAGGCTTTTTTAACTGCTTTTTACATCTATTGCTAGGCACAAATGCCTGCCAATTTATTTTCTTGTCCCAGCTCACTTAACACTTCCATAGTGGCAGGTCCTGTGGAAACAGCTGTGAGGAAATGCTGAGCAAAACCATCCAACTTAAAATGGCTGAGGTTTCTCCACCTCTACAACAGCAAGATGCTCAGTGCTTTGGTTATCCTCAGCCAAAACTGACTGTGGGCTGTAGTCTCCACGTCCCTCTTCGCCAGTGCCTTTCACGTCTTTCAGCAATGCCTGTGTGTGCACAAGGCAGTCCTTTGCAAGGGAACAGCCAGGATGTGAGCCAGGCCCTATCCTCACATCCTTCTAACCTCACCTTCCATAACCTCATATTTTCCCAGCACTGAAGAGCACTCTTCAGATAAAACACTGACCCTTGGAGAAACCACTGCAACCTCATTTTTAATTCAAGTTCTCACTTTAAGCCACATGATTTCAGGGTTTCATGCCCCTAATTTGCTTCTTCAAGAGGAGTCAAGAAAGTAGTTTTGCTGATGAATCCCTAAGTGACTACTTCTTAGTCCTGAAATACATTTTTACCACATTTGTAGAAAGTTTTGCCAACTAAGAAAATTCATTTATTTCCCCTGATAAAATTACAGCAAAATTCAAACTAAAGCTATCAAAGATGTTAACAGGATTACATATGGCATTACAAAGATCGCATAATCTGCCTTTCATTAAGCTCAGTCTTGCTAAAGGCTTGCATTCTTAGGGATAAACCCAAGTACATTTGAAAATATCATCAGCAATGCTTTCAAGAGAGAACAAAGAATTGTTTGAATGAGTCATAATATCTTTCTTTACATGTTAGCATTGCGGCTTCATAAACCAGAAAGGCAGGTTTCTACTGGCTAAAGAAAATCACAGGGAGAACACTCAGGAGAGGGCTGATTCAATTGCACTTTTCTTACTCAAATAGTGCTTTTTAAAACAGTATATACAGTACTACATTTCAACATAATCATATTACAGTATATTTGTACATAGAAATTCTTATCTTTCACACTGCTCATTGGTTTTTAGCTCTAGTGAGGTTTTTCTAGTTGGATATTTTTTATTTTCACTCTTGTGTTCTACAGTGCAGTGGAAGTCAAATGAGAACCATGGTTGATGTTAACCGAATTTAAACACAAAATGTCTGCCTCAGTAGGATGGTAGTCCCTCCCTCAAAGGAAAAGTGCTAGAGGTAGTGAAGCCTCTTTTTATTAGACTAGAATAACACATTGCCTCTTTTAGTTCAAGAAGCCATCCTGAAACATTTCTCCTCAAAGTAATTCAATCCACAGACTCTATCTCTTAGAACCTCATAAAAGCTAAGGAACATGCAGATGAATTTACAAGCCTTCTTTCAAGAAAAGGACTTAGAACTTTAGTTGAACATAACCTTCAACTTTCTGAGATACCTTCCCCCATCAGAGAGTCACACCTGAATGCTGAAGTTGTTATTCTGCTTATACAGTGGCAAGAGATAACACAGAAGAAGAGTGGAAGTTTCTAAAGCTAAACAAGGGAGTTTCTAACAGAGTATGGAAAAACAAGGAAGCTGTTATGGGGGATGATACACAACCATGCTGAGCCGTTCAGACACAGCTGTCTAACATCTCCTGTGAAGGACAGGGTTGTGTGGGTTATGGTGCTAACAAGCCCTCCAAGTGGGAAGTACATTTGATCTTTGCCTATTCTACCACCTTACCTCAAGCTCAGAAAAGGCTAGTCACCACCACAGTTTTTCACCACCTCCTGCTGACAAAAGCAGCAATGCACAGAGCTCTGAAATCAAAGTTCTTGGTGTTTTTTAACAACACAGAATAAGGACCCCTTTCCCCCAAGGCAGTCAACCACCTAATTTGCATAACACATGTTCAAGCAGAGAAAAATCTTTAAATTAAAAATGCTAAAAATGTACAAAATATTTAACTAGATTAAACAGCTTGACCTTAATTTCCAGAATGCATGTCCAAGCAGAGAAGAATTTACATTAATGTTATTTTATATGTGTAGGCGTTCCCCAACACAATCATGTAACAGAGGTAAATACTTTCAGGAACTGAGGATTTAAAAAATGCAAATGTAATTTGCACACAGGCTGTCCTAAGTATACACCATTCAAATGAACCATCCAAACTGTACTAATCCATCCCTGCCTCTCTCCTCATCTTTTACTGACAACAGACACGCCAACCTGTTTTCAGAGATTTTTTGTCTGAGAACTCCTTGGAAATTTATGTACACATGCACAGACCTCCACATCCCTGTTCTGTTCTACCTGCTGGATATAACATATGACACTGAATTCTAAGTGCTGGATATTAAGATACCTGTAGACTAGTTCTATTTTCACTAATAGTCAATCTAATACATTCCAGTAAGAAAACACTATTCTAGAAAAATATCTAAATACCTAGAATATCTATATTTTTTTGGTTTGTAATTATTGTATCTATCACAAATTTATCTAGTTAGGGGCCAACTCCTTAAGAGAGGGATAGATTTCTAGGAGCACGGCCTCCGGACAGTTAAACATCTCCCTTTGTAACTACTCGCACTTTGACACGTTGTCACAAAGAGATGTAAACTGATCTATTTGACTCTGAAACACAGAAGAAAAAAGCTAAAGAAATAATATTTTAAAAATATTTGGATTATGGCAAATCAGTTCAGTGGACTTCTTTTTGGGGGGAGAAATATAAGCAAGTATATTTACATAGTGTAGCAATGCAATTTGTACATGACACACTACAAGAAATGCTCTAAGCAGGAACCAAAGTCCAATGAAGAACACAGAGGCAAGTGGAGCAAGTAAATAAGTAGTGGGAAGACAGCTAAATTTTGGATATGTAATTAAATATTTACTAGTGCTTTAAAATTGATCTCTCATCTGCCATGAAGGATATTTTTTAAAATTACAGCAACGGTGCTGTTGCTACAGTTCTGTCTAGAAGAATTCTGACCATATAAATTTTATTTAAAAATCTGTTCACTGATCTATTCCCTAATATTAACATTATCCAGTTCGTTAACATCTATATTCACCGTATGACAGATGAGTTAAGGTACCAACAATAATGTATTTCAAGTTCTCACAGAAAAGAGCTCTCCTGAAGAACTGAATACCAATGAACATTTCCATCATTCTCATGTACTTTGAATAATTCTACATCTAAGAAAAGAACTGTTACAATAATAGTGAAATTTAAAAATACAGCATACAGCCACTCATTTGGAATGGTTAAGATGTTGGTTACTACTATTTTTTTGCTTTTCAAAAATACTCCTCATGCATAGCAGTGTGACTGGTGTACCTTCTGGTTATGCACGGGCTCTCTGTGTCCTGATTAGGAACAGAAACACACCACAAGCACCTGGAGAGGCAGAAGACAAGTACATGTGAATTGATAATGCATGAACTTCTTATGGGCTCTCACAGATTTGTTTTAAATATTCCCTATGAATATGGAAGATACATTCCTTTCGACCCACCAGAGCTGTGAAGCTCTGAGACAAGAGAAGGCCCTTTTCTTCAGGAAGCCATGAGAGGCTCCATGGTCAAGCAGGGCTCCCATTTTTATGTGGTGGAAGTGTTACCCTGGTAGAGAAGAGATGGTGCACCTACTTTCGACACATTCATTCCAGTTAAAGTAAGCATCCCCTGTTTTCCAGGTCATGACATGGTTTCTGCAAAGTTTTTTCCCGTTCATTCTTCATTCAGTCTTTCTTGAATCCTTCCTCATATATACTTGTTGCAATTTTAAAAGTCTATTTTTGATGTTGTGTATTTTGACATTCTTGATTTCCATTTTGTCACCTTTTCAGCTCTTTTGCCTTATTTTTTTTCTTTTTTTTTTCTTACTTCCTTTATTTCTTAGGCTTTACTAAAGCAATATTTCTCACATTAATTTTGTCAATGTACATACAAAATATCATTTGCAGAATAAATAAACAGGTACAATCTTTTTCGTTTCAGTCATCTACTTCTGTTATGTTTGGTTCTATTCCTCCTCTTTGACAGATTTTGTGATTTCTGCCTATGGGCAAGAGGGAGGCACTTTAAGTACTAAAGCTTCAATTCTGACATTCCTACCTTTTCTTATGGTCATCTATCTAATCACTTCTATTAAGTTAGGTGTTGGGTGCATTTTCATAGAGCATATTAAGCTCATTATGCACAGCAGTTTTTGGGCATAAGAATTTATAAATCAAACATCACTTGCTTAACTGCTTTAAGTGCAACACTGACAGGGGAGAATGTCAGTAAAGAGTTGAACACTAAAAAACTTTCAGAAAGAGAAAATGTTTAAAATTATAGGTACTCTGTCAAACTGCTCAGAGATTTTACTATTACTTCAACTGTTAAGCAAAGCAGGAATACTATCATATTATAACCTTGTTATAAGAAGTTGGTTCAAACTACTAGCTGGTAGAATGAAGAGAAGGTTTTTGTGTTGCATTGTTTGGGGATTTTTTAGGAGCAAGAAGAATGGGAAGGAGATGGAAATGTCTTGCCATTTCATTCAGTCAGAATGAATAGCTGTACTGTCAGAACTGAGCATACCTGCAAAAGCTTGTTTGTACAGAGCTCCACAAGACTGAACAGAAAGCAAGACACCTTCTCATGCTCTCTCTCCCTAAGCAAAGCCCAGACTTGGTGTCTTGCTTAGCACTTCCTCTCAACCCTGGAGACTCAGATGCAAAACTAACGGAAAAGACAAATAGAGGGTATATTTCTTGAAAGGACAGAGGTACCACCTTTTCTCCCTGGCTCTCACGTGGATGACTCAGGGAAAGTAGAGAGGGGATGTGGCAGGAAGAATGTGACAAGGAATCATGGAAGTTGTAGTCTTCCGGGTTCTCACACATGCTCAATCAATACTTGATTGTCATTAGTTGAAAGATCATGTGACATGTTTAAGCGCTGTATTTAAACCTAAGTGTTTTGAAATAAATCTTAATTCTGCTCTGGTACTCGTGTCTGAGCGGGGTTCGTGCCTTAACAACACCTCAGATGGTTGCCCGCATCGGGACTTCACCAGGCAAAAGGAACCAGGAGCATTAAGCTGTGGGGTGCCTGCCAGAGGTGTCCATCTCACCAGGATTAAAAAGGAAAAAAGGAATAATACAGTGCACTGGATTACCTCTGCAAAAAGGGACCAAAAAGGAAGAAAAAAGGACCGGAAGAAAGGGCAACAGAGCTTCAGCACAGAGAGGTAACCAAAATCTGGCGAAATGGGAGGGAGGAATTCCCATAAGAGGACATTTTCCTCAGAAATTAAAAAGACAGCTGAAGTTCTCATCCATTTTTTAAAAGAACAGAACAGAAATATAGAAAAAATTGACTTTGGGACTTACTGTATTGGATTTCCATAAACAAACCAGCTCTACCTTTATCTGGCATTCACCAAGTGTTATCTTGGAGGAAAATAGGAAGCAAGTTAATTGAAAAAACAAGTGAATGTGATATAGAAGCTATCAAAAACTTAGCAGCATGGAGAGAGGTTATGACTGCCTTGAACTTACATTACAAAGAAGCAAAAACAGCCAGGACAGCAGACCTTTTTGCCCCCAGCCCCACTCTAGCCCCAGGCCCCCCTCTGACTGCGTGGCCCGAAAACAATAGAGCAGGGATGGTGCACGTTGGTGGAGAGAGATGAGGAGGAGAGGGAGCCCTTGGGGGGGACAGTGCAGCGGCAGCGTGTAGTCTGGAAGCGCGTGGTGCTTGGTTCACCTTGGAACCATGTACTTCTTTCTGCCTGCTCTCCCCAGCCACCGCCATTGGCGTGTGTTCGGGGCTGCACGTGGCACTCGCCACCATGTGCGCAGCCGCATGGCCTCCCGCCATGCCGAGCCTGGTCCCTGCAGCGGGGGTTCCATTGCCGAACGGGGCTGCCATGGGACCCCGTGCCTCTCAGTGTGGGGCTGCCAGAGTGGCGGTCCCGTGGCTGGTGGCCAGATCCGTGGCAGAACCACTTGCAGCCGTATCACCCCACCTGGGCTTGGGGGGTGGCAGCGCGGGCTCAGCAATGGGGCTTTTGGCTGAGCATGCCAGCTGGGTGACAGCATGGTCGGCGGGTGGTTTCATACTGGAGCCGTCCACGGCCACGCTGCCTGCCCTTGGAGCTGCGGCGGGAGCTGCTGGCTTTGTGGAGACTGACCGCCACGCTCCATGTGCCGGCACCGCCAACCCAGCAGCGGCGTTTGCGGCAGGCGCAGCGCTGGGACAGCCTGGAGCCTATGTGGAGGGCTGCCAGATTTATGCCAGCGGCTGCTGCTGCGGCTGCCACCTTGCAGCTTACGGCTGCGTCCCCCGCACCGAGTGCCAGGCCAGGTAGAATGGTGGCGGGGGTGCAAAGTGCCGGCGCTGTGGGGGCTGCAGCTGGAGGGCAACAGGCGAGCTGCTATTGCAGAGGTCAAGAGAATCTGCTAGCTCCCTTTAGCTATTCGGGGGCCGGCAGACCACCACGGAGAGAGTGCAGGGACGCAGCACGGCGGCTGGGACTCGGGGCTAGGGCACCAGCAGCAGCGGGGGCTGCGACAGGAGAGCAACGAACGGACTGCTGTTGCGGGGGTCAGGGCGTCCACTAACGCCCTTTGGCTACACAGTGGCCATGAGACCGCTGCAGAACAACCACGCGGCAACATGGACACAGCCAACTTACTCCAGAAGTGAAATGGAAGTGAGAGTGCCTCTTCCATCACCACCAGTTCAACCAACGCACAACAAATACACATCTGTTAAAGCACCACCGTGGGTCTCCTATCAAGAAACCAACCCACAGCCCTCACCAGCCTCAGAACAGCTTCTACACCAAAGACAGCCTGATGGAGGAGGAAAAAGAGAATTTAATGCCCGAAAAATCTTAGCCAAGCTGTGGCAAACTGAACTCAGTGAGACAACAGAACCAGAAAAAAGACAAGCAGTTTTGGATTCTGCAAAAGAGGAAGAACAGCAAACGTGGCTACAGCTACTACTTCAGCTCGAGGAAGAGAATACAGACTGGGAGAGCACACAGAACATCTGCCTGTCCAAGCCCAGACCATCAGCAAAGTCAAAGCTACCGATATTGAAGTGAACTGCACGTGTACTGACTACATTGCTGGCAACGACAGCTGTTGGTTTTGTACTGTGAGAATTTCAGCTGGGACAACACCATCCACCTACTGACAGAACCAACAGTCTAGAGGTAACATTGCAAAACACAGTAGACATACAGCTATCAGCTACCATGTTTAATTTTCTAAGTAACAAAAGGACAACTTTACTAATTGACAGATTATCTGCTATTATAAAAAGTTCTTTTGTGTTACAGGGGGTAATAATAATAATAATAAGAGGGGCTCCAAATCAAGTATTTACTTCTCACTATTTTAAAATGCTGTTAGACAATATGCCATACAAAATATGGAAAGTCAAATCTAAACTAGTAGCAAAGAAACAAACAGTTACAATTTCAACTGCAGAAACACAGAATTCTTTATACACATGTGGCAGTATAAAAATGTGTAATCGATAAGGGAATCATAGATTTTGCATATAAGTTTTTGTATTGTATTATATTGTATGTATGTTCTGTCTGTTCATTGGTTGATATTTGACACAGTACCATATAAGGTTATGTTCAGCCCCTATCTTTTATGATTGGTTGTGATTTGCATGCTCCGCCTAAACCCCACCTTCTGTTCTAGTGCCTTCCTTACCAATGTTATTTAAGGCTGGAGCCATTTTGTGTAGGGCTCTTTTGTGCCCTTTCGTTCCTCCCTTTAAGCTGTTCAGCTGCCCCGCTACTTTTATAATAAAATCACCTTACCAGCTGCACCCAGAAAAGTTGTGGAGGTCTTTATTACAGCGTTGACCTCCACAAATGGTGCCCCGTGTGAGGAGCGACAGCTACAGTAGCAGCAGCAGCAGCAGCTGGTAAGGTGCTTCAGATTTCAGTGAGCTGACTCTTAACATCTGAGAGCTTCACTGCCACACTTAGAGAGCCATCGCAGCTGGACGGTAGACCGGCTAAAGGACAAAAACACCGCACAGTAATGCCGGAGAGGTGAGCAAGGATTTTAATTACCCCTTTTTACCACTAACATCAAGATGGGAGCTCACCCTTCAAGGGAGGAGACAGAGATGTATGGATATCTAAAGGACATGATCAGATATCATGGATATAAATTAAATAAAAGATCTCTGAAAACGCTTACTAGATGGATTTATAAAAATATGGACCCCGTTCCGGAATTAATCATGTATTTGGAATGGGTACAAATCGGATCCTTACTAACAGTTGCAATGCATAATAGAGATCACCATGCCACTAAGGCTGTTGATGCATGGAAGACAATTTTTGCAATATTGAAACATACTATAAAATTGGAAGAACAAAATGGTGGATCAAAAGACAGGGGCAAAAAGGACACCAGGTTAAACAATTCTTCAAAAAATGGCGATGAGCCCTTGAGCGCGGGACATCCCGGCGGGAAAATAGATAGCGCTAGAGTCTGCGGCGGGAGATCAGAAACAACAAATGGCGGCTCGGTTTGTGGCGCGAAAAATTTTACTAGCTTTCAAAATGGCGCCTCCATAGCAACCAACACCATAGCAACGGAGGCCCATGATGACATATGCACCATACCCACATCCAGTGACATTTTTAGTATCCAAGATGGTGGTGCCCAAGGAGCTTCCGGCTCCCACAATGTAAACATCCGCCAAGATGGCACCGCCCAGGGGATAGTTACCGGTAGCTTGAGGCCTGCAGTTGACATCCATAGATGGGCCTCAAACCAAGGCTAGAATTCACCACATTTGGCAAGCAACATCTCCAAGTTTTTCAGTGTGAGAGTGGTGATGCCACTCTCCGAGCCATGATGGACGGAACAGCGAAGCATGTTGCAGAACTTGTGGCCCGCCAAGGAAACGAGAAGCGCCGGATCCATCAAACCATCTCCAGTGAAAAGAAAGTGGTGTTTTCAGAGGAACTTGAATTTTTGGAGTAATCATGAACATTCAAATCAACAACTAACTACCTCAAATTCTATTTGCTGCTGCTATTTTTTGTTTGTGAGTGTATATGTTTTCTTTTTATATAAGTGTATGTGTTAATGGATATCTTTTGTTGAACCATATTTTTAATGCAATTGCTAAAACTCTCCCTAAATATCATAGTTCTCAGGAAACCAGTGGGTAGCTTAAGTGGTAGCAATCAGGGACAGATCCCTTTCCCCGTTTGTTAGTCAAGGCTGATGTCCCCTTCGGGCTGTGAAATGGACCAAAAGCGGAGCTGAGAAGTTGATTCCTAGTGTGGAAGAGTCAACCTCAGCTTGCGCAGGGTACAAGCACACCTCAGGAGGGAGGTGTTGCTCGCGCAGCCCCCCCTGGTTGAATGGCAGGTACCGGACCCTATGGCTGGCAGACCCACACAACCATGCTACCTTTGATATTTAGGGACAGAAAGTTATTTTCATATTTATGATTTTGTTGTAAAATTGACTGATAAGTATTTTCTTTGTTACTTATATGTTTGCTGAGTTTTGTGTTTAAGGGGAAAAAAGCGATCGCAATCATGAAAGGGAAAAACATCTAGAAGAAGAAAAGAACAAGAGAAGCTTCACTGATCAGAAAAAGAAAGCTACATGGCCATCAAACAACAGACAAACTTTCTCTATATATGCACATTAATTAATGTTTTTATATGTTGTTTTATATATGCTAATTGTTTGTAATGATATAATGTTTTGTTATTAACATATATATATTAAGTTTCTTAATTTATTTTTTATAAAAATTACTGAGAAGACTTAAAACCTGAAAGCCCTACCTCAAGAGCACAACACCCCTATCTGAAATGAAAATAAGAGGGGGGAATGGAAGTGATGAGTATAGACAATGTTTAGCCCAATAACGTTTATAAAATTTTTTATGTTTAACAGTTATTAAGTTCACTATAAACATATATTTTTATATATATATATATATTCAGTTCACAAAATGTAATTTATATATATGATTTATGTATAATCAGTTAAAACCTTATGATTTCAAAAGTGTGATTGTGTGTATGGAAGGAGGCCTCCATGAGTGTTGAGAGAGAATGAAGATGAATGTATGGGTGCAAGATGTTAAGAAACTGTCCATTAAGATACTAAGTTCCTTTTAACTCCCAGGTTGAATACGTGTTAACTAAATAGTTTGTGGTATATCAGGGTCTGAAGCAGAAGTCATAGAAGGTATAAAAAGGTCGTGAAAAACTAAAGATGAAATAGAAAGATTGAAGGATGGTTAACAGGATAATGGTCTGTAGGATGTGGTAATGAATAAAGGATTAGCTCATTGGTGTAAACTGCACCATGAAGTGAGAAGGATATATGAAAAGAATGTGAAAAGAAGGCTCACATAAGTTGATTGTTGGTATGAGAAGGGAAAATGATTGGCAAGAAGTGGATCTAAAAGAAAAAGAATAAGTTATGAAGGGATTCAGAGAGGAAGCAAGAAAAGGTGTCCCCATACCCAGAAGAAATAGAGAGTGGGGAACCCAGAAAGAAATTTGGCAAGAAACCCACTCTGAGTGAATGGAGTGAGTTAGAGTTTTACCTGCTTCTTTAGACCTTCATTATGTCTTATAAAAGTTTATTGAGTCAATTATAAAGTTATGTCAGCTGACTTTATCAATTGTTAGAATATTCATAGTTACATCATCTAGTTTTCCTGGATTTTTATAATGTTCATATACTCTTCCCTTTATTCCAATCAAAGTTAATAAAGCCCTAACAATCCCCCTCCTTTGCTATCCCGCACATACTATAACCCAGTTGAAATAAAAAAGTTTGTAAGGTTAAGCGCTGAGGTATTGTAGACATTTCAAAGCTAATTTTTCAAATTTATAAAACAAAAAAGGGGGATATGTGGCAGTATAAAAATGTGTAATCGATAAGGGAATCGTAGATTTTGCATATAAGTTTTTGTATTGTATTATATTGTAAATGCCTTCCTTACCCCTGTTATTTAAGGCTGGAGCCATTTTGTGTAGGGCTCTTTTGTGCCCTTTCATTCCTCCCTTTAAGCTGTTCAGCTGCCCCGCTACTTTTATAATAAAATCACCTTACCAGCTGCACCCAGAAAAGTTGTGGAGGTCTTTATTACAGCACTGACCTCCACATACACAGCCACTGCAAGAGCCCTGAGAAAGCAAAACAAACAAAACCCTCATACAACACTCTGGATCCCTTTCCCCTCGTGGTGTAAGGCGACCCAATTCTAGTTCCATTTCCATCTGAGGAACCATTCCGACGTCTTGAAGGATAGGGAAAGGGAACTCCAGCATCAGGGGTTTCTTCAGGTCCTGAGCCTGGAGGGGAGAGGTGCCCTCCCCTCCTTCCACAACCCACGTGGTTCCATGGCCGGCACAGAGACAGCACACCGGCATGGAGAGGAGGCAAGAGAGAGTTTATTGTTGGGGGTGTTACATTTATAGGCTTAGGAGGACTCACAGAGTAACCAATTACAGGTTGCAGGAAGGGGTTAACAACCAATAGGAAGGGGTTAAAAGGGGCCAATGAGAACACCTCAGGATATCTTCTCAGGACATTCTTGCATGGGATAACACTTGTCGTGGGGGGTGTTGGGAAGAAGCATGAGTTAGCGAAGAGACTACAAAAAGCCATTTTGAAACATGTTTAAACCACAGTTTTCTCATATACTGCAGATTTCCTGCCACACAACACAAACCCAGAGATGCTCCACAAAGTTGCAACATACAGCAATACACACCTCTAAATCCACTCAAAACACAAACATGCATAAATTGGCCTATACCCAAATTAAACAATTAGAATGGGAGGCAAAGACAGGAATATCAAACATTTTTAGCAGCAGAACAGATATAACCTCACAATGGCCCTTAAAAAACATCCAAACCTATTTAACAAGTTTTCTTAAACTAGCATCCCCAAAGCAAAACACAGACATTACAACCAGCAATAAAACAGACATTAACTCTGTTTCCATTGGACCCACTGAAATCATTCATTCTGTAGAAGAGAGACTGCCTCTGTCAAAGAGGAAGTCAATTGACAGCAGATTTTTCCCAAAGGCAGCTTTATTACAGCTGAACCCACAAGTGACCCAAGAAACGGGTAACCCTAAATCAATAAAACAATAGCCTTTTCTTAAAACAGAGGTGATGCATTTACACAAGCTATTAGAAAATCATATAAACACAACCTCACTATGCACAAAAATTATTTCACTAATCTATCAATCTCTCAAACCTAGAGAAAGATGGGTTTTCATGCTTTTTGCCCCATCTCAGAGTTAGAAAAGAATGAAGTTTTTGAAAACCGAGATTTTACAACTTACTTTTTAGTTAAAGAAAAGGGTAAAAAACACTTCTTGCATGATTGCCTTTGCAAAAAAGGAAATAATGTGTCGCCCCTTAAACATAATAACAATGGTTTACTGCTTAACAACTGGGTGGAATTAGATTTTGTCATTTTCTGCCGCTATTCCTGTTCCTATAAAAACCTTCCTACTAACTCCTTGGCTAAACAAATAAGTGACTTGCCTTTGGGTGAGGAAAATGACAAACAAGCCCCTCTCATATCTCACTCAGAATCTCCTTTTTTACATAATAGAGAAAAGGAAAGCAAAACATAGCGAACTAAAACTTTACTAACTATTCACTCATACCACTGCATTTTACATTGTCAAGAAGATATAAATTTTACTTGTAACATTTGTAGTTTTTTGCCTTCAAATCAGTTTTCTTAAAAGTAGTATAAATTGTTTTCTTAACAGAAATAAAGGGCAGAAAATTGTTTAAAAACATTTACACATGGAATAAAATTTAACATCTCACCATCTTAAAGCCCAATATATTCATTAATTCATATTTTTTAAATATAAAGCTGGCTGATGCAAAACTTTTATTAAGTTTAGCAGTTTCATGTTCTTCTAGCTATGATAAAGAATGCAAGATAAACCTTTTATCAATCAGCAAACAAAATTGCTACACATATTATAAAAACTGGAGCAATATAAGCAATTTACTAAGGAGCTAAATTTGAACTAAATAAATTCACCTACAGACTGTTTCAGCATAAATTGCATGCTGATTACCAATCAACTACTGAACTCAAGGTAAAGAAAAGGATTTGAAACCTTCTGTTTCATAGTATAAAAGGAGAGAAAAATTCTCCTTGTTGACTAAAAGCCTTTGTAATTATCTTTCACTATGTAAATTAGTGTCATTTTAACCAAGAACATTTATCTCCACAAACCAGAACACTACAGCTTTAAAATTTTTCCCTATTTTTTCATTAATTTCACAGTAGCTTTTAAAATCAAAGTTATTAGAAAGTTATTAAATTCTCAAATACATCCACATACATGCAATTATCGCAATAATGTTATTCAAATAATAACTATGGAATCTTAAACATCCCCATATTTGTTACATTCAAACATTCTCAAAACATTTTGCTATCACAAAACAATGTACATAATGTCAACAAGAGTGCAAAATAGCTGCTTGTAAATCGCAACTACCTGAGAGACTGAATTAAACCTGGTTACAGTTGCTCTAACTGATGTTATTAGAAACGGCGACTGTAAAACATTCCAGAAAAATTCAACAGGATCAACAATGAAATTTCCAAAGAAAACTACACAACGAAAGATTATCTTTAAAGCCTTCAGCCAAAAAGCAAAAGACACTATAACATAGAGTGACTCACTGATATTACTTCAAAAACTACAGATTCACCTGATCCTCCCATCTATTCCTGCCCATCTTTCATCTAAAATAGACTGAACTGTTATTAACATGTTTGCCAAGATTGTTTTTAAGGATAAAGAACAACTACAAGAAATGAACAGGACACTGAAACCACCTGCGTCTGGACAAACAAAGAAGGACAATTGAACAATAAGGTACAAACCTTGGACCAGGTTCTATACAAGTGTTACAACTTACTCATGTACTTAACACATTTAAGGTGTTTGTAATTAAGCTAAGAATGTTATAATTGCTTCATGCTATGCTATAAAGTTACTTTGACATCTCGAAGCCTCCTTTCTTCGAGATTTCACTAACCCTCCTTTACCTAGAAAAATACACACCACATAATTCCTTGTTAATCACTCAAAATCTAACTCTTACATAAGACACATCCATTCACACACACTCCAAATAGAATAATACAACAACACACAAAAAATGCTTCAAAGGCAAAAAAGAATGGGTCAGTATATAACCCCCAGAACACTTACAGAAAACGTCATATGTTCTAAATTTCTTAAACTGTGATGATACAAACCATAGCAGGTATGAATACCTGAATACCAACATAAAACTAAAATACTTTCATCTTCCTAAACACCAGTTATGGTTAAGAATCTAATATCTAGATCAAGACCAGTAGATCTCATAACTTGAGGGGAGATATATGCCTGTGCACCGAAGAGTACTAAATTACAAAGGATTCCTTCTAAATGTATCAGGCCTCATATCAGTCCTCCCCTTCAACAGAAGCAATCACCAGAAAAAAATAAGTAAAGAAATTAGATTTAAAGAAACACAACCAACAATAGTAAAAGGAACACACCACACATTAAGAAACATACTCTAAAAACACAAAAAAGGAGGGAGAAGAGATATGGATTGTCCTAGTTAGAACAGCTGGGACCAGTTCCTCACTGGATGAGTGTAACCCAAAACTGTGTATTCTGTAGCCTTCCATGCCATTTCCCAGAAACTGTTGTCAATAGACTATTTGCACCCTCTGCCCAGAGCAGCCTGACTCATCAGGCTATAAACTGGGTGTTAAGAGACCTGCAAGATAGGAGGGTGCTCCTGTCCTCACACCCTTTGTGGAACTCCCTGCCCTGAGGGAAGTGCTGGGCATTCCTGCCTGAACTGGAGAATATATAATCTTGGAGTCTTGGAACTTTTTTAACCACTCGTGGGATCCAGAGGAAGACTGCAGACCACCACTCTCGACTGGACTGCAACCACCACTTTTCAACCAGACCGCCACCACCACCCTCGACCGAACTGCAATCACCACTCTTGACCAGACTGCAACAGCACTCTCACCGACAGGTTTTCCCCTCTCCTTTTACTTTGGACTCAGGGGGTCCAAAGAACACCACTCTGTTCAGTGCTGGGTTATACATTTGGGTTTTGTGGGTTAAACCCAATTGTTTGTCTGTATAATCGTACTTATTGTATTATTTGATTAAATTGTTATTCTGATTTATAATCTCTCTTTTGAGTTGAGTTCATTTCCCCTGCTGGTTTATCTTTAAACCAGTACATGGATCTCGTCCCTATATGTGTAAATCTACATTAACACTTCTTCAAAACAGGAACAATCACAAAGAAGCAATAAATGATACAACAGAACTAAAAGAAACACAGAAACAGTAACCAATACAAAACCAAAGCTCCATGATTCAAACACAATAAAGGGTTTAAGAATGCATGTGTGAGGAGAGAATGAAACGGTGGCCACCAGAGTATGAATGAAAAAGTTCAGTGGAAATATGTATGTGTGTGTGAACGCAAATACACTTTATAGCAAGACATTTTAAACACTACCTCAAACAACACCACCTCAAACACAACATCTACAACCCAACACATTTCCCTTTCAAATAAAGATGATGCCATTACACAAAGTCACCCTCAGATAAAAGGTTATACACATCTTCAAACCCTGGGTAATTTGAGGTTGCTTGAATATTGCACGAATCAATAAAGTTGTAAACAGTTCAATAAAGGCCTTGTGACAATAGGTCCTGGTTTTTAGAAATAGTTGAAATAAGATTGGTTATGATAAGAATGTTTAAAAATGTATTATTTCACAACTTGTTAATTATACAGAGAGAGGGGAGATGTGGCAGGAAGAATGTGACAAGGAATCATGGAAGTTGTAGTCTTCCGGGTTCTCACGCATGCTCAATCAATACTTGATTGTCATTGGTTGAAAGATCATGTGACATGTTTAAGCGCTGTATTTAAACAAGTGTTTTGAAATAAACCTCAGTTCTGCTCTGGCACTCATGTCTGAGCAGGGTTCGTGCCTTAACAACACCTCAAGGGGAAAATACAAGATGCAAATACTAGCCCTGTCCATTAAATAAGCCTTTCTGAGCACACATATCTTCAGCACTTTTGCATCTTTCCCTCTGCAAGACGATGTAGATTTGTCCCTGATTCCTGATGATGCAGAGCTGACCTTTCTGTGGAGCAATCTCTGCCAAGGCACTTCTAAAAGCAGCTCAGGCCAAGTGTGAAGCAGAGCTGTCCTCTGAAGCTGCTTCCAGTTAGAATAAAAAAGGCTCAAGATGCACTGAGATTTCCTTGGTGGAAACAGCCACAGTCTCTACACTTTCAGTGTTCCACATGTTCTCTGGGTTTGGAGCAAAAGTGGTTTTGTGAGCTGTCCTTCGGGGAAGAATCGCAGAGCCCCACTGCTCTTGCTGCTGGTGGGATTTGGCTGTGGCACAGTGCAGGAGGGTGAAGCCAAGGTGAAGCAGCCTCCATGAGATCCCCATGCAGGTGCTGCTCCTGGGGGACAGCATGATCCCTGTTTCCCATAGTCAGTCCTAGGGCAGAATAGCTCTGCAGTCAGACTGCTGGCAAAGGGGTACAGGGATCTCCTTTCCCACCCTGCTGGCAGGCAGCCCAGGACTGGGACGCGATCTCCTCTTCCATCACACACCCATGGGAATCCTGCTTGACCATGGAGCCGCTCATGGCTTCCTGGAGAAAAGGGTCTTCTCTTGTCTCGCAGCTTCAAGGACTTTGGTGGGTCCAAAGGGATGTATCTTCCATATTCATAGGGAGTTATTTAAAACAAATCTGTGGGAGCACACGAGAAGTTCATGCATTATCAATTCACACGTACTTGTCTTCTGCCTCTCCAGGTGCTTTTGGTGTGTTTCTGAAGCATCCCTAATCAGGACACACAGAGGCACTGCCTGTCAAGAAAACATCACGGCATTTGCTGCTCTCCCTAGAAAAGTTATTTCTTTTCACATGTCAATTGCAAATCAGATATTTTGGTACCGAATTCAATGACGTCCACACTGTATCCATTCGACAACCTTTTATATATAATATTGCATTTTATGAGTGCTTATTTTAAGACTCACCTGTGTCTCAATATATTTTCATTGAAACATACTGCCTATCTACAATCCATATAATGATGATTTTCCACATCCCAAAATGTTTTCCAAAACATTTTATCCTTTTAAATATTTAAAAGTTTTATTATCAGTTTGATGGAGTTTTATTTCTCATTTTGGCTGACACTACAAAATTAATTACTTCTTCAGAGACAGACAGATAGAAGGCAAAGGCATACATATATTAACCTAAAAAAATGTACATACTTTTTCTGTACATTTTTGAAAACTCGATTGTCATGGTGCTTTCTGTTTAAATTTCTCATAATAAATATCTGGAACTCTGTATGAAAACAATAAAGACTGACATTTTTAAAAATGCCTTCATTTTTTTGTTTAATAGACATTCCCCATGACAGCAATAGAACATACACTGCCAGTATTTTTGTTCTAAAAATAGTTTTCTAGATATTCTCATTAGCAAATGTCACACACACAAAACAAACAAACAAACAAACAAACAAACAAAAATCAACAACACAAAAACCTGAAACAGTCAAGCAGTCACGATGTTTGCACCACGATAGGAATAAGTTATCCATTATGGTGCTGTAATGGTTGCTAATGGGGAATTCTATACACCTGCATTCTCTCCTTCCCCTTCTAAAATTTCTGGCTGCCCTGACGAGATGCTATCCAGTGCCACACACTACATGGGTCATATTACCATTTTACTGGTACTGGGCTGCATTCAACTTTAACAGCCTTGACTGAAAAAAAAACATAAAAGCCACTCCACGGGAAAGGAAGGATACTAACAGACCTGTGGCAGCAGAGGGGGATGAAAAGGAGGTATCCATCACAGCTCCTTGCTGCTTTTCACCCTCTGACTAGTGCTGCCTGGCCCCTCACACCTACACTCACAGCAAGACTGCCTCATTCAGCTGCCAATCAATTCCTGAGTCTCTGCAGATTTCAACCCTGCATATTCAGATAAAACAGAATCTGAGATACGTCTTTTTTTTTGAAGAATGATATCACTGCACATAAATAAACAGAAAAGGCAAGTGTTAAGTTCAAATAACAACACACAAAATTTAAAGCATCAACACAACCTGCAAACCATCAATTTATTCTCTTGTGTGTATGTACTGTGTCAATGTTGCCATCAATTGTTTCTCCTCCTCCCACAAATCACACAGGTCTATCACTGTCTTCTCCCTGGCATCACTGCTCATCCCTGGCTGCCAGTCATGTGCTCCTTAATTAGATCTACCTATTGTGTCCGGGTTTTTTTTTTTTGTATTTTTCCTAACCACTTCCCAGTTCCTTGTTCTTTCCCACATGCTGTCTCATTCCATATCGCACTAATAGCATCCTCCATGCTCATACTCCCTTGTCACAGACACTGCTGCTTCCCTCAACTGGCCATCCCCACAGGTTCCCATATATTGCCAGCTTTGCCTTTATCCCTATATGAATCAAGACAGGAAATTTCTCCACAGTCCTGAGTTATGGTAACAAAGAGACACATTTGACAGACCCAGATGAAGGAAACTGTTTTCAGTTTTGGTGCCCAAACTCAAGCACCAGAAACACCATTTACGGAGACGATGTGGTGGTCACCAGGGCCTGGTAGGGATGGTATGAGACAGCATCATTATAGGACTTCACTGATAAAGTCTGAGGAAATCTCTCCTGAGAGAGATATTTCAGCATTTCAAATGGGCTTACGGTGGGCATATCTTTAAAAGAACAGAGAGCAATGGATCTCTGGCATGGTGACCATGCTGACAGAAACTACCAAGTTTTTGTTCCAAGGGTTTCTCAAACAAAAGTTGTCCGGTTTTATTTTTCTTTAACAGCCACTTTTTTTTATCTTATTTTACTCTTTGAAATAACTAAACTGATTTGAAAGAACTTTGTGAAATAACTCATCACAGAGTTCAAAACTTGATGACTAACAAACCTAGAAGCAACTCCAGTGCGGCTATGTTCTGAGTCACTTAGATGCAGAGGGGAACAAGGTTCTAAAATATTCCCATAAGTGAGATTAAGGCACAAACAAGGCCAGATGCTGGATCCCAAAATGATAATTCAACTTTATTTTATAACACAAAGGAGTAGAAAGAAGGAAGATAGAAGAGTAGGAAAAGCTAAGAGTAACTGTTAAAAGCACAGAACAGGAGTTATCACCACCATGAAGTGCTACTGGCTTGCAAGTTGGTGGATCTCTGCTGGGCTTCTTCCCTTGGAGCCTCCAAGGAACGAACCAAACCGGCAGGGTAACAGAGTGGCAGCAGCTTCCCCAGCAGTCCCCAGGCATGGCCTTAAATACCCTCACCCTGGTAGGCCCTGGATGCCCACTGCCACTTCATCAGTATCCAAGCAAAGGTCAGCTGGCACCAAGATGGGCCCTGAGTGTCCACTGGCTGGTTCCCCAGTCTCCAAGCAAGATCTGCCCGGCATACACTTTTTGGGAGAGTAAGTCCTTGCTGCATTCTTGATTGCAACAACTTTTTATCTTTTTTTCTTATCTGCCTGCCTCTGATGGCTTGCTAGATGCTTCCTGGAGCTTTTGCAAGTAGCTCAGCTCCTGCAGCAGCCTAGCTGTGGCATCAAGGCTTTTTAGATCCATGCTCAAGTCAGTGGCAAAGCAGACTCCATCTTTTAATCAGACTCCATCTTGTAATCAGTCCATTACAGGCTAACAACCCTCTCCATAGCACCTTCCATTAAGGAAGACCCCACAAACTTTTCAGACTGAATTTACAGCTACTTCCTCAGAGATTTTATTTTAAAAGTCAGTATTAGCAGTTCTTGGGCATGGAACTGTAACAGTAAGCCAGTTATCTCCCTATGAAAAAGTAATGCACAAAATATCCTGTGTGGTTTTAAGAAAAACTGTGCCATATTCTAGTGAGGGGTTTTTTTTCCCCTGTGACCTCCATTCCTTTTCCCTTCTAGTAATTAAATCTTTTGAGTAATAACTTGATGTTACTCACAGTGATTCAGACAAGGACACTAGTCTCTCACTGCTTAGTCTTCATTTGATCCCTAAAACAGGTAGTATTGTGGGAGCCCAAACCTAGCTTTCAGCAAAGGAAAACAAGGGCTGACAAAAACCTCGTGGTCTGAAGGACCTGGACCCTTCTCACAAGATCTATTAAAGTTCTACCTCTTGGATCAAGCCTGGCTCCAGCAGAAGTCAGAAAAGACTTTTGAGATGATTGTATCAAACCAAGTCTAAACCCCTGTAATCCCTCTATCCCCCATGTAATCCTACTAGAAGAAAAATTAACTATTTAGAAATTGCAGTAAAAACTTGTGTAATTCCATAATTAACATAACTCGTCCCCTTCATTAACATGTCCAACCTCAGGTACCTTTAAAATCGTGTTGTCGTGTTCAATAAACTATTCCAGTTCCCCCATACTAGAATCGTGTCTAGTTTTTTTTTTCAGACCGCCACTTAGTATATTTTGAAGTGCCCTTATATGATATGGGAAAACTGCATAAACCGGAGAACTCAATTTGCATGTTCGTGTACAAGGAATGAGGTCACTGTTCTACCAGCCAACAATTAGTAGCTACTTGCCATCAATAGTGAACGTGTAGAAAGTTTATATCCTCTAACATTATAGACATTGTTTTTCTGGACCTGTAAAAATTTCAGATACACCACAGTGTTAATTATGCACAGCAAATAAGATTTCCCATCCACTATATACCTATCTTGACAGATAAACCAGGATCGTTTTTCTAAAACTGTGTGTGCAACCTGCCACGATTAATTTGTAAACTCATCAATAAAATTATGATAATCTCTTTATTTTTAATAGATGTTTAACATAGCAAAGTTGTTGGGGAAAGACATTTTTAATATCAGGATAAAAAGCAGATAACTGCTATACCTTCATCTGAAACCTGTTCCTAAGGAAAGTTTTTGTTCTTTGATATGGAACCTGCAAGAAACTGAAAATCTTACATATGGCATAATATGGTATGTATAATTGATATATATATATATGTATATATATATCTACACACACATATATGAGAGTTATATTTTTATATATGGTGGCTGCTTACCTGTGTTAACAAAAATATTCCAAATAATGAAAAAAAAACCAAACCACCATGCTTGATTAACATATCTACAATAATTCTCCATGAAGCAGAATATAAAGCAATTATATACAAGTGCAATGTTGGATTCATTTCTTTACTCCCAGCTCAGAGGCAGATTAGTGACAAGCATAGCATAAAGATCTATACACAAATATGACACGTAATTTTACAGAACTAGATGCTTCTTTCTTCACACTTAGTATAAAACTAACAGATACATCTGTTCATTAACAAAAGTTTCAGAGATGTAAGCGGTTAACCTGTCAATGCTCATAGTCTATATATTGTGGCTCTACTAAAAAAGGCATCCTTGCAGCATCTTCAGTATCAGACTCAAGAGGTTTGTTAATAAAATGCCTTAGGCGTGGTGACCTTTACTAATGGTAGTGGCTATGTGCTGTACTCTATGAGTCCACTCACACAGCTCATGCAAGAAGGAAAACAGTTTTGAAAACAGCTTTCTGAATATAGATATGAAATCACAAACATATTTCACATTGGGGAAAAAAAGGAGTTAGTTATTACCAAAAGACAACAAAAATCTGCTTAGAATCCACTGGTGATATGAAAATAACTCATTTATATTTAAATCAATATGAATTTTATTACTGACTTTTAAGGTAGAAAATTTTAGATTAATGTTACAAATAAGATTTGAAGTCTTTGACCTAAAATTTGCTCATCCTGGAGCTACTGGAATCATGAGCTTAATCACCTTTCTTTGGACCAAAACAGTAAACAGGTCCTAGCTACCCCCCAATAACCAAACAAAGTAAAAACTGATGATTGCAATCAAAACAAAATAAACTCTGAAACTCAAGACTGATTGTAAAAAAATTTCTGTTTAAATCACAAGATTAGTGGTAAGCCACTATTAGTGGTTACTGTCAGGAGTCTGCATCAGAGGAGTTCCAGTTCTGTTACAGCTGCACCCTGCCACAGAGCACCAAATAAATCTGAAATGATCATGCTTTAAAATGAATTAATTTAAAGTATGGGATATGCCCAATGCAATTCTTTCACTGCAGGCAAATCATTACATGTTCGGCAGACTAGACCATTACATTTCAAGTAGAAAATCATCACTTTCATTTTTAGCTTGATCAAAATCTACTTGGTGTATCCATTTCTTGAAGCCAAAATGATTCATCTCTGATCTGTGTTGAATACAAGACTTCTGGCAGCATAACTTCTGTTTACATTAAATATTGTGTGTGATTTGTGTGATTTGGACATGATCCTATTCACACTGAAATTTGAAAGTAAAAAAAGTAAAACTTTTGTTTTAAGACAGGAGGTTCACACCCTTCAGTCTTGATCTAACTGCTCGTGGGTAAAATAATCTGGTTTGCTTAGAGTAAAACCAGTAGCATATTCAGCAGAACTGAATAAAGTAACTGCAACCATGCCTATGGCCTATCACTTTGGCTGGTAAATGAGATATGCCCAGGCAGTCATTCCTGAAGTGCTGTTACAAAGTCAGTGATTCATTTTCCAGAGTAAATTACTACTAAGCACCCTTCCTAATAAAATATAGATTTTTAATTCTTGCATCTTTGTGGTTATATGAAGTCTAAGTCACAAAACTTTTCTGCTGACAATAACCACATCAAGACTGTTATATAAGACAACACCCAAAACTATATTAGAATACATCTCTTTCAATGTACACAGTTACAATGTATAAGTAAAATTATTTTTAAGTAACTGTATTTGTTTAAAAGTGGAGGACCCTGTTTTCTTATTTCAAGCATGTCCCAAAATACTGATGTTTCCCAGCCAGGGAAAGATTTGAAACTTCATCCCACGTAGCTAATAAAAGGAGAACAGATAGTAAGACCACAACTGTTCCTTTCAAGTTAGAAGTAAAAAAAAAAACTATCCTGGTCATGAAACCCAGTTTTAAGTTCTTTTCTTAGAGGTCATAAATGTATTGCACATTGAGCAATGGGAAAAAAAAAATTTAAAAATCCCCATCTGTTTAATTTTATTAGTGCAACAAGTCCTTAGAGACTCAAGACTTTCCAGTCTCTTCAGCTGATACAGATTAGAAGAGCTTCAACTGGGTTCACAGAATAATTCTCAACACCTGTAAACACTGAATGTTCAAACAACTGTAACAAAGCAGTTGGCTGTACAGTTCCAGGTGACAAATCTAAAGATTGTGTTTGAATAGGTCAGATGCACAGCTGCTGAAAAGTCAAAAACATTCTTGGTTTACCAAGCAGCAGGATATTGTAGGCCTTATTATGTTCCCCTATACAATGTGTGCTCTCATATCTGTCAGAAAGGAGAAAAGGTGTGTAACTCCACTGTCAAAACCAAGTGGAATAACTAGGCTCCAAAACACTTCTTTGTTTAACAAGTCAGCTGGTGAAAAAGCTGTTTTGACAGCATTCAACTCTTTGTGTCCTAATCCTGTATTCACTGCATGAGCAAGACACTGTTTAGGAAAACTATTTCACAGAAGCACTTAAACAGATAACACTTACAAATCCAGCACTAATTTAAGACCTAATGAACTTAAACTGTAAAGTTTAAGATTTCTGTTTTATGAAAAAGGGTATTTTGCAGCCTAACTATTCCAGTGCTTTGCTTGAGAAACAGATGCCTCATTTAAATTAACAAGCAGAGTAGATTGCCATTAGGAGTATGAGAGGACAAATATTTACTTCTGAGTCATTTTATAGCTATTATAATATCTATTTTTGCCTGCTTTCATAAGCCAGACCCAAAGTATCTGAAATTAGGTGCATATTCACACCCCTACCATTCTGGGAGAGTTCTAGGCTTATTAGGATCAGAAGTCACACATCAAAAGTCTTGGTAATTTATTGTCATCATATCTAGACAAAGTACAGCTTTTTTCATACTGTGTATGGACTGATATGAGAAAAGTCTTGACTATTCCTCCCTCTTTACTGGGTGCCTGAGTTATATCACATTGATTGAGCCTCTTCCTCTGTAATAATGTGAGTCTGGCCTTTCTGCCAAACAAAACTTGGAATGAGTCTGAAGAAAACAATTACTAAACCCACACAGATAAACAGGGTGCAAAAAGGCACATTTCTGCTGGTTGTAGGCTATTCTGACTTACTAAGGAACCACCCTTCAATGCTGAGAAGTGATTTTCAAGAACAAAAAACGCTGAGCATCTCACCAGTCTGATCTTCTATAAAATATGTGGCTTAACATCACATAATAAATTATTAATAAAATTAGATAAAGTATAGTTTAGTAGAGGAACTCTAAAACAGACAGGCAGGCTAAAGTAAAGAGATAGCAGATTTATCATTGTTTAAAGGAATGTTACCAACACAAATTCCTCTAACTCTGGAACACACATCAGTTAGCTTTTTTTTTTGTACTTATGCAGTTAATACAAATGCTAATTTAAAATTAAGAAGTACAAAGGAAGAGGTTAGACCTTACAGAAAGAAAACTATCCAGAGGACAGGATCAATAGAAATGAGATGATACTCAACCAGACAAATTTGCAAGGACATGCTGTTACACACCAAAACTATACATTTCAGTCACAGCTGGAGTGTCACTAAGCAGAAATAAATACAGTACAGAGAACAAAAGTGTATTAATCAAGCAGCACCACTAGCACTTTCACGAACACCCTAAGTCAGCCGTTCTGTAGTGGTTTGAACCAGGTTTTCCCCCTGAAGCTAAGAAAGTGGTAACCCCCACGAGGTGGTGATCCTGGAAGTTTTTCAGTTTTACCCCATGAACGCTTCTGCGAAATATAAACATATCACACTCAAACGGAAGAGGTTAGTTGTAGTTTGGTTGTAGAAGTAGTGGCCATGTTGTGAAAGCCACCAGCAGAAAAGGGTAAGAGCCCCTGGGGGGCTCTGGCCCCCCGGCCCCCGGCTGGGGGGACTGCAGAGACTTGGAACAGTGTTAGACTGGGCTAAGTGTCTGTAGTTATGCCGGGAGATGTTTTCTCCACCGTGGGCAGCGGCAGGAGTAGTGACAGACCAGCACTGACCGGAGAGATGGTGGCACAGAGCCAGAAGAGATAAGATGGAGCAGCAAATAAACATGCAGCAAAGCAGACAGAATTTCTGCAAGCCTGAGAGAGAAAGAACAGCAGCAGAGAACAGAACTAAGTTCTACAGAGAGAAAGCTTGGGGGTAAGAACTGAAAAACTCCCCTAAACTTTCTTTGAGATCCCTCAAAATGGAGGGGGTGGACTCTTGCTGATTAGAAGTCCTAAATGGAGTAAAGGAGCTAAGAAGCTCGTTTGTCCTGAGAGCTCAGACAGGATGGTGTGTAGGAGGTTGACCTTGGGGCCCTCCCTTGCTGCAAGCTACAAAGAAGCTCACAGCCATCTTGAGGCAGGGCACAGAAGCTCTGCAAGGGGCTTGAGTCCCCTGAAGATACCAGACCGTCACGAAGACCCCCTGTGCTTTGTGGTATGACCGTGGTGGAACAACCTTTGTCTGGGGTGAACGTAGCCCATGGAAGACCCCTTTGCCTGCGTCAAGGGGCCGAGAGGAGCTTGGAGGCCTCCCTCGTGAGTGCTGGCAGAGATCCAGCCATCAGCTGCTGCATGAGAAAAGGACAGATGGCTGCTGCCTTAGAGACATTGCTGTTCTGAAGAAGGGACCTGTCCTTCTTCCCTCCTGGACTTTTATTTGGAGGGGAGAAGAGATCTGATCCATTGTAAATACTTATGTCATGGTAGAGACAGCTAAGGTTGTATATAATGTATTGTAGTATTTATTGGTACAGTCTTGTAATATATTCCCTTTTCCCCATTTTGAGTCTGGTGTGTTTGTCTGGAAAAAAAAAAAAACTCACATTGGGTTGAGATGTGGGAGGGGGCTTAGACTAGGGAATCGGATTTTTGGAGCTCTCAAACCATGACAAGTTCACAAGATGATCCAATGCAATTCACCATATTTTTGATGTTCATCTGAAGGGCAGAGTGCTGCAAAGTGTTCTGGAACCCCAACCACACAGACTGTCACACCAACAGGAACCCAGGAACCAGAGTTTTCCTCTCAATCACAAGTCTCTTTCATACTACACAAGTGCTAAAGTAAAAGCAAGGGATGTTTGCAGCCTAACAGTCATAAATTAAACATTGTAGATTAGAGAAAAGAGGAAATTATGCTAAGCTCATCCAAGTCCTGTACAAAGACAAACTGAGGTAAAGTTCTGTAGAGGGAACAAAGGTGGCAGCACAAAAGGGGTGCAGCACATGAACATACCAGTGTCTAGGAGAACTTGTCTACATTGCACAGACATCAAGAGAGGACGTATTTGCAGTAAGAAGCAGAGTCAGATTCTCATTAAAGATGCTCAGTAAGAAAATTAAATGATCACAAGGTGCAGTAAGGGAAATCCCTTACCGGAGAGTAAGTGCAGAAACAGGCCACCCACAGGTTATGGAGCCTCTGTCATCAGAGAGAGTCAAAGTTCATATGGGAAAGTTCCTGAGAAATCTGCTCCGATTTGGAAGGCAGCTGAACTACATGATCTCCAGAGGCTCCTTCCAACTTTAATGGTCCTATCACATAACATAAGAGCCACACACTACACAGTCCACAGAAGAAAGTTAATCGATCCTGCATCACTCTACTTGCACTTGTCTGAAATTAGACTTGAATGTGAACTCATGAAAATAGTAGTTTGGGGTAAGGATGCCCATATCCCTGGCTTTCAAAGATGTCATAAGAAATCTCTTTCTCATACAGAAAATATTAAAAGGAATGTATATAACTGATACAACTATAAAAACTGGGGAAAAAATTGGGAGGTAGTCTGTAAAATTCCCAACCTTTAAGAGATATTGTATAGACTTGTAGTCAACAGGTAATATCAGTATTTTTTTATGTAAAAGGTTAAAAACATTACACTTACTGTTCTAAGATAATAAAATATTGTTTAGCCGAATGCTACTCACTTTAACTTTGCAAATATTTTAAAAGTATAAATACACAAACTGAAAAACATTTTTATTTAAGTGCAATAGCATATGATTAATTAATAGTGCACACACTCATAATGACTATTCGCACAAAAATACTATATATTCACTTTTATATTGCTTATGTTTATATAAAGAGAAAGCAGCAATTAAAAAAAGTTACACAAAGCTCTTTATATTAACTACAACTCTTAACTACAGTGAGATATTCTAGTGTTAACCAGCAAGTCAGCTGAACATTAAAAGTAAACACACCAAAAGATAGGTTATAGATAAAGTCAGTTACACCATTAATCTCTGTTTACCTATAGCACAATTTCCAGAAATGCTACCTCTGAGGAGTTTCTAAAGAGAATAGTTAGAAAACTCAAGGCCAGCAGCACTTGTCATGAGTTCCTTTCAACAATTATTAACAGAAGACTCTTAGTTCAAGCAGCCTACTTTCAACAAATTACCCTGCTGCTAACAGGTCCGCTTTGAAGCAATGGCGCAGGCATCTCAGTGACCCACATAAAGCTATTTCGAGCACAGCATTATCTGATAGCTTAGCATTAATTATAACATAAGACAACTGACTTTAAAATTCTTTTATTTTTGTCTTTCATGTTTTCATTCAATCAACTTAGCTACACATACCACTATGAATTATTACTGTTGAGAAGAGAAAACTTTGGACAGCTTAAACAGAGCCAGCAAAAATGACTGCTGTTAGAACAATGCTTTGACTTTCCTTTGGGAAAGGCAATGCAAAACTGAATTTGCTTACACTTACTAACTTGACGAGGAAAGAAACTCAGCCCCAACAGAAACTGGAAATCAATCTTTCACTCTTCAGTAATTACTGCTTATGAACTGGCAAAAAATTAAGACAGAGCCTTGCCATCATATACAGCAGATATGTCTGAACTTAGCACTGAACTGTAACTGTTAATGGTGTCATCTCTCCTCATATATGTCACAGAGACAAATTTGCCGTTTTTGAAATATTACATTGATAGAGAAAAACATCTCTTACATGCAATTTTTGTTAAAAACAGACAATTTTCTTACTAGAGCTTTGCAGCTCAAGCATTTCACAGCCAAATCTGTAAATACAATTTTTTTCTTCTTAAAACTAAGATTATTCTTCATTCTTCATTTATATATGGAAATACTTTTTTTCTTTTTCCTTTTCCTTTTTTTATTTCCCTAAGGGAGAAACAAGTCTTATCTGCCTGTAAAACTCAGGCAGACCATATAGCCTCTCAGTTCAAAAGTCACCACCAAAGCAACAATTGCAAGTAATTTAATTATTTTTAAAATGAAAAGCAATTGTAAAATGGTAAATTTGTTAAAAGCTGGTTGTTCCAAAGGCAACACATGTTTCTTAGCTGTAACAAGCAAAGTCCTATCGCAGCTAATAACATGCTAGATACCATCACAGCTGTACAAGTTTAGCATTTAAAAGGAAAGTTTCTTTCATGACAGTGTACTCCTTAATACTTATATGCCTTTCAGGGAACATTTCCAATACTTCTTCTTTTACAGTTTTATACAGAAAAACATAAGAAAACATTCTGGGCTTTGTAATTTCATGCCTCAAAACACCAAGCTCATCTCTTCAGGGGAAATATTATTTAATAACTTCTGCTATATAAGCAGGTAGCTAACTGATGCCTTCATCAGGTTACACCTGTACACAAGTTTAAATAGATGCAATGAATTAGCACGTAAGACATTTGTGCTAATAATGCACAAGAAAAGACATTTATCCTACTGATCCTTCATTTTCTATTTTTATAAATCTGTTAGAAAGAAAATACATTAACTCAAGATTTCAGCCGAAATCTGTGGTACTGGAACCCCAGGCTCTGTTTTGGAAAGGAATTACTACAACAACTGTACCCCACACAGATATGCCAGCAAATCTTGATTTGAAGGTGTTTCATTAGGCATTGGTCCACTTCCTCTATAAAACAGGAGAACCGAACCAAGGTCCCAATTCACAAATTACGCTGCAGATAAGAACATCGCCCGTTAGTTGAAATTACACCATTTTCCATAGACACATTCCACAAAGGGAATGCATTTTAAACACAAGAACTTATTTCCAAATGTTTCAAATTATCCAGATGAAGAATACAGAAAACAGTCATTAACAAAGCCTACTAACATTGTTGGCTCATTCATCCTTGTGGTGACACAGTCCTGCTATCTCATTCAGATCTCCCAAATTCTTTGAAATCCAGCCCATAAGGTCTCATGTCGGTGGCATCTCAGGATGCACCAGTCCTCCATGTCCTCCATCCAGCTCATATGATATTGGCAGCCCTCGAACCTACCTTGAGGCTGAGGAATATGCAGCAAACCTGTTGCAAACTTGAGAAGCCCACAGCCATGCACCTGTGCCTGACAGTTGCTTGCCTCTGGCATGGGAAGTCCTGAAGCATCCCAGCAGAGGAGTTTGCTACAAGCAGGGGAAAATCAGTTCTTGTTATTCGTATGCAAAACTTGGCAAGTTTAGCTTCAGCCAATGCTTGCATTATCCACCCAGAAGGACAGGTGAATCAATCCTAGGCCATTTTATTTCTTTGAAATTAAAAAAAAAAAACACCACAGGAGGTTCCAGGACCCAGTTACTGTGTATTTCAATTAAAAACTTTCAGCTTCTTTGTGAAAAAAGTAAAAATTACATAAACTCCAATTTCATCTCTAATTTGCTGGCCTTTAACTAGTACAACAATACTTTAAACAGAAACAAGATCTTGACTGTATGTGAAACCAAAGCCACAATACCAGGTCTGGTTCTGCTAACTCAGTCTCTAGGAGGGTATTTGAACATAGAATCTCCATTCTGAGATACAATATATGTGGCATTATTTAAAGAAGACACAAAAACAAACCTACTGCTCTGTGAAGCATGACATGAGCTTCACAAGGGCATGTACCTCAACCCTCATAGAAAAACCTGGATGTGTCTTCATGCCTGCTACTCTCTACCATATAGTAAAAGCAGTCCTTCTCACTATAAATATTAGTAACAATTTTGTAGCAGAACAGATCTCAACACATGCACTTGAATTGTAAGGCCACTGAAAAATTTTATTGTATTAGGAATGTCATGGTTTGAGATAGCCCCAAAATTCAATTCCCTAGCTCCATTCCCCCTCCCACATCTCAACCCAATGTGAGATGGGTTTTTTCCAGACAAAACACAACCACACTCAGAATGGGGGAAAGGGAATATATTACAATGACTGTACAAATCAATACTATAACACATTATACACACGATCACAACTATCTCTACCATGACATATAGTATTTACAATGGATCAGATCTCTTCTCCCCTCCACATAAAAGTCCAGGAGGGAAAGAAGGACAGATCTCTTCCAGTCTCTCAGGGCAGTAGCTTCTTCAGAGTAGCAGAAGCAGTCTATCTCTCTCTCTCATGCATGCAGCTGTTGCTGGATCTCTGCCAGCACTCACGAGGGAGGTATCCAAGCTCCCTCGGCCCCGTCGCCAACCAACCGAGGGGTCTTCCGTGGGCTTCGTTACCCCAGACAAGGCTGTTTCACCACGTCATATCACGAAGACGCAGGGGGTCTTCGTGACGGTCTGGTATCTCCAGGAGATTCAAGCTCCTTGCAGGGCCTCTGTGCCCTGCCTCAGGCTGCGACCTTCTTTGTAGCTTGCAGCAGGGGAGGGCCCCCAAGGCCAACCTCCCACACCGTCCTGGCTCAGCTCTCAGGACGACCGAGCTTCTCAGCTCTCTCTCTCTCTCTCTCTGGTGCTGCATGTCTCTGTTGCTCCGTCTTAACTCTTCTGGCTCTCTGCCACCGCTTCTCCGGTCAGTGCCGGCTGCTGCTTTCTCCGGCCGCTGCCCAGTTTGGAGAAAACATCTCCCAGCTCACAGCTACAGACACATAGTCCAGCTTAACACTGTTCCAAGTCTCTGTAGCCCCCAACTGGGGCTGGGGGGCCCCAGAGGCCCCAAGGGGCTCCGGGCCCCTTTCCTCGTGGCTCCTACAACGTGGTTACTTCTACCACTACCCAAACTACAACTCATCTCTTCCGGTCTGGTTGTGGTATGTTTACATTTCTGCAGGAGTGCCCATTGGACAGAACTTCAAAACTTCCAGGGGTTTCCACCCCTTGGGGGTTACCACTTTTCTTAGCCTCTGGGGGAAAACAAGGTTCAAACCACTACAACACTCCACCCCTCGCTCCTGCAAAATGTCAACATATCACGGGTTCGATCCCCGTACTGGTCACCACGAGGAAAGGGGCCCGGAGCCAACCGTGTCCTAGGGGGCATCAGGCAAAGCATCACCAGCCAGGTGAGGGAGGGGATTGTCCTGCTCAGCTCTGATCTGGGGCAGCCTCACCTGGAATATTGTGGCAGTTTTGGGCACCACAATATAAGGTAGATATTAAGCCATTAGAGGGCATCCAAATAAGAGCAATAAAGATGGAGAAGGTCTAGAGGGAAAGCCGTATGAGGAGTGGCTGAGAACACTTGGTCTGTTCAGCTGGAGGAGACTGAGGGGAGACCTTTTTGCAGTTACAACTTACTCATGAGGAGAAGAGGAGGGGCAGGCACTGGTCTCTTCTCTCTGGTGACCAGTGACAGAACCTGAGGGAATGGGTCTGAAGTTGTGTCAGGGGAGGTTTAGGTTGGATATTAGAAGGCGGTTCTTCACCCAGAGTGTGGTTGGGCACTAGAACAGGCTCCCCAGGGCAGTGGTCACAGTACCACGTCTGGCAGAGCTCAAGAAGCATTTGGGCAACACTCTCAGGTACATGGAATGATTCTTGGGATGTCCTGTGCAGGATCAGGAGATGGACTTCAATGATCCTTATGGGTCCCTACCCTCAGGATACTCTCTGATTCTATATTCTATAATATTCAAGAAGTTAGTAGATAAATACAAACAAAGCTTACAAGGTACCACATTTTCTCCATGCATTAATTCACCATCCTCTGCTCTTCAGAGCCTTAAAGCTTTCATGTTGGTCACATATCCAAATAAAATATCATTATTCATTATCAGCATGAATTTCTCATATGTTTTTTCAAAATCCACTGACTGGAGCTTGCAGTAAGAATCAATCAAAAAGGTCTGCCATAAATATTGGCATTTTTTTCTCCCTTCTTCATTTTTTTTTTTATTTTCATTAGGGGAAGAATAATATTATAATGCAATAATACTAATAAACATAAAAGAGTAGCTATTTTACACCAAGTCTACAATGCCTTATAAAACTAAAAAAAATTAAATTATCAGAATTGTCAAAAATCTATTCCTTCTGCAGCCCAACTATAGCAAATTGTATTTGAAAATGCATTAAAAGTAACAAAATAAAATAAAAGATTATTAAAACAAGCATAAATAGGTCTTGTAATTAGTGCCTTTTTAAAATGCAGCTAAGTATTTTTGGACTACATAAAGTGGTAGAATAAAACTAAATGCATTAACTCAATGCTACAACTGGAGAGGGAGAGCAATCATCCATCATGACTATTGCTAAGCACATCTACAATTTTTTTTAATATTTCCATTTATCAAATACCGTTACTCAGGAATATGAACAGCATTATCATAACCATTTACAATAACATATTCTTGTTCTAATTCAAGAAAAAGAGCCTGCTAATATTTTTTGTCAAAAATCTTTATTGCTACAGTTAGCAGACTTGCCTGGCTTCCAGGTTTTCTTTCAGTTCCCCACCTCAACTGGACAAAGGCTGAAAACAAAATTAAAAGCTCTTGGGTCAATATATGGATAGAGAGATTGTTCATCAACTACTGTCATGGGCAAAACAGACTCAACTTGGGGAAAGGTGATTTAATTTGTTGACAATTAAAAATGAGAGAAGGATGGTGAGAAACAATAACAAAACTTAAAACACCTTCTATTTCTTACCAGGCTTGATTTCACTTGTTTTCTGAGTCCTCTACCTCCTGCCCTCCCCAGGCAGTGCAGAGGGATGGGGAATAGGGCTCGTGCTCAGTACAAAACAGCTCTGCTCTGCTTCTCCATCCTTCCCACTTTTCCCCTGCTCCCCTCACAGCAGCCACCCCTGCAGAGCCCTGCTACAAAAACCTTGCCATGTAAATCCACTGCAATCATGTAAATAGGTTACAGAATAATCCTTTCAGAGTCTAATTAGATAGTGTTCAATACTGATGTGATTCTGGAGGGTGGGAGGAGGAAAAACTCTGTTTAAGAGGTTTTGTAACATTTCAGCTCTAGCACCAGAAATTTCATATGTAACATTTCCTTCCCAAACATAATTAACCCCCGTCAGGGAAAAAAATTAAAACCAACAATTTCCTTTGTATAAAATAAATTGGTATTATGATAGGAATCTGTTTTTCACACACACACACACACTCTCAAAATTTGGAGTCTGTTACAACTCCAACTCTGTACTGGAGATGTCTGGCAGTTATAAGAAGTAAATTTACCCTAAATGTTTAAAAATAATACTATAACAATACTAACAAACTAGCAATTAAATTAAAAAAAATCTTGTAAATTATATATCCCAAAATACAATTTTTAGTAGATAACTGTCTTCCAGGTTCAAGCAGAATTTTTGCAACAGTTTTCATATTACCTGTAAGGTAATATAAAACCACTCTAGTAAAATTTGTAGGTATTCAAAAAATCACTAAAGTGACAAATAATGAGGAAAGCTGGTTATTGGTGAAAATAACCCAAGTCACTTAGTAAGACAGGCTCTCTGAAAACACACATTGTAACAACTGCAAAGGGCAAGATCATCTATAACAAGAAAATTACACCAATTTCATGAAGTGAGGTTTGTGTCCTGAAAAGCTGAAGTTCTGAATGGAACTTAGGCATCAACATGAATAAGAACATGAGATCACAGTGATACAGTTATTAAGTGGGGGCAGGGAGAGACTAAAATAGCCCCATGAACTTCTGTTCCAGGTATCCAGGTAGGATGGTGGCAATACTTCAATATAATTGAATAAACATGATTAGTTCTTTGCCTCTACACTTCAAGAAATTAAAAGTGGTTCAGATGATGATTATAAAAAAACCAAACATGTAAACTCTGAAAAACTTGTCATCTGGGAGGAGGGAAAGAATCTTCACATTTTGGTCTGTCAGAACGAAATTAAAGGTCTGTGCCTCCCAGTATCAACACAAGGAAGATATCTGACAGATCACTTTTTAAGAACAAAAGACAGAGTAATTTCAAATGGATAAAAGATATCTACACAAATTTGCAGTAAGCATTAAAAAAAAAATTAACAGTGACTATAATAACACATCAAACAACCTAACAGGTGATATGGTAACTCTTAATTTGAAACCTTACATACTCGTCACTGCCTTTTTTTAAATTGAGCACAAATTTCTGGAGAGGCAGTACTGCACGTATTTAAATTATCACCAACTAATGAAGACAGAATTATCCTGGGTCAGGACTGATACCAGGATATCACCCTAAAATGAAGTACTTACTGCAGCTACTGATTGCAGCTCCAGTTAGAGATGTCTGGCTGTCTACAAACACATTAGAAGAACATATATTTCAAAGTCTGGACATTTGATTCACTTGTTCATCTTTCCAGTTTCCTCAGAGCACTGCCAGCTGCATTCATCCACCAGTAGTTGCCAACACCAGTAACAATAAACCTCTTGACTTCTTGTTCTGCTAATGGACATCAACCATACCGAGCTGCAAAACATTCTTTGTTTGAGGGCATTTCCCAGAGTACCTTTTCTTTAAGCAGGTATCATGCTCCACACATACCAAGATAAATGGCTTCCACCACGCTCTTGGTATTATTCCCCTTCACCTATTTCTTACCACTCCCTTTGCACACAAGACATTTCCCTCTCACCCTTGCTTACAAACCTGTGCCTGCTACCACCTCTTCTCCACTGACAGCAGAGTCCAGCAGACCCCTCCCGAACCCTCCTCTCCTACCCAGTCCTGCAACCTGCACCTGCTTCTCCACTGCTACACTCAGCTTACAAATGTTTCCATGAAGACCTATGTGCTTATGGTGGGAGAAGATGAGGGCACAGAATCAATTATGTGGGTGTGGGTTCACTGAAGTACTGGAGTAGAACTGGAAAAAGACAGAGGGAAGGGATATGGATATAGACACATTCTGTCACACACTGTTAGCGAAAGCAGAAGTGTTTCTTGTAAATTAAATCTCATTTCTCTTTCAAAACCATGTACATCCTACATCACTACCCATTCCCAATGCCCCTTTCCTTGGGGGAGCAGAAGGGTTCATTGCCCATCAAACTCTCCATAATCCTTCTGAATAGCAGTGCTAAGGTTTCAGAGGCACATTACCATGTTGGAGGGGAGTAGTACGGGGCAGTGAAATTCTGAAGTGAAAGAATTCTGTGGTGGAGGGGTTATTTTTTTTTCTCTGCCCAGAAAGGTGAAAAGAGACTACTGGCTGATAAACTTTACTTCCCTTAAATCAAAGTATTGGCTCTGGTGATGCTCAGATTTTCTCACTGCATTAGGCAGTAGCAGAGCCTACAGAAACTTCTGTGAATCTCTCATGAGAAAAGTTAAGCTAAATTTTACATGAAACATACACCACCCATTGTGCTTTATGTCATAGCTATATTACATACTACCATACAAAGAATGGGTGATTACTCAGTAAATACACTAGGTCAGTTCACCCCCCTCTCCCACTTCAATACCACATATCCTTCTCTGACTACCACCCTTCATTAGTCTTTTTGTTCATAGCAACAAAGCAGTACTGCATTCAAATGCTGATGGATAAAAAGTGCTCTCAAATAAGCCAGAACAATGCAAAAGGGCTGGAAAAATTACTTCTATATTCCATTGCAATTGCTATGTCAGTAGATATCCTGAGGCTCTAGGATTCATTAAATTAAGGGCAAAATAATAGAACAAACATGACAGCAGCTCAAGAAAACAGTAATTTCATTCCAGGTATAAAGAGATATTCTAATGCATTTTGTCTGAAATAAGATAAATGCCAATTTTTAAGCACTTAGCTTTCTTGGTGTTCTTTTGCCAGACAGGCTGTTCTGTCATATCTGTCTCTGCAGGTTTATGAAACTATATAAGCCAGTAAAAATGAGCTAAAAGATGGGCAGTTTTACATAATGATTGTTCCAAATTTGAAGCTGCATTGAAATTAGCACTTAACAGGAAAAAAATCCTTTTCCTTCACAGTGATGGGGGTTTTTCATTTCAATTTGACACAGTCTGCCATAAAAGGCACTGAATTTTCTTCTTCTGGAAGCTGCTTTTTTAAGAATGTAAAGAATTACTACATTCTTCAGAGTAAATAAACAGAAGCTGTTTCTGAGCTGCTAGTTTCAGACTTCACTCTCTCCAACAGGTTTCTGTATCTGTATTTCACTCACATTTATTTGTCTGTGTAATACCAGAACCCACAAACTCCATGTTCACAGCTAGTTTCGTAAGTCAGACACAAAGTTCTCTGAGATTTATATGCAAGCCACATATGCACCTTGTCATGATTGATTTGAAAACTAGATAATGGATACTTTAAAATGACCTTTCAGTTCCTCTTTTCAAAAAAAGTAAACAACCAGGAAGAGAATGGATTTTGTTTAAAACTGAATGGAAACTAATTGTACAAATGCTATTTGGATTCATTAAAGGGAGTGGCTTTGTTAACTGCCATCAGATCTAAGTTCCTTCCAAACGTTTCTGACCTCTACTAGGTAAAAAAACCAACCCTCCCTCTTTCACCTTGCAGATACAGGTATGGCTACATAACTCACCTGGCAGGTAAGCCACACTCAGCTGGGAAGCCCTAGAAACAGCAGCAATTGTTAGTATTAGCTCTTTTCAACCAACCTAGTTATACTGATTACTCTTTCTATGTAAAGCTTAATAACAGACATGGATGCATTTTGAAAGGAAAAAAAGTGAAGAGTACCCTTTTGTGGGATCTCTCTGGCTGAGTGAATGAGAAAATGAACCCTGTGCCTGAGACCAAACGATGAGCTATACTGAAAGCAGTCATGCATTAGGCTTCATGTACTGATAAGCAACATAACACCAACAAAAAAACCTGCAACCTACAGTCTGTTTTCTTCAAGTAAGCCTTTTTTATTCCTGCTATAAACTTGAAAGACAATGGGTAGCAACTGGAAGGGTGGATGTCCCTGGAGCTGCAATCCAGAAGGAGAAAACCAAAGATGCACTAAATGGAGGCAGAGCAAAAGAGCAGAAAGAGACAGAAGAGAGAGCCTGGCTCCTTTTTCATTCTCACTGCAAATGTTGTGCCGTGTGTGAAATAATAAGCACCCTGTTCAGCTCCGCCTTCTCCTGCCTAACAGGGAGGGCAGCACAAAAATTTGCCTTCAGGAAGCAGCTCACAAGCTTTGCATGTCCCACGCGCCCCATCCACCCAATCTCACACTGTTGTGAGACTCCAGTTGTGAAATCGTTGGTTCTGCAGAACCATCCTCAGATCATACACAACACAGTGAGAAAGACACGTGAGCAATCAAGGAGACAGGATGAAAAAATGCACACTCTCACAACATCTAATGAAAACAGAGTAATAGGAAAAAGCTAAGAAAAAAGTGGGGATGAAATAGGAACCAAACAGCAATGAAAGCGCACTGCTAAAAATCTCAGAAAATTGCCTGTCAGGCATCAATTTATTGCACACTTTATCCATATCTGGGTTTAAAAGAATAATTTCTACTTCCCCTTGGGTACTGCATGTAAATCTAATTACAGAATACTCCCACGCAGGTGAAGTACACAGCATGCAGCCTGGATTGGCTTTATATTCCCATCACACTATTTATCACCTACACAGCAAAAATCCCACACCTTCTTCAGTCCCTACCTACTCCATGACTTGCTGCTATTACAGAGGTGAAAGGGTAAGCTGCTTTAGAATTTCACAAACAGAATACAGGACAGAGTAAATCATGGGAAGTAATCTAGAAAAAGAGGTTTTTCATCAGTCCCTGTTGGCCCAAGTAGAGATAAAGGAAAAAATCTAATTGCGCTGCCAGTAAGTTACTTACATGTTGGTAACCACACACATAATGTCCAAAATTGTCTGAAACAGACCCAGAGATGCTGTTGAGATTTGTTGTTTATTCGCTTTTAAAAACTGGCCATGTTCATTTGTGGCACTGTCAGAAGCATACCTGGCTTTATGAAACCACGACTGGAACCCTGCAGTCATGTCAAGACAGATTATTTCCACAGTGATGCTCCACAAAACTTGTCGTGAACCAGAACTGTAATACTGCTATTTTCTTCACAAACCCAGAAACTATTTAAAAGTCCAGACAGCAGCCTAAAACCCACTTCTAAACATTATATTAATGGAAACTTTGGGAATATTCAGATCATATCCAAAGGCTTCCCATCCTGGCCACACTTCAACTCAGAACACAGCACCACACACAAATAAAGCACAAAAATACACCTGGCCTACTCAGGTAATGCAATGCAAACATCATTCAAAAAACCAAAATTAAATTAGTTCTTTCCTTCCAGGGAGATTTAATGCTCCCTGCTATTGTGCCACTGGGACAAACAATTCTGTCTTCACTGACCTGATTTCCCTGATACCTTGTTTTGCCATGTCAAAGGCAGAAATACCTGGAAATGCATGTCAATGTTAGCAATGTACAGCTAGAATCACAGAATCACAGAAGGCTCAGGTTGGAAGGGACCACAGTAGCTCATCTTGTCCAATCTTCCTAGTCAAGCAGGGACATCCTAGAACACATGGCACAGGATTGCATCCAGACGGTTCTTGAGTATCTCCAGTGAAGGAAACTCCATACCCTCTCTGGGCAACCCATTCCAGTGCACAGTCACTGCACAGTAAAGAAGTTCTTCCTCAAATTCAGTTGGAACTTCTTGGGCATCAGTTGCTGCCCACTGACTCTTGTCCTATTTTTTGACACCACAGAGCAGAGCTGGTCCATCCTCTGACACCCTCCCTTTGGGTACTTGCAGACCTTGATAAGGTCCCTTCTCAGTCGTCTCTTTTCGAGGCTGAACAGGCCCAGCTCCCTCAGCCCTTTCCTATAAGACACTCCAGTCCCTTCATCATCTTTGTCACCCTCCACCGGACCTACTCCAGGAGTTCCACATCTCTCCTGAACTGAGGAGCCCAGAACTGGACACAGCACTCCAGATGCGCCTCACCAGAGCTGAGCAGAAGGGTAGGATCAGCTCTCTCGATCTGCTGGCAATGCTCTTCCTAATGCACTCCAGGATTCCTTTGGCCTTCTTGGCCCCAGAGGCACTGCTGGCTCAGGGACAGCCTGTAGTCCACCAGGACTCCCAGGGCCTTCCCTGTAGAACTGCTTTCCAGCAGGTCAGCCCACAGCCTGTCCTGGTGCCTGGGGTTATTCCTCCCTGGGTGCAGGACCCTGCATTTGCCTTTGTTTAACTTCAGACAATTCTTCTTTGCCTATTGATCCAATCTGTCCATCATCTCTCATGTCCAGTGTAAACCATAAGCAGAGACTGATTAACACTTTAAAACAGTCAGCAGCTGAACTGGAAAAGAAAGGCTGCAAGGACAAAGCACTGGAGAAGAACCTGTTAAAAAAATCCTAGATAAAAGTTATACAAATTACATAAACCATACAAAATAACTATCCTGGAACATGTACAAACTCCACATCTTTATAATTTTAATGCAAAGACAATGGAAATCTGCAAATTTCTATCTGTAAGATAGAAAATATGCCACCAATAGCATGGGAAACATACCTGAAAACCTTGACCTTATGTTTTCCAAAAACGACACTCGAAAATCTGAAACAATACACTACTTTTAGGATTTATGTGGCTAAATATATATGGTGAGTTGATGTAGTCACATAATATCATACTAAACCATGTTTTTTATGTTAATACTGGTATTACATGTTAAACTAGTCTCTTGGCAAAAATAATTAAGACATGTTTATGGTACGCATGTGTGCACAGTCTTCTCTAAAATGAAGATTCCAGTGAACACCAATGTTTTGAAGCTTTTACCACCAATTCTAGTTCTGCTAGAACAACATTTATGTAGTTTTTTAAATTAGTGTTTTAAATTTCTTGAGAAAATTACACACACATTTTCCCCATGCCCCTGTCAAGTTTATCAAGGGTCTTTTTCAGCAGAGGAGAAAGTGACAACAGTTGATCCTCAACCTTTCGAAATCAGTGGAAAATAATATTTAACTAAGATACGTATATAAAGATACAGCTCCGATTCTTCAAATTTACAATATCCTTGTCAGAAAGATGACTGATATTGCACATCACATGGACAACACATCTGTCCATCCCATCATCAAGTATCTCTCTTTTCCTTTATAAGGGGTTCAAAACCCTTTTCCAGACTTCTAGGAACAGCATGTGAACTAGAGCAGCTCAGCAATTCTTCAGCACACTGTATGCTTCAGGCACTAGTCTCCTGGAAAAAGGCTCTGGTCTTTCAATTTATTTTTTTTTTCAGGTAGACAGAAAGATGGAGAGATGCAAGCATGCATTACCCTTATACTCCTATATATTCTATATTCTTTTATCTGTAGTATATAAAAATTTTATATATTTTTATGTATAACACACGTATTAGTGCTCCACTTGTTTATCTACCAAGAATTGCTATTGCTAACACATCTGACTTGGAAATAACAGTACCCACAATTAGTGCTGGACTGGCAGGATACTAATTCCTAAAAATGAGGAAAAAATGATCCAGTATAACTGAACTGCCACCATTAAGCCTAAGCTTAATTACAAACTGCCAACACTTTATTATAACTCCACTCTAAACAGTCCACCAAGGAAACTACTGACCCTGACATGTCAAAGGAAGCAATATTAAAGAAACAGGGACACACAATTCAACGATTTTATGCATGATAGTAAAACGTTTGAGTCTGTTTCGTATGAAAGCCCAGTCCATTCATAAACTTAGAAATTCTATATGTTATACTTTTGCACCAAATACTGCAGAGTCAGCAGGGAGCTTCAATAAAGCTCCAACTAAAACAATTATTTTGATTTACCAAAATTGCACTACTGTAATTTCTCTATTTGAAAATTATACTATTAAACCTTAGCAAATTTACTGATGGAAACTAAAGTTCAGAGGAAAGAATGAAAAATAACTTCTTAAACAAGCTGACACTACAGTATAAAATAAAGATACAATAAAAACTGTTACATATTGGGTTTGTTTGATTACTATAATTAGCAAATTTTTTGAGATTATGGACTTTTCTCCCAAAATGTTTTCACTGCATCCTGTGTAACATAAAAGGTAAGAAAAGGTTTTGAAAGGCATTTTTACACCGTGTAACTTTTTATTCCATTTCAGGTTAATATCTTCAGTAACTACTCAGTAAGACCAAACACCTACAAAACTCTGCAGGTAATTTGCGCAGAACATATCCAGATTGTCAAAAATCCAGAATATTCATGCACGCAATCAATATTTACTCAAAGTTTTAGTTTCCGGCTACACAGCTTAAAAGACTGTAGCTCACTATAATCTTAAACCAGCCCAGGTTCTGCAAACCAGAGAGATAATGAATTTTTTTTCACAACTAATTAGCTTGCTGAACTTTAAAATAAAACTTTTTCTTGCTGACAACAGTCTACAGCAACATGAAGTTAAAGTAAAAGGAAAAGGTTAATATGGGGAAAAGAAGAAACCATAATTTATTCTGCTTTATGATGACATTATGTCAAAACAATATTATACATTCTAAAATGTATCTTATTTGATGAATGACGAGCATATTGAGAAGGTTGCGGAGAAGAACTCCCCATGTATTAAAAGAGACTGTTCTTAGAACAGGTGCAATGGATTGGAGCAACACTTTATTTTTGTAAACTCTTGCAATGACACCAATTCCTAATATATTACAAGTGTGGTTGCAATCAACAAAAATGAAGGTCAATACTGAGCCTAAATATAAATCATGAAGTTTAATAAACCAATAAGGCAGGAAGGCAACACTAGAAATGTATTGGTGAAAGCATATAATCTGTGGACCTGCCTTTTTTTTTTTAAAGAAACAACAGCTCTAGAAAAACTGTAGACGAGAAAACAAATCCTATACTTCAGCACAAACATTTTTAATAATGATTCCAAAAACATGGCATATATAAGGGAGTGAATGAAGAAGTGTAGGTTTAAAGGCATTTATTTTATATTATACATACTTCTGATGCAGAGGAGCATGATTAATAAAAATTTACAAGTGGAATGAATTATGACTTCAAGTGTAAACTGTATTCTGTAATTATTTATTGCATTTATTGTCAGCAATAAACAATAAAGTTTTGTAAATTAACTAAGGCAACTAAATTTTCATTGGAATATTCCTATTTTGCTCATGCAAGTAACATTTTTGCAAAGGATGCAGAGACAAAACATTAATGTCTTTGCCTTACAAACTACAGAGTTGTTTAAAGAAGGCTTTTAAATAGCATTCAAACTTTCCATGGAGGGGATACAGGAGCATTTGAAGCAGGTCAGCAGGTATTCAGTCCTTCTCTGCACCCCATACAGCTCAAAGTGGAAACTCTCAACAAGTTCCCCAGTGGGGACTCCCCACTTCAGGGCACCTTGGTGGGCAGCAATCCAAGAGTTCCAGCTCCCACACACTCCTGCTCACAGCACCTTTGGAGGGTGCGCAAAGGGAGTGGCTGGGACTAGCCCCATTCTAGCCATAGCAAGGTGGCATAAAACTCCTCAGGAATCACTGACAACTGGAGTAAATCAAAGCAGACCTCAGGCTACCTCACACAGGGTTGGGCCAAGTCAGGAGGGGAGAAACACGCACCTGTAATTAGGACAGAGTTCAAAAAACTCATACTCTCTTAATCAAAAGTATTTTTCCTCGTAATTTCGTTGAGCAGGAACAGTTTACCAAAGGTGTTTTTTGCATATATCCTGCCCTTCCCATCTCCACAGCCACAGATACAAATACCAGCAATTCTAAGTAGGAAAGAGTATGAATGGAAAGGGACATTATCTCTGCTATGTCATTCCCAACTCTACTGCACTAAGGATTTCTGGATATCAAAAAAAGGGGACAGAGTTAAAAATTCAACTGCAATGCAAGTGCTGCTATTGAAGGTACTCCTCTTCCCCAGGACATGCATCAGGTATGTAACTTAAAACACGCTTTCCCTAAAGACTAGCATCTCAGCAAGGTAAGTGCCAAACTGGAGAAAAATACAGTCTTATTCTAAAGTTCAAAGGGACTTCGGTAAAACTGAAGCCAACAACACTAGAAAATATTGATTCAATGTCCTTTTTATGTTTCTGTAACTCTGCTGCCTGCACAGCAGTTGGCAAGAAAGATGGCTAGTATTATTTACAGGTTCAGGCTAATGTTTCACTGTCAGAATGGCAACATCGCCACACAGACACTGGAGAACTTTTCAAAGACGAGAGCTGAGAACTGCCTAATAAGAAACCATTACAAATGGCTTCTTCAAAGCCTGAAGCCAAACTGCAAGTAGCTTTCCTTCTGGATCACATGAATTCACTTCAAGGAACTTCCCAGAAACATAGAACCACTTAGTTTGGAAAAGATGTCCAAGATCATCAAGTCCAACCTCTGACCAATTACTACCTTGTCAACTCGACCAAGGCACTGAGTGCCACATCCAATCATTTCTTGAGCACTTCCAGGGATGCTGACACCACCACTCCTCTTGGCAGCCCCTTCCAATGCCTGTCAACCCTTCCTGATGTCCAACTTTAACCTCCCCTGGCACACCTTGAGGCCACATCATCTATTCCTGTCTCTAGTGGCCTGGAAGCAGACAGCTCTTCTAGAAACCGTGAGTTTTCTAAAATTGTTCTAAAATCAAGAGTTTTACCTGTGGGAAGTAAATTCATGCAAATGTTTAAAAATGGGAAGGGACACCGGATGCAACAATGTCATGGAAATTATAAAAAACAGATCCATAAAATGAAACCAATAAACTTAAATTTAAAAATTAATTCTGCAGAGACAAATAAATCTGTTTATGGCTTTTAAGAGAAGAGGGGTCAGGAAGTTGGCAGAGCTGGTGGGTGAGATTTGTTTGCATATTTTTTTGCTCTGCTTCTCTTTTGTGGGCTTGTTTTAAACAATGCCCTGTTCTTTTAGATTCAATAAAATCCTAGGCTTTTGCCTCAACACATTTGCAGTCTTCAGGGTTGTCTCAGATCTTCTAACAAAGAACTGTATGAGAACTTGTAACTGACAGAAGGACCTATGTATGAAAGATCAGTTTTAATTAATATGTAAAATATACATTTCACACTGCAGTGCTCATGTCCCCTCATGTCACTTGCCCCTCCTACTCCATTACCATCACCATCATTTGCAGAGAGGAGACACAAAAAGAATGCTAAAATACCGCAGCTCCCTGTGGTAGGGATTGTAAAAAATACGACTAATCCCTAATTCCCAAATTAGGGGAAAAAAAAAAAAAACAAAACACAAAACCAAAACTAAACCAAAGCAAAACCCAAACTAAAAAGAAAAAAAAGAAAGTGCAGAAACGTGATGCCCAGACCCTTCCAAGGGGTTTAGACTGGTAGAAACAAGAACTGCACTGTGCTCATTTACATACCATCTCAAGGCTTTGGCCAGCAGGCCAATCTTATCAGTTTCCAGCCTCCCTATCATCTTCTTCAGAAGTCTATTTCATATCAATTCAGGACTTCTGCTGGATCCCAGCCTAGCAAAGTTTAAAGCTCCCTTGGAACGGGAAACATTCTGCCAAGCAAATAGCTCCACGGACAGCCAACATGAGGCACAGAGATACGGACACACATTTGGAAAATGTGTTGTAGTTTGGAGCAGAGGAGGGAGAAGCTGCCAAATCTTTTGTAAAGTCACAAGGTTAAGTCCTCCCTGCTTGGAGACTCACAGGAAAACATAAAAGAATAATAATCCACAGAGGCAGCAGCCTAAGGACCACTGCAGCTCAACCTGTCAAATAACAGTATCCATATGGAAGCATAAAAGGATATGATGTTTAAAATGTGCTAATGACATCAGCTGACTTGCTGCACACAGTGCAAAAGGGACTCTACATTCAACCTTCTACCCACAGATGAAATTGCTGCTCCAAGTTTTTTGCTTTTTTGTATCACTGACAGTGTAAGGTAAACACTGTCATCTGTTCACTGGGAGGTCTCTCTATTCCTCTCTCTTACCAGTATAGGAAAAAAACAAACAAAAGTAGGTGAAGGGAGACTACGAAAGATATTTAGATTAATTTAATTCACTCTCCTTGTTATTCCAAAAGGAAATAACAGAACAAGAAGAACCATTCAAGAAAGCAAAGAGGGAACTGCAAAGCAATGTTTCATTGAAAACACACTGCAGAAATAAAAATGAAGTTTCCTAGGTGTATTCAAAAACATTGGGCAGGAGAGAAAAAGTCCTGGAATTTTTCTTAGGTACATGAATATGAAACAGTGATGGAAGAGGTCTGCATACAACTTAATGCCCCATATTCATATAACCTCCCCCATCCTGGTTGTCAGACAATTGCCTGGGTGTCCGTCCTCACTCAGAGTCAAACCTTCCAGCATTTCCTAGCACTATGTCGCCTAACATGCTATAAACAAGCATGTTACAAAAGGTTAAAGATCAAATGTACTCTATGAACAGAGCCACTGAAGTTAGGAACACATGAAAGTAGTTTAACTGAAAACAAAAGTGACCCTGGTGAGATGTCACGGAAAGTTTTCTACTAGAAGAGTAACAAAGGACTGCAGCTGAGCTCCTGGGAGGCTCCTTTAGTTGAGGTTTTTAAAAACAGATCACACTAAAAGAACTTGCAAAGAATGAACCACATATTTGTGACCATGATCTTGTGTAATGTTATTCACTATAAACTGACTATATATTCTACTCATCTAAATCCCTTCTATCCCTGTTGTTCTATAGAAGCAATCCTAGTCATTGAGAAATGATGATTTTACCTTCACCGGGAAAAAAAAAAAATCATAAAACTCTCTTTAATTCCGAGCTTCCTCAGAGAAAAATGCAGGCTTACTGATTTTAGGAGTCAGCAGGGTTCACGCTTTTGAGTTCCTCTCTGCAACCATGACAACAGAAAGTTTAAGTTATTTTAAATGAAAGCATGAAAGAAATTCAAGTATTTGCATTGACAAAAACACCAAAATGCAATTAACTATAAGAATCAGACTGTAGCATTGCAGGTTTGAAGCCTTTCAGAGAAATCAGTCCCTTCAAGATACTTATGTGAGCTGAACTACCACTGCCACAAACTCTGAAGGCTCTTAGCTGACAGGAAATGAAAGGTAATGCAACTAAATCCTCTTATTGCAATCTAAAATAAACCGAATTACTAAATATTTGCTATTCATGCATATGGACAGCTACCAGACTGAACACTTACCAGCTGAACCACATGCCCAAACCTTTACAGAGAAACTCATAAGAATCAGCAGAGCCCACAAATACTATGTGCAAGTAAAATCTTTAGATACTGCAGTCCCTCTGGAAAACTTAATTTCAGATAGGGTAACACACCTACCTCAATCACAGAACTTTCAGCTCCATGTCTCTACATAAATGACTCTATGACAGACAAACTTCCCTTTTGAAATACAGTTTTAGTAGCTTCCTATATGAAGAATTGCAGTATTGCTTAGAGGCAAACATTTCAGCAGCAGCTGTTCCTTAAACCTGTTAAATCCACATTTATTAATGCAATTTATTAATACAATTATCTGGGATTGTTTATTTATTAAAAATACAGGCTCAACAGGTGGATTGCATCTTATTTTCCCTATGAAAGCAGATGCAGTTAAAGACAATTTTTGCATATAGAGAAAATCTTGAGGTTTGGGGGTTCAGTGGGCTGGCAGACCTCATGGGATGATCAAGCAGATTTGATAGATTGTGGGTTCTGACCTTTGATAAGGTCAGTATTTAATGAAAAATTAAGTACTACCTGCTAGGCCTTGTCAGATGAGCTGCCGTTGCAGCTTTGTGTTAGAGATGCTGAAAATTTTCAGGCTTGCCTAGAAACCTCCTCCAATTCACACTGCTCCTTGAATTAAGAGTGTGCCTCCCTCCTCACCTGCCCCAGGAAATGGTGGTCAAGCTGCTAATGCTAACCTATTAATTAACCCTATTATTATTCACATCAAGGAAAAGTTAAGATGCAAAGTACAGAACTATTTGTATTGATATACACTGTTTCCATGTTGGTTTACCTTTATAATTTTTTTGCAACAAAACCAGAACATCCTTAAACAAAATGTTATGCAAGAACTGGAAACACATCAGTCCAAAGCTACCTATATTATACACTTCTTATTTGTGGCAGATGTCTAGTGAAATTTTCTCCCAGCAAAATTCTGCAAATTTTTACTATGAGGGCAACAACACCAGACTAATCTGCTATTCTGCCCCTTGAGACAATATTCCCTGATGTGGTAGTTTGAGACCCCCAAAATCCCATTCCCGAGTCTAAGCCCCCCTTCCCACATCTCAACCCAGTGTGAGATGGGTTTTCCAGACACAACACAAGACTCAGTATGGGGGGGGAAGGGAATTATATTACAATAACTATACAAATAAATATTATAATACAGTACATACATAATCTTAACTTTCTCTCCTATGATAAATCAGTATTTACAATGGATCAATCTCTTCTTCCTCCAATAAAAGTCCAGAAGGGAAAAGGAAAGATCCTTTCCACTCTCAGGGCAGCAGCCTCTCTTCTTCCATGCGGCAGCTGTAGCTGGATCGTTGTAGCTGGATCTCTTTCTAATACACACAAGGGAGGTCTCTCTCTCCCTCTCGGCCCTTGGACTCCAAACAAAGGTCTCACCCATGGACTGCCAGCAGGGACAAAACTCACTTCACCACAGGCATATCACAAAGTGCAGGGGCATCTTCGTGAAAGTCCCTTCCTCAGGGGATTTACCTCTCAGTCAGAATGTCTCGGGCAGCTTTCAGTCGAAAGTCTTTGCCTCAAGATTTCTACAAGAGCTCCTGTGCTCTGTCTCAAAACTGCCAGCTTGGCAGTAGCAGGGGGGGCCAAGGTCACCCCTTCTGCATTCCGTCTGGCTGTCCCGGTCCAACTCCGGGACGTCTTTGAGCTTTTCAGCTCCTCTCTCTCCAGTGCTGCATATTGCATTTTAGGACTTCCATCCAGTAGGAGTCCACCACCCCTCCTCTCTAGGAGGGGTCTCCCAAGGGTTTTGGGGGGGTCTGGTTCAGTTCTTACCCCAAAACTCTATGTAGAGCTTAGTCCTGCTCTGTCTCTCTCTTCATTAGACATCTCTGTGTCTTCTTGCTTGGCTGCAAGCCGCCTCTGCTGCTTTTCTTATCTCTTGGCTTTCAGCTATAGTTTCTCGGTTCACTGCTGTCTCTGCCGCCGTTCCTGCTGCTCGCAGTGGAGAAACTTCCCCCAACTCTAAGCTACAGATACCTGGCCCAGTCTAACACAGTTCCAAGTTTCTACAGCCCCCCAGCCAGGGCTGAGGGAGCCTAGCCCCCAACAGGGCTCCAGAACCCTCTCCTCATGGCTTCAGAACATGGCCACTTCTTCTGCAACAACTACAACATCCTTCTTTTCCGGTCTGGTTGTGATATGTTTATATTTTGCAGGAGCACTGATTGGCTCAACCCCAAGGGACACCACCCCCTCGGGGGTTACCATTTTTTTAACTCCAGGGGGAAAACTTTTTTCCTCCACCACACCTGAATTGACAACTTGGCCTTTTTTCTCCTCCCTCGTACCCTGCTCCCGTTCTACATGTGCTAATTTTCTCACTCATGTATTGCTGCAGCCCTAGACCAGATCTTTGAGGCAGGACCTGCTTCTGCCTTGGTTGATTGTGAAGCATTTTGATGTTTTATCAGTGCACTCAAGTGCTACCACAACTACAATGTGTCACTCTACGAAAACTCCAGCCCAGATGTCATTTGGGAGGAAACAGCTTATATTGAAGAATAACCTAAATCTATATGTACTGTGAATGCTGGAGCATAAACTAATAAGAGTCAAAGGCATTGTTTAATTAAATGTTTAGCTCCTCCTTTCAGATTGAAAATGGCTAGTGCTCCAGACAGAGAGCAAGGCTTGTTTTGTGTACATTTAAAACAACAACTACTGCAATTTCCTTTAGATCGTACTTCTGGTTTCTCCCTCATGCTTCAGATTTTGAAGAGCTAACAAAATCCATGCTTTTCCCTGCATTATTTTTTTCCCCTTTTTGCAAGCCTGTACTGAATAGAAAGAGCCTGTATCAGGCCGGTCAGGTTTCCTGTTCCTAACCAACTTCAAAACGCCAGCACATTTCTATGCACAGTGAACTTCACAGCAAACACCTGCTTCTTAAAGGCACTGTACACTCTGCTGCCTCCTATACTGCTTGAATACATTTTTTCGCTTCATTTTTTTGTACACTCGGAAATCAATGTTCAAAATTCAATTACACTTCTTTTCTTCAAGTTCAAGTGATTTTTCTTGCCACGAATTTCCTCTGTATGTAAGAAAAGGAATATGAATGAGAGCAAGCTTGAAAAACTAGATAATAAGAGCCATCCTGTTAGATGCTCTTCATCTTATAAATAATAATATTAAGTCCATCTGCTCTATGTGGTTACATTATGCAGAAAAAAAATGCATATTAAATGCACATTACGATGAAGAACGTTTAATCCACTGTAGGCAAAGGCAGAAGAAACTCCACCACTCTCAATAGAATTACAACAATCCACTCGTGGATTAGATACAAACATACACTCAGTATAATCACCTCAAGTTGAGCATGAAGATGGGCACAGAACACATTCATATAACTTTCAAAGACATGTGAATGCAGCAATGAACACTGACTTGTATTTTTGTGACTTTTCAAGTGCAGGTTAAACCTCAGTAGAGCAGGCATGTAAAAATTGGGCTGGTTTGAACTCTCATCAAGACAACACACATTACTGAAGAAAAATTCATTTACCCTTTTGATTTTGAATTTTCTTTGGGGGCATTATCTGTTTATTAAAAGTTCTGGATTAATATTCTTGGAGGAAATACATTATGTGTATGCCACATACAGCAGTAAAAGTATTTCTGTATGCTGCCCTGCTGCAAAGTTTCAACCCTGACCTTTATAATACTCATGGACAAAAATGAAAATTAAGATTAATAAATAACTAAAAATCAAGAAAATCAAAAATGTCATGAGCTCAGATACAGACTAAACAGGAGGAAAAAAAGGAAACGTCTATAACAAAAGGCTGGTTTTGATTGATTTTCAGGTAACTCAATGAAAGTGTTTTATTTCCCTCCGCATCAAACTTCCTCTCAACAGAGTATGTCGAGTGAGAAGCATGGTTTCCTCCAGGACTTCTGCCTACTTCAGGAGCTTCTGCATGCTACAGGCAAAAAATTTTCAGCTTTTACAAAAACACAAACACTGCAAAGAAAGATTTACAACTACAACAACAAAAGTACTGAGGAACTTCTTTCCTTTTGACATTTTATAGATTCCTCTCCCCAAACATCTTATTTTCACCAACACCTCTCCAATTTCTGTACAGACATACACAATACCAAAAATAAAGCTAATACTTTTCTGATCATCCATTCTGACTTTTCTTCTACCTATTTACAAAGGAGCAGACATTATAAACAAACACAGTTTGCATTGCAGTTTGTCTTTAGACAAAGACTTCAGAAGACAGTTTATGAAACCTTTTTCCATAGTAGATTTTTTTCAGAAGAAACAGAATAAATGATGGAAAACACAAAAACAGAATAAATCATAAAAACAGCAAACACTTTCATGCTCTAAACAGTCAAACTCAAGACCTGAATGCTGATGAAAGACCAAGGATGACTACAAAAAATGTTTTACTTATTTTAAAAATACAGAAAATTTATTTTTATTTTATATTAACAACATCTAACACCTTTGTACAAGATCTAACATATTTTATTTTCAGTAAATTTCCATTTTCTAATTTCTGCTTGCAGAAAAATTGGGTTCAGTTTGTCTCCTCTGGAAGTTCGTGCCAAAGCACACCAAAATACCTACTGTCTTCACTGGAATTGAAACCAGATACACAATTTCAAGTTTTCCTAAATTAGAGAAACACCTTAGTAACTCACTATTGCTTACACAGGGAAAAAAAGAAACATTATTACTAATTGGATGCCTGAGGAAAAGAATTGGCTTTTGCAGAAACAGCCAGGGACACTGGAGCCACAGATGAAGGCACCACAAGGCTAAGAACATTTTCTTAATAAATCTCATCCATATCAATCTGTAGTACTGAGAGAGCAGGGAACAGTCCCTATTTTTGGAGAAAGGCAGTTTGTAGAGGCAATTTTAAAGGCCCTATAGTTTGGCAACCCTAAGCACAGAAGAACAAAAGACTACTCAAAATAATCCAGAATAAATGCAGTACCCTTGAAGAATACCAAAAACGTTTATTTCCAAGGAAGATTCTCACTGCCTTAGAGATTGGCTTGTTGCAGGCGAAGAACACAAGCACTGAAAAGAGAACTGAAGGGTCCAGACAACTTATACACAAAAACAAAAGGCCTGTGGGCACATGTTTTGGAACATCTGAGTCCTGCTGAAGGACTTTAAGAGAAAAAAGAAACAGGGGGAAGAATATGGCTGAATAATCTCACATCACTTCAAAACAGAGGAAAAATATTTGATGTTTTGAACTTAAGAGCTTTATTCCATCCTGAAAACATTATTAAAAACACCTTAAAGCCCAGTCCCTCCTCCCCTAGCCAAAGCAGCCAATGTAAATTAAACCTAAAAAGCTAAGGGCAAGTCAGGATATTCCCAAACCTCTTCAAAATGTTCCACTACAAGGCATTGTGGCTTTCTTCCCTCCATTCACAAAGGAAATGGCAATACAAGAAAGTTTTTTGTAGAATAACCATGCTGACAATTTGCACCTCTCCTTCATCTGCCCTGGACTATTTTCCCCTGATCACCACTACTGAACTTAAGCTACTTCTCTCCTATGATCCCTTCTAAGGTGTCCTAATTTCCTCTGAAAGGAGATCCATGCACAGCTGTCAAGATCACTTGCTGCATGGTCCCCTTCAAGGCACCTCGATACATATCACTCACCCCTTACAGTCATGCTATGACACTCAGAATTAGGATGGTCTGAGGCTCAGCTTTCTTTTGTTCTGGCATATTGGATAAACAAACCAACCATACAGACAAAAGATTGCCTGTCAGCCTGAAGCAGACTTGAAAGAACCCCTGAGGGGGAGGTCTGGGCTGTGTGAAACAAGTGCAGATGTGTCAGGCTGCTCCACTCAGTCAAGGATGCCATGGGCCCCTTGCACTTTCTCACATTGTCTTCCCAGACAGTACAGGCGCAGTCACAGGAAACTACAGGGAACAAGAATCTGACAGTTCCTCAGTGGGAACAAATACCGAAAAACCAGTGGTAGTCATGGCCTTCCAGTCCCATTTGGTTCTGACATAAGACTTCCTTTCCCTTCAACAGCTTTGATGAGATTACACTAATTTATAAACAATAGCCATCTTCTGTACCACAGCAAACAGGTAACATCACCAAAACAGAGCAGAGGCAAGGCCTGATGCAGCATTCTTCTGTATCTAGTGTTGGCCAACAACAAAGAATTTGGAAGACAGTTTATGATGTCCTAAAGAGGAGGATGTGCAGAATCTGCTTTCATGTTACATGTCATACTAGTACTCTAAGATTACTGCTTTTCAGAAGCGATATCTAACCATTTGCTTCAAGTTGCAAGTCAGTGTTAAACTCACTCCTCATTAATCTCCTCATTTCTCCTCATAAGTATTCTTCCTCATTTTTGTAATTCCAAGTTGCTATTTTCACCAGTTTCCTGTGGTACTCACAAATGGTATTAAAAAAAAAAATTATTTTCCCTTGTGGTTCTGAATGTAGTCCCTTATAAAGACAACTCTTGCTCTGGTACTGTGAGGGGAAAAATAACTGAGCCCCTTAATATTCCTTCCAGCCACCATTCATCCACAAGTAGGCAAGAAGTTTGTCACAATTTTTTTACACTGTGACACTGAGACACTGAATAAAACTGATGAAACATAACCTATTTAAAAGCTAAATACCTAATGTATTTAAAAGATTAATATAAAATAAACTAGATATTCAATATTTAATAAATGGCAAGTGTATTACTATAGATAGAAAATATTTTTGTAATACTACAAATAACATATTCTTAGATATAAATGAGAACCTTCAGTGAAATATATAGTGTGTGGAAAACAAAAACCAGGTCCGGTGTTTTTTATCTGGAAGATCTTTCTTCTAGCTTGATCCTACATGATGATCAAGTGCCTTTAGATCTGCAAAGTGTTAAAGCATGTGCTTGCATACATTAGTAGTCATGACAAATTTTACTACTAATTACATTGGAAAACTGCCATTTTCTGCGTTCTGAACACTTTTCATGCAATTCAGATATGGAAGACCCTCCTTTTCCATTACTGAAAGGCATTCCATCTCACACAGACAGAGAATTTATCCCTCAGTGCATTCAGTTCTCATTTTCTGAGAACACAGGAAAGGCAGTAAAGTGCTGAGTCATTTATTACCAATGTGGCTCACTCAACCACAATACTGATTTTACCCACGTCAAGACTTCAAGAACTACAGGAAGACAGAGTGTCTTCTTGTCTACCTTATGGAGAGCCATTTGTAACACTGCAAAGTTTAAAATGTGAATATTGACAAATCAATAAATACATGAACCATACAAATTAGAGCCCCTTTTCCTCACATTAGTAACTGTTCATTATTATATTGACTGTATTATTTATTTTAAGTGTAAGCAGGAGCACTCAGATTTAAGGAGGATTCCACTTATTAAGCATAACTAATACAAATACCTGATAGGAGGGAGGGTTTCCCATCTGTAAGCACTTCCCTCATACCAAGACAGAATTTTGAAAAAAATAATGAGTGACAAGGAGAAAGAAGGACTTCCTAAAAAGGAATCCTTATAAACCTCTAAGACTTCTAACAACCAAGTTTTAACATAACATTCCTAGCACAATATGTTAATGATGATTCATCTTACTAAAGATTTCCATGTAAAATGATCAAAAATGCCTACATGGGTATATTACATTTTGTTTGTTACTTTCAACAAAGATGATTTGTACTATCAATTCAAAGAAACTTCTGAGGAGTCTTTTTTCTGACTCTGGAAAGGTACTACTAGAATTACCATTCACAAAAGGTCTCTTCTCTTGTCATCACAGCATTTATTTTCCTCTCCCATTCATATTCTCAACCCTCTCTCTCTCTCTCTCTCTCTCTCTCTCTCTCTCTCTCTCTCTCTCTTTCTAATCTCCCCAATGCTACTGTTTTTCTTTTCCTTCCTTCACATCAACAGTGAAATTTACTGGCTGTGAGATTACTGTTGCCTGTGTTCCCTGACACACCTCAGACTGGACCTTCCTGACCCACTTTCTTACATTTGCCTCTAAAAGCATCACTAAGCAGTCCACTTCTGACCACTGGGACAACAGGCAAAATAAGATATGGTATGTTTAGGATGATACTGGAATTTTTGCTTTTAAGAAATCAGTATTTGTGGTCACAAACCAAGGAAAGCAGTCTTGTATCACAGATAAACACATTTACCACTTGGCAAGACTTCTCCTCTTAATGCTGCAGCAAAACCAAAGGAGCAGAGCTCTTATTTTGCAATGTTTCTATTGGTTTTCCACTTCTAAATAATAGCATGGGTTGACCTCAAGCATGTTCCTTTGACCTTAGTGCCTACAGTGTTCAACCGTCCAAAACTCAGGATGCAACGGAAGAAATGGGAACAAAAGCACAGTCAATACTGAAATGACAACCTTCATTTTAAACTGTGAAATTAAATTGGTGTCAGCAAGCACAAGATCTGATCAAAAAGGCAGGATCTAAAATGTGTACTAAAAATGCTATCTGCAAAATTCTGTGCAGATACGATTATTCACTTGCAAACATCTCAGTTGTGAATAAAATGCATCTAATATAGCTGTTCTAGCATTACAAAATTAAATCCCTTGAGGCAAATAAATTAAAAAAAAAAAGAATTTACAAAGAAATAATTAAAGAAAAAAAAAAAACCAACACTGGCAAGTAATCTCTCATCTTTGTACCAAAAATACAGATATTAGTAATGACGCAACATGACCAGTACATAATTTCTTGTTTTCTCATATGTGTTCAGTATCATCTTCACAACACATATTTTACAGCATAAAGTGACATAAAATTATAGCTTTTGATGAAATCCTCTTTCTGAAGCATCCTTCAAATTATTCAGTCTCTTCAAGAGTTCCCCTCATATTCCAGGATAATTTTTAGCAGTTTTGCTTCTCGAGGGAGAGGGTTGCAATACTGCAGTTGATTTTTAGATTAGAATTTTAATAAACTATACTAATACTATTTAACTATACTAAATAATCTAATCTAAGTAATGTTCAAGAAATCCCAAGTTGCAGAAATCCAAAACTGCTTAATAACAAACCTGCCTCACACAGCTTACATTTGCCCTGGTTATATTATGAAACTATTGCTCAATGAAACCTGCAAAAATCATTGCTCAATGAAACAAACAAACAAAAAAAGACCCCTCTGACAATAGTATTGTCCATACTTCAGGTTGACTAAGAGGTAACTTTATTTGGAAGTTAATGGATTTCCTTCTTGTTGTCATGCTGGTTTCATTAATTCAGTCAAGTACACCCACTCAATGTTCGTTTATTTTATGGTTATTCCATGGGGTATTCAAAATTGCTGGTCTCATCTGTAAAGTTACTGGTAAAATTAGTAATCTATTTCAAATATGTGACAGTAATTCTTGAGGAACAGCTAATAGCAAGGTTTATGGGGTTTTTTTTCCTTTCACTGTTTTAAAACTAGAATTGCACACTATTTCAGTCCATTTTCAGAGGACTGAAATAGTGCAAAATTTCACATGCACCATCTGGTGCACAGTGTGCAATCAGATGACTATTTTATACCCATAATGGAAATTTAAGTAAGAATAGCACCTTTCTGATATTGAAGGGCTACATAGTATCAATAATTTACATTTGTTAACATTTTTTTTCTGGTTTTGTTACAGGCAATCCTTATATGCACCATATCTATAATATTAAAGAAGAAAATATGTACTTATTTACACTTGGAACTTGATATTATCTGTTTAGTTTTCCTGCTGCTGTGTAAAATCTGTACACATAACAGAAAACTTGTTTTATAAAGAAAACAAATTACAAGGCTGAGCAAGGTTTAGATTGTGTCCTTTTAATCAATTCACTTTTTATTAACTATTCTTTTCAAAGCAATATTTTGAAAATCTAGAAGACTCTGCCTTGAAAGTATTTATTAATCAATACCAAAGTGGGCAAAGGAAAGATATGATTAAATATGCTTGAACTTTGATATTAAGGTTTAGTAATTACTGTCAGTGATACATTACTGCAGATGGAAAGCAACTGCAATCTACCACTAAAAAGATTTTTAAGATTTCTGAAGTAGTGTAACTACATAATTAAGAAAAATTCTCACAGAAAGATGCTTTTTTTTAGTAAAACGTAGAAGAATAAAGCAGTAGAAATCACTTCCACAAAGAATACATTATATATTCACACAGCAAATGTGAATTTGGCTTTTAATGCCAACTCTCAATTAAGATAATTAACACAATGTAAGAACTTTCTATTCATAGTATTCTATTTCCTGCTGAAAAGTGCATTCATTAAGCATTTTCACAAGGTTTAAAAAAAATAGGACCCTATCATTCCCACATTGATTCCTTGGTGTCCCTAGAGCTAAATTAGCTTGATCCAAAAGTGCATCCCACATTTTCTGTATTTACTATATTTTGAAGACATGAAGCCTAAACTGCTCAGCTTCAGTGAGGAATCGAGAGGAAAAAAAAAAAAGAAAAAAAAAAAAAAAAGAACAATCCCCAGAAAACTTTCTAAGAATTAGTACATTTATCTGTTTCACACATTGAATCATATTGTCAATTATTCCATAAATACCTTTAAAACATCTATCATATTTTGATGAACTCATTCATTTTTTTACATATCCAATCATTTAACACAGTTCCCAACATCAGTCACTCACTATTTCAGGTTTGAGGGGGTTTTTTTTGAAGCAGGAGGGGTATTTTTTGAACCATTTTGAGATGGTGAAGCCTGCTTTTAGATATTTGGATCTAATTTTGTTAAATTCTCAGTGAATCATCATAAGGAAAAATCTATCTGGTTATTTCCCAGATAAAACCCACCCACTTTCATTGGAGATGGAGTATCTTACACAGAGTTTCAACCCATAGGCGTAGCTTACAAACCACAAAATGCAACCCGTTATAGAGGGCTACATATGGAGGACCAGAAAGCCTTGTATATCACAGAAGTACCAGTTAACTTTTTAGCCACCAGCACGCTTGTAACAAATGTGGGTAGAGCCCTCCCCAAATCTTCGTTCACGAAGCCCAGCCATGATGATGATCAGTTAACACTTTAACATACCAGGTAAGTGGTATGGTGGCCAGAATATCACTATTAAAGTGTAATACCTAATAAATTAACACACTGTAAACAGAGTCTTCCAGGAAAAACTACTGTATCTTTTCTATTCACCACTTTTCTAATGAAATATTGCTGTTGGTCCATTACACATGTCAGTCTAAACAGGGCATAAAAACAGTGCTTAGAGAGGAATTTCAAGGAATACTTCCAAAGTGCAATGACCAGATGGCTTAAGACTAATTAGAGAGCTTCTTCCCTGGAGAAGTAGCCAATATTTTTTTGAGATCTTTCTTCCAACCAAAGAGATGCAAACAAAAACCAGAGAAGATTCACAATATTTTTATCTTCTTCAGGAAAAAGAAAACTAATAATTGCCTTAAACACTGTTTCAAGGCGGGGGGGGAAAGAGTTGTTAAATTCCTGTTACATACACATTACAGGATGACCACTCTTTCTGAAACAGCTGATCACAAATAGGTTTCATAGCATTATTTTCTAAGGGCCCACAGAGGTTTTCTTAACCTCCACCAACAAGTTTTTGCAATAACGCACTCCAAACTCCTTCTGGGAGGACAATTACTCCAATTCTTAGCAGAGGCAAAATATGTAATTCCCACAATCCACCAGTCAGGTATCATATCAAAACACTACAGAGGTGTCTCATGACATCAACAAATAAGCCATAACTACTTAGAAGGTAGTACTGTACCATAAAAATGCCTAAGTTATTGTTTAATCTAGGTGAAGACTGGTCAAAATAGCAGTCCTAGAAGAGTGGTTGGCAGCTACTTCTTACCACATTTATAGCAAAAATCTGTTAAAAACCCATTTTTTACTTGGAAACTTGAACATTCTTTTAAAGAGGAAAAGCTGTCCCAGTCCGAGGCCATATACCTCAATAAAACAAACTGTACTAGAATCTGGTAAGTAGCCTCTTCCATTCCAAAACTGTTTGAATTAACAACTGCAATCACTTTATTATCTCAAAATCTGTACTCTCCAAAATATCTCTGCTGATGTACTACAAGGAAACATAAAAATTAAGACTATGAGACATCTAATGGTCTTTCCTGATTATCTAATTATTATGCTGGAAAGCCAACTTCTACATTTTCATACAACAGTGCTCTGACATTAAACCATGAAGACATAAAGGGACAACAGAAAGACAGTACCAGAAACAGTGAGAAAACAGAAAAAAAAACAAAAAAAAAAACAACTATGAGCAGCAGAATCAGTTTCATCTGGGGGATGATGATCAGGGATCATCACAAGCCTCTCAGACAGCATGGCCCGTGGCAGACTGGTCAGCTACCAGGCTAATAGGGCTGACCTGTTGTACAACCTTGAAGTCACTCAACTTCTTTGCATCTCAGCTTCCTCATAGAAAAAAACAATCTTTTCCTTTCCCTAACAAGCTCTTTGAAGTCCACAGAGAAAAGTACCCAAAACTGCACTCAAAGTCTTAGTCTTGTATCACCTTTTCTCATTGTTTTAATACGAAGCACAATTTGAAGCCCACTGTAGTATGAAGAATTTGTTAATAAAACCGTAAGTAAAAAAATTCATATTTTGATGTGGGTAGCTGCTGTCAAGCATAGCAAGCCAGAAATAACTACTACACAAGCTAAGCAATGTATCTTCAAAACTCTGCTTCATGACATATTTGACATTCACTGAAGAAACAAACTTGCCTAGGACTCCTACAGGCACAGAGCTTAGTCTTCCACCCTTCAAAGCAAATAAAACTATATCCACTAATATCCAGCAAGTACATAGATAGTAAATAGCTATTGAGCTGTGGGTTTTATTTCTAGCATACATGCATCTGCTTGGGAAAAAAGAAGGGAACAAAGTTGCTCCTATAACTATTTAAAAACTCTGCTCCTGCAATAGTTCAAGATCTGTGTTTTCTGTGTAGCTGTAAACGAAATTAAAAGTGAAAAAGACAAAAGAAAGATCACATTCAGAATCTGAAGTTCTAAGGAAACCTTTGTTTTAAAATAAAATACATAAAAACATTTACAGTCTACACACTGGGCCAAAGTTGAAATTCCAATTAAAAAAAATTAAAAATAAAAGACTCTGCATTTATATGTGTATGTGTTAACAAAAGAATTATAATAAAACATTCATATTTCAAGGTTAAAGTGCCAAATTACGGAACACGACAAAATTTATGTCCTGTTTTACTAAAAAATAATAATGTAATTTCTGTGGAAATTTGTAGAATAAAAAACAAACAAGCGTTCCCTGAGCAGTTTAAAATGACAGAAGCCAGGACTCAGTTGAAAAAGCCAGTTCTGCCCTCCTTCACCTGTGAAGTGGACTAGGACACTGATCCAGCTGAAGACTAACCCAGTAAGGCAAACCAGTGGCTACCATTCAGCTGGACATGTGCTGCTCTTCACGCACAGCTGCACAAACACTTTTGCAAGTACAAAAGCAAGGAAGAACACAATGGTGGAAATCACTGACTAGGAGAGAGCTATGCAGTTCCTCTCTTTAGGTTTTCAAAGGCTTTTGGAGCTACCGCACTGGGGTGTGGCTTCACATTATACAACTTTAATCTTGGGGAAAAAAGCAGGAAAAAAAATACAGGCTGCTACAAAAAGGGAGATTCTCCTTTCCCTAAGGTTCCCTGCTGTCTGGTGCCAGTGCCTATGCCAAAACGTTAACAAACTACTACTTTTCCTGTCAGATCCTCATAGTGTTCTGAGGCCATGACTCTCTGTGGTTGGATCCAAGACAGAGAAGCAGCAGGCGGAAGGGATGAAATATTTAGCATTATACCACATTCAGATCACAGTAAGAATGGTAGAAAACCACACTCTCATGTTAAACTAGACAGTTCCTAACACTGGAAGTCACACATTCTTGAAAAGAAGTCACATCTTCAGACCCTTTCTTTCCCATGGGACAGTAATTTTTATTGGACACTGTACAAACACTTCGCTTTCAGGCTTTAGCCTTTAAACTAGGCAGAGGACTATCTTTACAGATTACTTTTTAACATACTTCTTCTGCAACTGCATATTTACTGGCACCAAAAGCATATATGCATGCATAACACACATACCCACATCTGTGCATCTAAAGGCAAGGTTTTTCAGAAGTGTCTAAACTTAGACTTCATAGACCCTACACAGGTACTGAATTCCAGCGTCACAGTGATTTGCTTACTCCTCTGTGCTAAGCATGGATTTGCCATGGATGAGCCTATTTGCAAGCAGTTGATTCAGCAAAGCTTGAAAATTCTTAGTACATGTAGACCTGGTAATAACCCAGATTACAGTTAAAAATACGTTGATTAATGTAAACTCCCTGCCCCCCTACCCTCCCTCATATTTTCCTTTCCCTAGTTGCTTCACCAAACTTTGATCATATAAGCTGAAAACATACAGACATACAGACTTTTATTCTTCGGAAGTCAGGTAAAATTGATAAATATGATTCCAATATATAGTTGGACAGATTCCTCTCCAAAAACAAATTTTGGAAGAACTGATTTCTTTCATTTTCTTTTTCTTTTTTTTTCTCATCCAACACTGAAACGACGTTCTTACGTCGTTAATAAATTCCAGTTACCGGCATTTCGAACAAGGGCTCCGAGTGTCTCAGACATGCGATTTGCTGTCATCAGGCTTAACCAGACAGGACCAAGTCAAGGGCCTTTAGAAAAATCTCAGTTTTCATATGCTCTGTCAGGGCTCATTAGCGCTTGGCAGATGACTACTTTGAAGAGTTCATCAGCGCCGAGCGCGCTGTAGCAAAGCCAGAGCTTTTCCCACCGGTCGGGAAACGGGACAGCGGGATAGGGACGCGGCTGGACCTTCATCCCTCTGCTCGGGAGTTGCTGCCCGCCCCCGAGGGCGGCTCCCGCTCCGCTCCGCTGCCTCCGGTCTCTCCCGGTAGAGAGCGCGGCAGGCATGGCAGGGAGCCCAGGGCAGAGGGAGCGGGGAGTGACTCAACCTGGGCGCGCAACAGCCGCCTTCGCCTTCTTTTCTTGGTAGCAAGTAGAGAACAATACCTGTGGTGGCGAGCGTCCTGAGTGCCGCGGGGTGGTCGGCACCTGCTCGCTTAAATGAGTATCTCGATGTAAAAGCCCCCCAAAAGCCACATCGTGCCCCACCGGCACGCGTCACCCCAATTCATCTGTCCGTAAGGAAAGTTACGACGTTACTTTTTCGGCCCTCGAAACCCCGTTTTCCCACCGCCGCACCCTTCCCGGCTCCCGAAGCGCAGTCGGTAGGCAGCCCCCGAACGGGAGCCCTGCCCAGGAGGCTCCACCGCACTGCATTCTGCAGCACCGCCGGCGTCCTCACCTTGATGCCCTGCTGCTGCGTGGTCAGGGTCAGCTTGGACTCGTCCAGGAGCAAAACTTCGCAGTAAAATTCCTCCGGGACCGCGCAGAAACAGCCCATGCCTGCTGCGGTGGCCGGGGGGGATGGGGCGGGGAGGCGAGGAGAACCCTGGAGCGGCGACGGAGCGGGGCTGAGCCGGGTCTGGGCCGCTCTCGGCTCCGCCGATTGAACCCGGCGGCTCCTTAGGGCGCAGAACCCGGCCCCGCCGCCATCCCGCCGAACAGGCTGGACAGGGGGTGCCGGGCGCTCCCTGTGGAAAAGACCGGCGGCTTGTTTTAGGAAGGATCTCGGGGCACAGCCCGCGCCCGGCTGTCACGGCGGCTCTCCCGTCGCTGCCGCCCCGGGGAGGTGCCGAGCCGCCCACCCGGCCCGTCCCCCGCCCCGTCCCCCGCCCCGTCCATGCATGTTTCCGCGCCTCCTCTTTGTGTGGAGCAGCGGACGCCGGGGGAGCCGCTCCGCCGCCGCACCCGGAGAGAGCACGGGGTGGTCCCCGCCCGGCCAGCGTGGTACCTCCGGCCGCGGACCCTGCAGGGCGGCGGCGGCGGGGCCCGGGGAGAGCGGGGCTGGCGGCCCTCGGCTGCCCGCGGCCGATCGCCTCCTCCCCGTCGGGGGCGCAGGTATGGAGGGGAGCGCCGCCAGTAGCAGGGAGCGACCCAGCGCCTGGGCAGCCGCCGGCCACCTCCTGCCGGCCACGGGCACGGCTGCCCCCGGGAAGGAGCGGGGCGGCTCTGGGACGGGGAGCGGCAGCGGCACCTGCCAAGCCCGAGGAGCCGCCCGTGGACTGCTCCGCGCCACCCCGGTACCGCGCCGCATCCCTCGGCATCCCACTCGCATTCCAAGTGCGGGGCCGGACCCTCGCTGTCCTGTCCTCGAGCTCAGCCAGTGGGGCGGGAGCCATGGTCCCGGCCCTGGTCCTTGCTCCTGCCCCGTCGCCTCCCCGTGGCCGCGGCAGCACTGACCCCTGCGGGCTGGGCCGGCTCTGCTCCCCAGAGGGCGTCTGGGAAGTCTGGGAGAGGGTTTTGTCTCCGTAGTTGGCGTGGGAGCGCTTCAGGAGACGTGATGCCTGAAGGTTCGGGAGAGGTTGACTTTAAAAGGTCCTTTTGGCGGGAAGTTTGTTCTCCACCGTGGTGTTAAATACTGAGCTTGCTACAGGTATGTTCAATTTACAAACCAACAGCCCTGTAATATTAAAAAAGAATAAAAATCAAAACCAAAACCCAGCTAACAAAGAAAAAGTAGAACACAAAAAACTTGCAACTGCCTCTGCAGTTGCTGTCTATAGTTTCTGGAGCACACACCAGTCCACCTCTGCATTTTCACTGCTGCAGAGTCCTGTGCAGGGACAAGATGATGCTTATCGCCCCCTTCCAACTCTGCATGTTCTGTAATTCTGTGGCTCTGTGCGATCTGTATTCTATGATTTTTCCCTTTCAGGCAGAAAGTTAAGCCCTGATCCCACAAGTGCCTGCCCATTTGCTCAAGTTTGCATGCATGAGTCGTACAGTTGAAGAACGTACAAAGTTTGCATGTGTAAATTTAACAATATGCAGGAGTGTTTTTTATGATTGTTAGCTTGTTCATATTGCATAAGAGAAGGGCAGAAGGAGATTTCTCAGTTGACAAGCCCTTCTAGGTGTGTAGGTAAATCTGCTTTTAAATACCTGTCCTAAATAAAATCCTGCTACTCCCAAGAAATGCCACTTTCATTTTCATGTTTGAACTTGGGCAGTGGGGTGTTGGGATCTCTGTATCTGCAAAAACAGTATTCCATGAGCACTGTGGAGATCAGGAGAAGACCCACTATATATGTTCATAAAAATAAAGACTTTTGAATAACTTATGAAATATAATTACTTGCAAAAGCTAAAAAATTTGAGTTCCTAACCTTGTTTGTTGGGCAATATATGAGAATGTCATCCAGACAGCATGGGAAATTTGGAAAATTTACTCATGGCTTTCTAAACACATTTTTCAAACAGTTCTTGAATCCCTACTGAATAAACAGCAGACGGTTTTCTAGAGAACAGATGGTTCCTTTTCCCCTCTCTTTAGTCTATTTAAATCCATATATCATGCACATTGCCACATAAATTACCCCATAAGTCAGTTAAAGTCATTATATATGTATAAATCACTGATTATTCAAGTGAGAGGGAGGGCTCAGTGAACTCATAACCTGCTTTGAAACTTTCAGTTATGATTTTTAAAGGTTCATATGGCTATAATCACAATCCCAGAGTCAATCAGTTTGGATCAATACTAGCCTTGCTTTTATGTTGTTTATAAGATGTCCAAGAGAATTTCTCTTTTTGAAGATCAGCTGCACATTGGCTGATTGGTCCATGGGGCAAACACAAAATATGCACTCGTTGAATTGATGCCAGTGTTTAAAGCATGAAGTTGTTAACTTATGGACTTGTCCTCCTAACCAGCTATTGCCAACAGCTAGGCACTTGATAAAGCAGCAGTATCAGAACCTGCCATTTGAGATGAAAACCTGGGAGAGGATAGTGAACTACAAGAAAAATTGAGGAAATTAACCAGGGGAGCAGAGGAAGAGTGGGTGGAATGGGTGAGATCTATGAACTATGAACCAGTATGAACCCTGAGAAACTCAGGAAAGCAAAACAATTAGAGGGCAAGAATGTAGGGCCCAAGCTCTTCTTGGACCTCCATACTACACAAGACCAGCCCTGCCTCAGTAGTTCAAGTATCAGACCAGCTCACAACTTGCAAGGAACATAAAACAGTCATCTTTTTTCCAAATCCATTAGGAAACTGAGCTCCTTTTTACTTTGCTCTATAAGAAAAAACACAGGTCAAGCACAACAAAGGAAAACTCATTGACGTAAGCTGTCATCGCACAAACACTTATGGACATGCTTAACTCAGGCATGTAAGTACAGGACCAGGGCATAAAGGCATTTTTATCTATTGCCTGTTTGATGAGGTACCCAGCAGAACTCACTGCAGCCTCTGTGATGCAGTACACCTTCATTAAAATGTTCCGGTTTAGCTTTAATCAAGTCTTTTCAGTGAGGTTGTATGAACAAGACACTGAGCACCACAAGGACACCTATATATGAAGTGACCTATATCCATATTCTGGCATATAGGCAATTAGACTGTCCAAAGGACACAGGCTGACATATCTGGTTTCTCCGTAGTTTTTACACAGTTTTGTTCACAAACTTTACTTCCAGGAAGTTGATCATGTAGCAAGAGTCATGGTGACTTGTCTTAGATGCTATGACTATCGCTTCCCTATTACTGTTCTTTGTCGATATGTAGGGATGCAATGCCTGCATGTGAGCTTGCAGGGAATGAGTAAAGAGTTAAAGAGAGATACAAAGTAACTTCTTCATCTTCCTTGTCATGTAAAGACAAGTCTCCTGGACTCAGTTCTGTGCTCAGAAGGTTTAATGAAGGCACTGAGGTTTAACGCAAGAAACTTGAAAACAGAAAGCAACAGCACATACTCTCTGGGGTACATGGATAGCCCTGAATGCATCTTTCAGTAAAGAAAAGAATCTTACCTAGATTATTGTTCAATAATTATTATCCAATTGGATCTGAGGTCTTTACAGGAAAAATAAGATACAACTCCTTCAGCAGCACTGCACTGCTCTGGTTTGACATGTGCCCACCTGCCCATACACTACTACCCTTGAATGTCTGCAGTCCTCCCAGAGAGTTCTCCACAGGTTCAACATGCCATTAAGACCTTTACTTACTTGTGGATTTTCCACCCAAAAAGAGGAGCAAAGTAGGCAATGGAAAAAGAATCATTTCCACATAGCATTTTACAGCATTCAGAGGCAAAAGTTTGAGTATGTTACAGCAGTGCATGAATTCACATTTCTCACTTCACTAATGAAGGCTTCACTTAAAACACATTCAGGGATGCTATCATATAAGGATTTGTTCTAGATTCTATGTTACTACTACACTTTAGACATGTATGCGTCCACTGCACCATTAGAATCCATGGTGAAAATTACAAGATTGTAAAAAAAAATTTATTCAGATATTCATCAGTTTTATATTTCCTTAAAAAATGTTGACATTTGCTGTAACAATACATTTAGAGTCCCTAAAATAAGACATGCCTGTCAAGACCACTTAATTATGAGAAATATTACATTAAGGCCAAAGTTCACATATACAATGCAGTGATAACACAAAAAAGAAACCAAAACCCAACACTGAAACCAACAAACAAAAATACTTAAGAGGCCCTGATATGGTTTGAAGCTGGCTCCCTGCCAAGTCTCCAAACCTTACCACAAGAAGTCGTCCCTCCCCTCCCCCCAAAACCTCAGGGAGAAGAGGGAAAAAACAACCAAGAAAACCCAAAACGAGAGAGAGACAGCTAAAGCAATATATATATAAATACATTTACACTTATGTTACAGTTATATACAATTGAAATATATATACAATTTCACAAGGGAAAGGGAAGGGGGAAGGGAAAAGGAACAAAACCAAAATAAAATATATATATATCCCAATCAGTAGCCCGAGATCTAGCAACTAAAAGAACTGGCAAAAAAACTATCTTACTACTCTCCTTGGGACAACAGAAAGTCACACTGGAACAATCACCAGCAACCTCCGTCTCCCAAGGTCGACAAGGCCTTACAGGTCTCGCTCCCCAACACGACAGACTCAACAGGAGGGAACCTGCACCTCCAAGCCGCCGGAAGGAAAGAGAGCAAAGGCCTCTCCTCCTTTCTTCTTATAGCCTGGCTTTCGTAAAAATCGTAGGGAATATTGGGTAAATCTGGGCCCTTCCTTGGTTACAGACTGGTCACCAAGGAAGGCCTAGCCCAAACTACCACAGGCCCCAAAATAAACTTGAACAGCTGATTAAATGTGTTATTAATTCTATAGCAATAAACACCTTGAGGTCCCCTTAACTGACATGGCACTGAGTGACAATCCATTCTTGGTTTTGTTTGCTCATTAAACAATGAGCAAACATTGAAATACTGCAAACACACTCTTAACAGCCAAGGAAACAATAAGCATCTCTCACTTTCTGAGTTTTTTTAATAAAGAAAACATGAAATTAAATATACTTTCTCCACCTAAAAATATAAAATAAAGCTTTCAGGATATTCATTGTAAACTCTAGAGCTAAAATTAGAAACTGCAAAATCTGTATACTTTTATCAAAGAAAGGAAAAAAAACTAGTTTCAGCTACTGTTTATTGAACCTAATTTTGTGTATGATGTGGTTTTACAAAATGTCCGTCAATATTTTGACAAGTTACCCCTATGCAAAGAAAAACCAGATGATCCTGTTTTATTTTGCTTATGCTTAACTTCTTCAGCAGAACTTAAATAAGTTTTAATAGTAAAGATAATTGTGTGGCAAGATGTAACAATCTAATTTACCAAGAGAAAACAAAACCAAGCATTCTCTTCAGGACTTCAAGACATGTTCTTGCAGTTTAGACTGGTACCTTGGAGACCCCATCAGCAGGGAAAATAGAGGCTGTGAAGAATTGTGGATATTTGGGAAGCAAACTTCTTGAAGAGAAAAGTCTATCTTTTTCAAAGAATATTACCCAGTGGACAAACTGTTACTTGTCTTAGTAAAACACAACTGAGTAGATCCAGATCAAGCACAGAAAAGAGAAGATTATTGTCTCTGAACTACTGTACTTTTTCCTATTAGAATTCTACATTAGAATAGCTTCAGAAGTATATCTTTGGGATAAGACAGTGGGCAATGATACTCTAAAACCTTCATGCCCAGGGAGCTGGTGCTATGCCTGTTCCAAGGCACTAGATATACTCTGATATTCTTGTAAAAAGCAGTTGTTGTGAAGGCACTTAGTAAAGCGTATTTTATTCCAAAGACAGGCTGGCCATGCTGACTGGCAAATGACAAGCGACTCAGGTAATCAGTCTGCTGTTATTTGCACCCCACGCTGTTCAAACACAACAGAAACCATGTTCCTCTGTAACTATCACCTCTTCTTTTCCTCTCTCCCAATTTCTGAATGGAAGTCTTGGAGATCCTCAATTCTGTTTCACAGAAGTTCATTAGAGAGAGGTCTACACATGCCATGGAAATAAAACCCAAGGACTAAACCCAAGGAATGATCTAGGCAAGACAAAGACAGGCTAAGAGGACTCCCTCAGACAGAACTCCAACCAGGTCAAGGAGGCAACCAGTCAAGACCTCATTAAAGTGACACAGATGCCAAGACAAACATTCTATATAGGCAGTGTCCCCAACCCATAAGAGAAAGTGTTTATATAGACAAGCCATCAGTAGGAAGTTCTAATGGAAAAAACTGCTGACTATTTTTAAGTTTAATAAGCTTACCACTGTAAACCTTAACTTTTAAAAATTCAGGTCCAAATTTTTTTTTAGAAGTATTAGATCTTTAATTTGTTTGTCTTCTGATGTCTGGATATTACGACCATGATTGAGATCTTCAATGCTAATCTTAAATACAGTTTCCAAATTAAACCTGTCATTCTCATATAGCTAACTCAATTTTGACTATTGTGAGATGTATACCAAAATAATATCAGCTGTAGTATACAGCAATACTTCAAGTTTTGGGCACCTGAAAATCTAGATACTTTCTAATAAAATTTGTGTGAAGAATTGCCCTTTCTGGATAAGCAGTGCTCTTTAGCTAGAGCTTGAATGCGGAAAACGTAGTCATTGTCTGGAGAGCATCAACTGTTGTGAGCTATGATGGGATGCTGCAGGAAATGGGAAGAAATAAGGCTTTTCCTCAGTGACTACACTTACTTGGGTCATTTTCTTATGCAAAGGGATTTAAATACCTCCCTGTAACCGATTAAGGAAATAACCAGGTGTCATATATCTTGTGGGCTCAGACATTTGATAAGAGAAAATACAGACTGAAGCATGTTACACATAGCCTGCTGTGTCTTCCTTTCAGGTTTTCTTTGGGTAGCTGATGGATGGGAAGGATTCCCTCAGGTTCCTACACCAGTCACTGAATCTGAGTGATGCTGAGCCTGCAAAGGGATTGCTCCAGTTCAAAGTCAGACAAGGCCACTAAACTGCCTAATTGATTTCCTGTTTATTGCATTCCCTTGAATACTGGGGATATTTCTTGCTGCAGAGGCCAGGAACTTGCTCTGATAAAGTATATTTTCTGGAATTATTAAGTCAGGCTGAACAATAGGATGATCTAGAAAGTTTGCCTCTTTTCTGGGAGTTAATTCGTGAGTGTGGTTATTCCTCACTGACATGTTTCTGTGTGCATCACTATGTAGCTTTTGAGTCTCTCCTTAAAAACATATAAAAATTCTAAATGAGATCTGCATGGGACAGGAACTCCCTTGATAAACCAAGGAAATTAAAGAACTTCAGAATAAAAATTCTCAGCACCTAATGTTATTTGAGGAAATGGATGAGGTAAATAAGATATTCACAACATTTTCAAAGTCCTGGTACTGCTACTTTTCATATTGTCATGCTGTATGTCTGACATGGCCTTTAAGAGTACAGCAATAGCTACCGCTCCTCATCATTCTGTACGCTTAAGAGTTTAAGTTCATGCCACCCAACTTTTGAGTTCAAATTACTTGGCCATGCAAACACTCAGGTGCTGGGAAAAAAGAAAAAGATCAATTTCCAGCAGACAGGGAGACAAGGAAAGGGGAGGAGAAAGAGTAGGAGGAGAAAGAAACTGATCTGATTGCTGCTGGGATGAAAAGAACCAAAAGTAATATACGATACAGAGGTGAAAGTTAGGAAAATAAAAGAAACAATGAGAGGCACATCAGAGAAGAGAGAAATAAGAAGAGTGGGGAGAAAAGAGCATATAAACTGAAAAAGAGTAAGAGAATGAAAGTATTGTAAAAATGCTCTAAGCAAGACTTGCTCCTGTAGAAGCTGAGGCTGCCAACCAGGGACAGAAAGACAGTATCTGACTAGGTCACGAAAATGTAAACAGTTTTGATGGAATTGAAGTGCAAATGCTGCCTGCACAGATCTTATCCTCCAATGTAACATTTTGCCTTGAAGGTAGCTGTAATGTGGTCTGAGGTCTGTGAATGTTCCTCTGCTTTATCTGCTCCCACAGACCTTCTGTGCTCCTCACCATCCGAAGCCATTCTCTTTGCCTGTCTTCTTACTTTGCTACATGGCGTAACACAATTTTTAAATGTGTGCTTCTGGTGCTTTCAGCAGTCTCACTGTAACTCCTTCTAACCACATGGGTTAAACAGCAAGGCATACTATAATTGCTGACATAAAGTCTTTTTTGGCATTTTAAGTTTTGATTTGGGTTTTGTTTTTCCCCTGCACCTGAACATACAAAATGAAGCAATTACTGAAGAAGCAAAGTACATTTCTATACTTTGAAAGTAAAAATGGGATTTTGTCAGTCTTAGAGAACAATGCATTCCACATTAGATGTTGAGAGATAATCCTGAATATCTCAGTGTTAAAGTGTACACCTCTATGCATAACACACTATGTATTCTAATTGACTACAGTATGGACATTCCTTTATTTACTAGGACACAAAAGTAAGAACACAACACAAAAAATGTAGCACTATTCTAATATATGTATATTCTCATATATGCATGTTTTCAAACCCACCACATTACAGAATAGAACAAATTGCCAGCGATTGATACAGCAGTGCTCCAAGGATGTAAGGGCTCTGTACACAGCATCTGTGAAGAGAAGATTAATGAGTTTAAGCCATTTCTTCTCTATTAATACTTATACAGAAACACTTTTTCTTTACAAACTGAATATGTTCCATATTCATAACACCAAGTTCACTGATAATGTTTCCATTGCTGCCAGCACTGAATGATCATGATGAATTTTTAATTTGCTTGTACATGTATTTTATATCATGTTCATGCTGTTCATCGGTCTGGATTCCTGGAGTCTTAATTCATTGCCAGAACAGCATACCTGAAATACCACTTTGAATGGTTGCTTATTTATACCCTGAAGTCTGTTAACCCAATCGATGCTTATAGCCAAGTTCTACATCATTCCTTGCATATTTATACACATGTGCTTGCACAGACTAAATTGTTACTAAGTTTACCAATTAAAATTTAGGACTCGTGTTGTATTTCTGTTTGCTTCTTTCTGTACCATCAGAAATTAATTAATATACCATTAAAAAAATAAGTAAAAGCCTTGTATTTGTACTGCTTTTTACAGCTGCTAACACCTGCTTTGTAGAGGTGCAAAGAAAACCAAGAAGGCTGTATTGACTGGATGCCAAACATTTCCAATGCCTCAGTTTTTTTGTAAAAGATGTGAGGAGTGGCAGAAGGAGCAGAGAGCTAACTGAAACAACTTTGACCTTTCATAGTAACAATTGGGTCTCCTAAAGCTCTTGTTTCATCTACTACTTTGAAGCTTTTCAAAGAAAGCATGATACTACTTAGCTGGGCATCAGTATGAAGTTTCAGGACAAGGATCCCATTTTGGGGATCCTGAAATTTGGGGATCCAAAGAAATTTGAGAAGCTCACCTGCTTCTTGTTCCTTCCTGTGTAATCCTTCTGGCCTTGAAGCAACCAGGTTTAGAACACTGTTGAGCAAAACTTGCACTGGGTACAAATGTCCAGGTGTTGGTAGGACATGCTGCAGGGTTGGCCTCTGGGGGAAGAGGATAGGTCAGCCCCACACATGGAGAGTTCCATCCAGCTCCAACACAGCCACTGCAGGGCACAGCCAAGTCCCTTAGCCAAGGTGGTGGTGACCCTGTAATAACATATTTAAGAAAGAGAAAAAATGCTGCACAATGGTTGTGTGGGAGGACTGAGAAAAATCAGAGGAAGAGGTCTACAGACCCCAAAGTCAGTAAAGATGGAGGAAGAGGAGATGTTCCATGTGCCAGAGCAGACGTTCCCCTGTAATCCATGGAGGACCCCATGCTGATGACGCAGAAGGTCTCATGAAGGAATCTGCAGCCCATGGAGAACCCTCTCCAGAGGAGCTGTTGCCAGTGGAGGAGAGTCCACACTGGAGCAGGTTTGCTGACAGGATTTGTGACCCTGTGAGGGGACCACACTTTTCTCAAAAGCTTGCACCTTGTGAAAGGGACCCCATGCTGGAACAGTTAGTGTGGAAAGGACCTACAGTGGAGCAGTTGGTTATTGGCTTAATTAAAACATGCCTTCAGAGAATGGATTCTGGCATTAGGCTACCTCCAAGGATTGTGTCTTCTGTCTAACTCTCCTCTAGATAATAATGCCAATGCAGTTCCCTTTGATACGGAAGAAAAAATTAAGTGATTCTTCACTAAAGCATCTGTTCTGAGCAAACTGATATCAATAGAGACATCTGGGAAAGAGTTTGCATGAAGGAATATAGAAATGTTTAAAAAAAGAGATAGATTTAAAATTTCAGCTTATCAAAACCAGAAATAATTAAAACTCAGTATGCTTAAATTAGTTCTTAATGGTTTTTGCTCCTTTTTTTTGTTTTATTTTGTTTTACTTTGGTTTTCATTTAGTAAAAGAAATCCCGTGTGTGCCCTACAATAATACTTGGATTCCTAGACCCACAGGTCTGCAGGGAAAACATCAGTGGATTTTTCCCTACAAAAAGCATGTTTATAAGTCTAGGATTCAGCCTTGAATTTTCTTTTCTTCAGCATGGAAGAAGTAGCAGGGAAATTGTGTGTGAACCAATCTGTGTCGGTACGATAAAAATGAGAAATCAAAGACTTTAATTTGTCATCTTATTCAAAGACAAAATAATATGTTCCTGCTTTTTTCGTGTGTAATCCAGGGTCTTGGGATCAACACAGTTTTTCTCCTCCAGAGAAGCCAACACAGCAGAGCACAAGAAGTGTATAATTTATATGCACTATATAACTTACGCTCTAAGTGTCTGGAATTATCTTCTATGACATTAATTAACCTGCAGAGTGAGGGTAGGACCGGTGTACTGATTCAGGTTAGACAACAACAAAGCAGTATATTTAAGAACTTTGCTGATGCTGTCACAAGAAACCCCTTGGTGGTAAGGACATGCCTGTTCTTCTCATGGATCTCAGCCTTCCAGAAACACAACTCATATCCATCTGTTTTTCTGTGCCATAGGACTCACATTCTCAATTATATCTTTTTGCTTGAGGACTGGGCATTTGTTTGCTCCTGGAAATGAGGTTCGTATGATAGGACTATGAGAAGAGTAAAACCCACAGTAAAGACCGGTGTGCTCCCTGGTGACAGAAAAACAGCCACGTTACTGTGGCTCCCTCCTGGCTAACCAGTTCCAAATAGATCATTTAAAGACAGTTTTCAGATAACTACTTTGTACTAAAATATCAGGAGTGTGACCTTCATGAATGAATGAATCACATAATCAAATTTATTGTACTGCTGCCCTTCCTTGCAGAAGAACTGGCCATTTTTCATTCCATAACCTCTAAGCTGCACATGTATATTAAAACTAAAGTTTCATCTCTGAGGATGATTATGCTTCTGTGTTTTATTATCCTCTTTTTTCTAAATACACTCAAATATGTGTACATAACATCAACAAGAATAGAAAGAATGCAAGCACTACTGGGTTATTAAGTACACTGTGCCACTAAAAAGCTGTCATACAAACATTCATGAAGATTCATTTTCTTGTGAAAAGCTTTTAGACAGGTTGAAAGAAATCCAAGAACAACACAAAAATCATAGGTGCAGAAGAAGATGACTGAAAGGTAAATGTTGGTAAACTATATTAATAATTCTGCATGCAGATTTCATGAAAATAACTTCCTGATAGCATTTTTGACATGTCTAATGAAGGCTTCTGATGCTCCACGTCTTATTCACAGTTCTTATATGGTACTCAACTGTACCATTATTATAAAAACAATAAGCATGTCACCACACTTAATGCTAGTATAGAAGAAAACAAAAATGAACTTGTGTTTTCCTCTATTTTCATGAAAGCTGGACTATGTATCCAAATGAATACACAAGTTGATATTTAATGACTAGACTTATCACGGAGTTGGGCAGGGAAGGGGGTCACTAGTAAATTACGAGACCAAGCCTATTAAATTTCCCAGGCATACCCACCTCAATGAATTTTCTTCAGGGTTTGCTGACAATCCTTACAAACAAAGCTTGTCAGATGAAGACAAAAAGACATTATTTTGGAGTGGATTAATATTGGTTATTGCATCCAAATATCAGGTTGAAGCCATAGAATCATTCTAATTGAAAAAGACCATAAAGATCACCCACTTCAATCATTAACGCAGCACTGTCTCTAAATGCTGCATCTACAATTTTTTTAAAGACTTCCATGGATGGTGACTCCACCATTTCCCTGGGCAGCCTGTTCCAGTGCTTGACAACCTTTCTGTGAATAAATTTTTTCTAATATACAATCTAAGCCTCCCTAGCACAGCCTGAGGCAGTTTCATCTTGTTCCATTGCTTGTTACCTGGGAGAAGGGACCGACTCCCACCTTGCCACAACTTCCTTGCAGGTAGCTGTAATTCTCTTTCAGAAACCTTGGACACATGACACAGAATTTCCAATCTATTTTAAGATTTTGTAGATTATTTCAGAGAATTATACAGTAAATGGCTAGTAGAAAAGGTAATCCCTGCCCTTGATTACATATAGAAGGTAGAAGGGGAGGGTAGTTCAGTATTAAAGGACAAAATCTCAGGTTGATGACCTGTGTCACAGAAGCTGTGTAATGACATCACTAGGGTTGCACTCACTTTCTGCAGACTTGAGTTTCACTCATTTATAGGAGAGAAGGATCAAGGCAGCAAAGACCAGCAGTCCCAAAGATGCCACACTCTCTGGCTTGTCCTGATACCCAAACTTTGTAGCCAGTGCCAAAGGTTAAGGAGAATAATGTGCCTTCTGCATCTTTAAAGATCAAACGTACAGGTTTTTCCACTGTAAAAAGAACCATGAAGAAATTGCTGATTTGTTCCAATTTCTCTGAACTATTTAATTTTGGAGATCAATAAGGAAGATGGATATTGAATGTGCAATGTGAAGTATAGGGAGAAGAGCAAATTGTAATGGTTTCCACAAACCACTGTGGCAAATTTAGCAACCAGCAATATATATGCAGAGACTCTTGAATACTTGTAAGAACTAAATAAAGGCCACTTAACAACAGTCCCAAGGGCAATTAATCTTCTACCAGTCTTACTAACAATACATCACGCAGGTTCATCACAGGTATTCCTGCCTCATGGTTATGGATTACAGAAATAGTAGAATGAGAAATTGCTAATTTCACCTTTACACAAGCCGCGTACCACTAGATGGCATTCAAAGCATGAGCCACAAATTTCACTGCAGTCTTGTTAGGATTACCTTGACCTCGTTAGTAAATTAAGGGAAGCCATTATGTACCCAGAAGACCACGATGTTTTATTCAGTGAATCCTTAAATAATGATATTGTGCCTCAAGGGAATCTTGAAACAGAGAGGCACCAAAGTTATCTGGCTAAAGGGCGTTTCTCTCTCTACAGTTCCGTAGAAAACAGGAATTGTGAAGAAGAGGACAGTATGACTTCTGAAGTGAAATATTATATCAAATATCCCAGAAATGTTCCAATGACATAAAATAAATAATAAAACTGGGAAAAAAAAAAGGTAGAAGCCTATGGATATGGAAGAAATCTACTGTCTGCATACACATGCAAAGCACGTATACATATTTTATCCCTACACCTATGCCTCTTGACAGGACCAAAAACAGATAGCATAGCTCCCAAAAAGAACAAACATCCTGAGCTAAGACTATTTTGTCTATCTGAAACTACATTATGGACTCATACAGAAAGGAAATTTTATTTAAAAATACAGATACCATGGTTTAAAAGCAGAAATAATAAGGTCTTAATTACAATACAAAGCAGAAGAATGCCTGAAAGTTTCTACTTTCTCTCTCATCACAATTTCCTTCTCTTTCTCTTCTTAGGCTCACACAAATAAAATTACACACACTTAGTTTCAAAGAGAATATATATGCAAGAGGTGGCCAGGCAGGTGTGTTCAGTTGTACTAATAGGCTACCTCTGTGCATTAATCTAAAAGACCTAGAAGTGTCCTGGGAAAACCAAGGAGGACACCTCTCCTCATTCCCATTTCCCAAGAGTATTGTCAACTCAGCCTGTGCCAAGAGAACATGGAAAAGGGGTGAGGACTTTATGCCAACTCTTATAGTTCCTGGAAAAATGAGATTTCAGACTCAGTATGCAATGAGTTATAGCAACTCTACAGCCACTGTGTTGCAATAGTGGAACCATAGATCGATCATTTATTAGAACCAACTGCAGGCAAAATAGAAACTAGTCTGTTATCCAAGAACATGAATAGAATATCCTAGATACCCAATAAAATATCCCAGAAACAAGACAGGGCACAAATAAAGGCATAAGCACATATTTCTGAAGGAGAAGGAAAACTTGGCAGTGCTCATTATGGCCAGTTTTTAGTTTATTCGGAGCAGTGTTGAATCATCCTGGAGTAATAGTCAGATTGTTAGGAGTCAAAGAGAAAAGGATGAGGTTCTAGGTTGGTAGAACATATCACTCTCTGGAGTACGTGTTAAAATCAGAGAACAGGGTAAGTAAAGAACCAGTCACTAAGGAAGTCAGAATATCTCTTTTGATTTTTTAAAGGTTTAAATTCCTTTGCCCTGTTAAATACTTCAAAGGTAGCCAGCAAGTGCTTTCAATGACAGTGAGTTCTCTGTGTTTCCCATATAAGTCTGACTTCTTTGTGGTACATGTAACCTTTGCCATAAAAATCAGCATTCACAATTTACATTTTATGACCTGTTTAAAAGACTGCAAAGAGTTTGTTATATTGAAACACATACTGGCCAAAATACGGAAATCATTCAGGTGCAGCTGATTCTCTGACCAAATCACAACAGGCAATTCATTATGCTAATATTTTTGCAGACACTAGAGCCATATGGACATGTGGATTCTCCTTTGAACTGCTTTGACACATCCTCAGCATGGAAACCCGCAGATACCTTTTGAAATGGTGTGTTGAAAAAACCAAAGATGAAACATTCAATACAGCACAGTGTAACACAGTGGTCTTTGTAATACACAATTTATATTACCTTTCCTCTTTAGCTTCGGGAGTATATGAAATTATATTGGACTGTTACACTGACTTCAATAAAATGAGCACAAGCAGTAGGTTGTTATGTGTTTTCACTTCAACTGGATTAGCAGGAGTAGAACTCATAGAGGAAACCACAGTATCAGTCAAGGAAAAGTCAATTATTTTATGTACGTACCATACAGAGAAACCTAATCTTACTTCCTTTTTTTTTTTTTGATCTAAACTGAAAATACTTACTGTTTCCTCACAAGTAGATTTCATTTGCAAGAGTAGATTAGCAACATGGAATAGATCTCATAGGCTCTGCTTAACTTATTTTCACCCATTCATGAGGAATCTTATTACAGATCGAAAAATGAACTGAATAAAAGAATTTTATAGCCTGATGAAGTTAATCCAAGTGTTAGCTTTTGGGGTTTTTTTAATTATTAGGTAGTCCTATAAGGACACCCAAAAGCTGAGGGAACAGCAATACCTTTCATGCTCTTTGTATGATCTAAAATAACACCTTGAAACCTCTCAGTTCTCACTACATCTTGCTCTATTTACAATCAGGTGTGTCAGGCACAATCCACAGAGCAAGTGCTGAAGTCCATTGTGCATTGCATCCAAGTTGCAGAGATGTTATCACTCAAGCTGTATGTCATAGAGAAGACTCAGCTGTTCTGACTGAGTTAACGAGTTAACTGAATCAGAGGAGGCTGCTGAATATGTATATTTATGAGATTAACTTTCTCTTCATAACTCCATAGCTGTGCTTTTCTTTCTCTGTTCCCATTCCACCTTCCAAGCTTAACCTCTCTTTGTCAGCTTTTCTCTTCGCCCTGAGAGTTTCCCTTGCTCTACCCTTTCTCCTTGTTCTTTTAAGTGCTCTCTCTCCACAATCCCACATGCCCTGGCTCTTCTAGAAGACTTTTACCAGGGATCAAACAAGCCCGAACATGCAAATCCTGTGATTAATTGTCAGGGGTGGGGGGAAGGCTGTACAGGCTGCTGCACAGACAAGCCCTGAGCCCCGGCAGAAGTTGCAGGCAGCTGTGCTGGTGCTTCTGCAGCTTTGGTATAGTGAAGGCCAAAGAGTTTGTCCTCCTCAGCCTCAATACATTTCAGATATGACCAGACTCTGATATTTAACATGACTGGGGTTTATTTAGCTAGTTGTCAAACCAGGCTTGCAGCTCCCTTGCTGCCAGGGAAAGGGGCTGATGGGTGATGCTACCACTTTGACCTGGGGTAGGTATTGCTACTCACTGCTGCTTTCTCAGCAGCAGTACATGAGGTGTTTGGCTTTCCTGATCTTCAGGATAGCCAAAACGGTAAGGTAATTTTGTAACTTGCAGCAGCCTGTTGTCCTTGATGGCTGCCTTGAGTTAGCGCTGCCTCCTATTCCTAAGGCTGCCAAATTTTTGGATGTCAGAAGATGCCAGAATTAAGGTGATCCTGTGTATGAGACAGGCTTTAGTTACATCTGCCTTGTCTCTGAAGAGCCCATTCCCAAGCCAACTACACAGAAAAAACAACATTCAATAAATTGCTGGTTTTTTCTACTGTCTGTCAAAAGTTAGTGTGGGTTTTCTGAAAATTGTAAAACCCTTCCTTCCTTCAAAGGAATCATTATGGGCTTTCTTGTGGGGTTCCTTGCTACGGTATCCAAGCACTTCACAAATACTCGTGAAGCACTTAAATAAGTGGTATCCTGCTTATGATACACAGAGCTCAGTAGCACTGCTGGAAGATTTTATTACACTGCACAACCTGCTGCCACTGGACCAAACTAACTGGTTCTATATTAAGATGCTTCATTTTCTGCAGAAGGTGATGAAGCATGTTATCAGGGAATGAACAAGATGCTCTGCCTTCAAGTTTCACGGGCATTTTTTGTCTATAAAGCAATAGTGAAATTCAGAGTACACACTGTCCAACCTGGTACAAAAGTTCTGTATGAATTAGTTCCAAATCTGGCTGGTTCAATGCAGGACATAGCAGCTCAGGAGCAGCACCACACCAATCCTGGCTGGAATCCAAGCTAGTATTCTGCTGAGAGGTCCATGACAACTCTTTGGCATCAGCCAGAGCTCTTGTGTATCTGAGGTGGGACTGGACAGCACCAAGCAGGGCCACGGACTTGGACACACATTCTTCTACTCTCCATCCCACAGGCTTAACATCTTCTTCTCTGCTTCTTCTGCTGTGTTCATCCCAGCTGTGTTCCTAAACCACCACTGACTCTTTGTCCTACTCCTGTTCTCTTCTCTGTCCATCTTAATATCTCAGTACTCTTCTTCCCTACTCAGGCTACTGGTCCCTGTCCCAGCCAAGAAATTCTGTAAGAAATTCTGAACACCAGGTGTCATTTCTGTCTCTGTTTCATCCAGATGGCTCCAGGTCAACGTCTTTCTCTCTGCTTAAAATGAAGCTTTAACCACAGGCCACAAACATATTTTTATATTTTTATATTTTATATAATAAAATATATATAAATATATATTTTTATATTTTTTTCATGGTCATGTATCACCCATCCTACTTTCCAACAGGGAAGGCTTACTGGGAGCAGGTGTCTCCCTTATTTAAAGGTGTCACAATGACCACAGAAAAATAACTTTCCTGTGGATCTTCATAAATACACACGCGCTGTTAAAAAAGTTAAAAGTCCCAAAGCTTTAAGGTATTAGAATAAACATTACTATTCTAAAGCAGAATAGAATAAAGAGAGAAACAGAAATCATAGTGTTACAGAATCAAAGAAAGTACATTTGGGAGGACTCCTAAGAGATCATCTTATGTTTAGTAAATCTTGTGATGACTGCCTGTCCTGATTCTTTGGGCAGTCTCTCTAACAATAAAAAATACTTCAATTCCCATTAGAACATATTGCCCAATATCTAGCTAAAATCTCTCTTTCTCTCATTTAAGCCCATTAATTTTTATCCTTCACACTTTGCACGGGCAGTAAAGTGTTTGAGTTTATGGCAGCTTTTCACTCAGCTTCAGATTGTGTGCCCCATCAGTCTTCCTTAGGCCAAAAAACACAAGATCCTCTGATCTTTCCCTACTGTTTTTATTTGGTCCTATTGAATGTCTTCTCCAGACTGACTCAAATTACTTACATCTTTCTTAAGGCCAATACTTAAGCCTGGGACAGACTCTAGCTGAGCTTTACCAAAGCTGCGTTGAGCAGACAGATTAATGCTCTACTATATCCCAAATATCCTGTTGTTGCCATGGGCAACAGTAAAAAGGAATAACCAGTGGCTGAGCCCCCTCTCATTAGTGAGAAGAGTATTTGCCACCTAAGGAGAATTGACAGAGATAAGGAAGGTTGTGAAAAGTGAATAGAGGAAACAAAAAACACCAGCTGAGTCCAGATAAAGGAGCAGCCAAGGCAAGTGAGGGCAACACCATATGCAAATAAAGAATGAGAAAACTGCAGATAAAAGATGAACACTTTACAGATCGGTTAACTTAAAGGAGATTGCAGTCATCCACAGACCTCTGGCTTGTGCTCTCTCCAGGTTGCCAGGGCCCCAGGCTGTGTGGCCAACACCTCTGTACTGCACATTCACATCTGTATCCACAACATCTGTGGGTGGGGGGGAAACTGCCCCAGTGGCTACTGCTCAACTGGCCATATTTTTCACCCATTACTATTCTCACATATACACATCTTGAAATGTTGTTTCCCTCACAACAGCACTATTTTATTTTTTTTTTTTAACTGAAGTTTATGTTGTAGTCCAGTGATCTTCAATTTCCTCTTTGAAGGACTGCTGTCTCAACACCTTTCTTCGCTTTTTAGGAGTGATAACATTTGTTTACCTTGCCCTTGTTCCTTCTTAATGTCATCCTAATTATTTTGTTTGCCAAAATCATTTTGATTTCTAAACCCACCCTCTAGTGTACACACTGTCCTTTCCCCCTTCATTTCAGTGCAAATTAAACAAGCTTACACTTTATCTATGCAGCTCATTCACATTCTTTCTTTAGTGTCAGAGTTTGAAACCAGTACATTTCAACACAATATTTCTGGATCAATTTTATTAGTTTTTTGTTTAGGTGTTGGTTTGCTTCCTCTAGCAGATAAGGTTGAGGACAGCTTTTTGGCAGGAACATGTAAAGTTTTGCCCCTACTCAACTTTTATTATAAATTAAATTTCTAAACAATTTTTTATAATTCTAATCCAAATGGCTAGATATCTTTAGTCATATAAAATGGCAGAGCTACTAAATGTGTGCCTGTTTCTCAATCTTCTCAGAATTTGTTAGTCACTTGAAATACTATTTCAAATATTTATGATTGAGAAAATAATAAAATCCATATAGATACTGCTTCTTATGCCTCCCTCCAAAAATAAATCTATATTTAAATAAGAATTTAATTAAATATATTAAAATCAAATGGTATAAATATATATACTAGGGTTAAACCAAATTTATGTACCTTGAAATCATTTTTTCCCATGCACATTTCAAATACAAAGTAACAATATTGCTTCTTCTTAAACAGTTCTAGAAAACTCCTTTTTCAGTGCTTACTCTCTGAATAAAATTTACTATCTACAGCCTCAGTGCTGTGGACACAGCACATACACATTACTTTATGGCCTTCCTTGCTTCAGCATAACCACTGGCATCAGCATTTGCCATGGTGGAACGTAAGAAATTGATCTTGTACATTTTCCCTTTCCTCTGTGGACCAGGTGTCCAGCCCCCGGCCAACACTAACTTTTTTCCACTATCAAAGTGACCAGATCAAATGCCATTAAAATCTCCTTATTGTTCCACTTTTCTCCCAAAATACTGATTTCTGTATCTTATTTGATGCATACAGTTTCAAAGATTCCTCTTAGAATTTGCTACACAATGTAGTTTAATGGCGAAACAAAGGCCTGCTTTCTAAAGCTGATGATCCTGGGAGAGCTAAGAAATCCTGCTCCCTAAGCTACTCTGTTTCCACTGCATTTTCCACATGTTCAGTGCTTTCTAGACCTGACCAGAGCAGCATCAGCCACATTGAACAAGCACATCTCCAAAATATATGCAACTGGTAGTTACCATAGCAACACAGAGATGTCAAGTGAAATTAACAAAGATCTGCAGCACTAATTATTTCACCAACATTAATTAATAATCTAGATATTAATAATATTAATGTGTTTATAACATTAAATAATATTCTAGATCTTTTAAGGAACACTTTAAGAAATAAAGAGCTTGCAGGTCACTCTCAAACAGATTGACAAAGTAGCCTCTGGTTTTAAAGCCAAGACAAATTAATCAGTAACTACATGCAATTGGTTGCAAATGCTTTCCTAATCACTAACTCCTGACTGATGCAGAGCATATTCAGCTACAGTCTCTATCTAGCTTATCAAACACACAGCAAATAGACCTTTGGATTTTTGTGACATTCCTAATGACCAGCTCCTCAAGTCTTATTCTACACGGATACATTAGCTGAAGAGAAAAAAACATTCTCTAAAAGATCAAAAGTGGAATTTTTATAAGTACCTTAGCTAGGTATTAGAGATGTCTCTTTCAAGGAGGCAGTAGGTCTACAAGTTTGACTCTCATGAGAGTCGGCATCCTTCATACTTCTGTTTATACATCTGTTTATAAAAGGAGTGCAGGTCTTAAATAATGCAGATACTTTTTAAATTTTACTTAAATTTTGTGGAGTGATTAAAGAACCATTCCTCAGCTGGAAGGAACATGAACAGTAGGCCAGTATTAAGTTTCCGTACTCCATTTTTGGAGCCTATCTTGTTCCTAATTAACTATGGCATTGAGACACAACCTACACTGTAAAAGAAACAGTGGTATTTAAAGTGGGTGTTAAAAAAAAGGATCCTTCAAACTTCATATTCTTTTGGAATTTGGCAGTGCTCCTTTACAGCAACGTGTGGCGTTCAACATGTGACTGTAAATAGCTGATCTTATCACCTGACTCTACTTAGCTGCACTTCTAGAAACCAGAAAAGCTCTCTAGTTTTTTCTAAATCAGTTGGTCAACTCATTTCCATACCTTTTCAGAAAATGCTGTATTTAGACACAGGTAAAATATTCTAATAGACACAGTATATGCGTGGTAGTATTGCACTGACTGATTACAAAGGGTAATATGGCAAACAGCATCCTGACCTACAGAGAGTTACAAGTTCTCAACACCTTTAAAGATTAGAACACTCTAAAGGACACCCTCTTTACTAGCTCAGTCTTAGAACAGGAGCAAAATACTTCCTATTGGTCAGATCTGTGCAATGAAAGTTTCAAGACCACAGCCAAAAGCAATTTGCCTCATCTCTGTTCAACTTTTTCAGAACACTTTCTTTCTAAAAATACAACACTTGATTTTCTCAAAATGACGTTACTTTTCATTTCTCCATTCTCTCAGAAAATGCTGTTGAGTTGCATTACCTTTCACTGGATTTTGAAAATTCAAAGCAATTTTCAGAACAGAAGTGTCTCCCTCCCTTTATTGTTTCAATTAATAGACTTAATACATTCAGAAAGATATACATTTTTCAAAAAAATCTAATTTATTCCTGTTTTCTTACCTTTACTTGCACAGACTAAAGCGCAATTATTGCCAGTTGGTCTATTCTAGACTACCTTCTTCAATTTGATTAAGAAATTAATTTGAAAGATTCAGGTTTCCGTCTTTGAAGTGCTCTGAAGGATCTTACCAAGTCAAACTTTCTCTATTTTGCCTGAGGCTTCTCACCAAAAACTTCCTAATAATCCATTAAAAATCAGATAGCACCTTAAATATCAGTGTTGTAAGTACACTGTGGTCACAATAGTATACTTTTTCGTTCTCAACAAGAGGACTTTTAAAAAAGGCTATTGGGAGTGAGTTGCATGCATTTCATTCCCATCTGACTCAGAAAGTAAAGAATAAATTCCCTCTACTTAGCTGATTCTCCTCTATCTAACATGGAAAAGAGCTGAAAATCCATAAATTAGTGTGAAGTGCTGTAGTATGGCATTGCTGCAATGCCATTCGTTGTAAAAATACTGCAGGCATCTCGTTTTTACCTGCTCTTTTGTTCCATGTTTTTATTCTAGATAATAGACATAAAGGAAATCTTAGACGCTATTTTTTGTCTCTGTATATATAAATTTAGTATGCTCTAAAAACACTAAGCTAACAACTGTAAAGAACTACATTCTTTCTTTTAAGTAGAAAAGGAATGGTTCAAACAGAAATCATTCAAACAACATGAAAAGGATCTGATTCATTTTTTTCCATCATTTTCTATGACTGTTACCTTAGTTATAAAAACAGAAGTTCCATAATGAAAGGAAATTATCAGCAGGGTCCGCAGTATTGAGCAGGGATGACTATATTGCCCATAAATAAAAAAAAAAAAAAAATTGAAAAAAAAAAGCTAAATACAGAGGAGAAGTGATTTGCTGAGAATAGTAAACTGTTCAGGATAGTCTAATCTAAAGCTGGGTGACTGAGTAATAAAATGTTAAGTGAAATTCAGAGTCAGTCTCCTGGGAAAACCTAACATAATTATGTTACCAGAAGAAGAACTATTTACTCAGCTGGTGGAGAACATACAATGCTTATTCTTAAAAATCACTGGCCTATGGAAGTGCATAATAGGGATCATGCTAAACATTAGCCAAGAAGAGGAGAGGGAGAATAATTATATTAGTTGTGCCAGTTCAGCTCCATATTTGGGAAAGTAACATGGAGTTCATTGTGCAGACAAGTGTAACTTCAGGGTCAACAATCACCAGAGACCACTGGAGGGACCCCTGAGACAGAAGCAGGAGGGAACATGTGCAAAGGGGAGAGAATATATGCTAATAAATTTGGGGAAATTATGTATTCTGGGAAATGATGTATTCTGTGTTTATTCTGGGAAAATCAAAGAATATGTATTTAAAATGTCATGTATAAACAAGAGCTTGTCTGTCCTTGGTGTGCATGATAGCCTCAGAAGTATCCCCCACCAAAGAATGCCTGCTTTTTAAAGCTAGAACTCTAGTGTTAGAGAGTTTACTTCCTTCCTCGTTTTTAGTAACAACCAATGAGGAACTCCAAATCACAACATCTAGGTAAAAGAGAATTTGGAGTCACTGTTCTCTGAGAACAATGTCTCTGTCAGCACCATGTTTTGATGTGCTTATAATAGCAGCCTTATAAAGGGTGCTAAGGATGAGTTATTAGGGAATCTTAAAAGAGAAGTAGAGGATAAACTCAAAAATACCATTATATCACTCTATAAATTCTGTCATTCCTGCATTTTCTACACGCAGGTCTGAAGCATGTAGTGGAAGAACAGAAGATAGAGGGCAGTAACAATCAGAAGTGTAAAACAGTTTTAAGTTTCTGTATCAGCTCAATCCAAGTAGATTTGGACCCTTCAGTCTGGAAAAGTGGAAGAGAAGGCAAGGGGAAACTGAACAGAAGAGAGCTGATTGCTTTTTCTCATAGATCAGGCACAGGGAGCACAAAGTTATCAGGCAGCAAGCTTAAAACAAGTAAAAGGGACATAACACACAGCTAAGCCAGGGAATTAATCATCTTCAAATATCAAGTAGTCAGAGTAGGAGTGGCTATTGAACAGAACAGGTAGGATTCAACCTCTAGTTCAGGAAGTTCCTTACTCACTGATTGCTGGATACTCCTTACTTCAATACTACACACTTTCAACATTATTATATAATTTTCTGAGTTACCTGCTAATGGACACTGTCTGAGATGGGTTACTGGATTGTCTTTGTTTTGACCCAGTTCTGACTACGCCCCTGTATTTTTGTGCAATATGATCTAAAGTATGCTTCTTCTAGGGCTGGAACTGACACAGAACAAGCCACAACATCAATGAGATACAAGTGATTTCTGGGAGCAACAGGAAGTCTATGCCTGCATTTCTATGAGTTTGGGGACTCAAGCTGTCAATGCCACAATAGTGCGAGTTCTTAAGAATCAGCATTTATTAATGTAAAAAGCCAGAAGCTGAAGTCTGTTGTGAATGTGACTGAGATTTCCAATTAATTTCACAAAGGCAATGTGCAGACACCAAATGCAAAAGACGTGGCTATTACCTAGCCAGGATGAAACTCTAAGCAGAGCTCTTGTGGTCATATCCATCCATCAGCAAATTCCTTGACTTGGACAATGCTGTTGGTTCATATTTTTGCAATGGTAGCAAGCCTTACTCTAATTTTGGATGTAAGTAGTGTTGTTCTTATCATTAGGAAATATATGCTACTGATTAGGTAAGAAAATAAAGGAAAAAGTGCTAAAGGCAAAGGTTCAAATTAAAACACCATTGCAAAATGGGAAGAGAACTCTTCCCATTGGAAAATTAAAGTAGGATAAACCTGGAGGAGACTTATTTTTAGGAGGAAATGTGTCTTGAAGTTGACCTGCCAGGCCACATTAGGTTACAGAGCTCTGCAGAAAAAGGTCACCACGCTTCTTACTAATGTATTACTTCTTATGCTGCTCACAGCAGTAATCTCTGGCACACATTGATCAGCAGTATTAAAAGGCTACAAATCATGAATCGTGTCCTACTTTTGTCTCCTGATAACTTCAAGTCACATGTCTCACAATATGTTTAATTTCTTTTCTTTTAATTAATTTTTTTTCCTTTAGGAAAAAAAAAACCATATTGTAAGTAACACAAGCAGGTAGAGGAACAGGAAGATTAAGAGGCCAAGATTAAGGAAAAGATGAACAAATAATACAGAAAGATATATACACTCATTGTAAAAAAAAAAATTCAAAGCAAAATGAAATGTTGGGTTTATATCAAAACAGAACATTGTGTGGGTTTGTGGTTTTGTGTTCATTTGGTTTGGGGTTTTTTTAAGTATTTATGTAAAAATGAGGTCCTAAGAGAAAATTAAAAGCTTGGACTTCATTCTATTGAGACAAAACTAAATTTTCAATCTTGGAATTTCCACTGAACAAAAATTACAGTTTACAATCAGTTTTTGAATTTGCCTCCTTCATTTTCATTTAAAAGTTTTCCAGCTTGTTTACCTAAGGGTTGGAGGAATGAAGTGCCCCAGCCATTGAACCCTAACAATAAATTAATATTTTTCCATTATCTAAAAATATGCTCAGAAGTCATCCATCTGGTCACCTCTAGCCTTCAGATTTTCTTCATTAGTATCCCTTAATATTTATTCTCTAGGAAATCAGGTTGACTATTAAGATGTTGGATGGTCAGCATTCACACTCCAGATATCCTACTGACCTACTGAGCTTTCCTGCCAGTTTAACCTCAAATCAGAAAAGCCTTTTGTTGGTAGAATAATTCTATCAATGTGACCTAGTTGCCAGTTACAGTGAGATTCATCCAGTACAACGTTTCATTTAAAAGCTTTTTCACTGTTATTGCTATTCAATAGCTTGGGGTTATTTTTCCTTTCTTCCTGTACACACTTGTGGGATAAATGAATTCAGGTGTCTTCCTTTTGAGTGAAAAAATTGTGTCTATCCAAACTAACAAAAGATATTTGAATATACTCCCTTCCTAGTTAGATTCATTTTCCTCCTTTGTTGGATGCAATGTTTTTAAAGATTAATTACTCCACTACAATCATACCCCAGACTGATGCACATTGTGTTGCAGACAATCCTTTTATTGAACCTCTAATCTCAGCACAATCTTGTTCACAGTCTTAACACACAGCATAAATGTCACCTTGATCCACCCTGTAATTGGATACCAACTGCATGGGAGCACAGCCAAAGAGCCATTACACCCTGCCGAGGCAGAATAACCTTCTTTTAGAGGAAAGACCTACGACAGCACCAGAGGCTCAAACTACTGCCACAACTTCTCCTCACTGTCATTGACAGTAATAGGGTAACCTACTGTTTCACAAACAGTATCTGTTTACAGAAAAACGTTTTGTTTCAGTTGACAGCAGCTTTTCTTAGAGAATGAGATTGCTACTGCAAGAGAGGCAGTAATTTGCACGCAAACAAAACCATCAGGCTTTTTCTGTTTTCTTTTTTTTTTCCTTCCACAAAGCACTAGTTTGTGCCAGTGATACATAAAATATTAAGCTATCCACAGAGCATCAACTTGCAATGAAACCTTTTAGTTTTCATGACAGTTGTTTTTTGGTCCAGGAAGAATCTACCCAGTGATAAAGTGGGAACTAACTAATTTGCTTTACACTGCACAATACAACATGAGCTTGCAGGGCAGACAGAGTGTCTCAGTATAAGCATACCAGTAGTTTTCTCTCTTCAGGGAGAAAATGTGAAAATTTATGGATAAGCCCCAAATTTGGATATTATTTCCTCTCACTCAAATAATGGCCAATTATAGCTATTGTGAGGCAAGAAGATATGGAGGACGTGGTAAATACAGACAGGATGAAATACTCCAAATTTCAAACAGTTAGAAAATATGGTATGATGCAGAATTTTACAGGCTCTGCTGCAAGGCTTGCATCCCTCAAGAAGTCTATGAGAAGGGGCCTGTGTGCTGTCCTTAGCACTGCTTTGACCATTCTACACAATTGGTTAAGGAAAAAGACCCTAGCATGAAGCTTTCAACCTTGTCCTCTCGTGCAATGTCTAGAGTAAAGAAAATTTTCATCCATTAAACAACAACTGTGTTTTGTCTCTTTGCCACTCAATTTTCCACATAATTTTCTTCCTTATTTTATCTTACTTTTCTTCCTTATTTCTTCCTTTCCTTTACTTCCTTTGGCTAGAAAGTTAATTGGGAAATATATTGACCCAATTTTACATGTAATTTTAACAAGTGGGAAGAAATTTAAAGCCTCAGCTTTCCTAACACTTATAATTTAAAACTGCAGGAGTTTATTTTAAGATGTAACAGTGGAAAAGTGTTTTCATGCAGAATAAGTTATGAAAAATGAGCCTTTTATCAACACTGCAAATTAAAAAATTATATGAGTAAACTGGGCAAATAAAACTAATTTCATTTTGAGCAGTTTCAGAAAAAGTCCTCTCTTACACTGGCTCCAGCGGTAAAATAAACAGTTACTAACATTATATCATCAGAAAAATTAATTTGCTGATCACAAGCCTGAGGGAACTACACTGTTACCTAGCAACTAGTGACAGTAGCATTTTTTTAGTAATTTAACCCATTGATGAGTGTGAAATGCACTCATTTGTGTGGATTTGCAACTTCTTTGCTGGTCTGAGGCTGCTTCTGACCACATCAGAATGAAAGTCACTTTTTTGCCATTTCAAATTACCTACACTTGGCCTCTGAAGAAATAAAATTATTACACATTACCAACATCTCCCATGAAGATGAATCTGTCACATTATATTTTGTCACGTTGCAAACAGCCTCAGCCCAGAGGAGACTGAGTGTGACTAAAGTTTCCACACAGTCCAGTTTTTTTTGAGAAGTCCAGGTTTTCCATATAAGAAAATTGCAGTATATCTTTTACAATTTTTCTGCATTAACCACTGCAAAATTTAAATGTGGTGTCAAAGTAGTGCTCCCACAAGGCATCCTTAAAGATCTCATGTTTGTGATGCATCTTTCAATTTGTTCTAAATATAGAACAGTTTGTAGTTGTTGCTTGGCAGGTATGAGTTGAGAAATAGCTATGATTTCCTGATAATGATTATGAATAGAAGGCAAATATTTGGGCAGTCAACACATCCAGTGAGTCAAGAACTCCAGTTAAACTCTGGAAACTAAAGGATTTATTATTTGAAACAAAATCTCAAATTGCATCTATTACTTAAATGCCAGGAGACTGTAACAACCTATCAGCAAGTCTGTCTTACTGAATTAGTTTCCTACTATTTACAATGGATGGAATACCTAAGATCAATCCTGATGACAAACCAATCACTCTCCTACAGCAGCATAATGTGGAGCAAGTCCCTGAAATTAAGTGAACTATGGTACACATGAAATCAGAGTGAGATCCCAGAGGTCACAAGCTTTTGACAAAGGACGAAAAAGGCCATTGTTTTCAAGGTCTGTAGTTAGAGATTTGTAGTGAGTAAATATAGAACCATCGCTGTCCAGACAACCTTTTTCTGGCCTGACCGCTGAATCTGATCTGGTGGGAGTTGAACATGCCACATAAACTCATACAAAGCTTAATGGAAGCAACAGCATAACTCAAAAGATAAGGGATCAGATTCGGGACATGAAGAGCACACAGGATGGGATGAACAGCAAAGGCAGCTTCTCACACGGCCAAGTCTGGCAGACATTGAAACCTACATAAAGCTAAGTGAAACTCAATTTTTTTCAGAAATTTCAAATGTATTTCAGAGCAAATATAGGCAGGTCGGACTGCAGATGATGTTGTGTAGCATCCTCTTGCTACACAACAAAGACTCAAATGTACAGCGTAACCTTTTTTAACTCCACAATCCTCATGTATTATGGAGCTTTTAGAATAGCTGAGAAAAGATTTTGAATATACCACATGACTACGGTGATTGGCCGGGACATTTTATTTCCTGGTTTTGTGATCCTTGAAGAAATCCTTCAGAGAGGTGATTTTTGCTCTGCAAAATGTTCTGCAGTATGAACACCTATCTAGCTGCAATATTAGAGAGAAGAGAACGCCTTCAGCAGGAAAGGTTGGAAGTGTCCCAAGTAAGGGGGAGACATCTTATTTAAAGAGAATACGCAGGCAGATGAAATTATATTAAATTTAAAAGAAAACAAGATGAAACATTAGAAAACTGGTTACAGTAAGCTGTTAAAGGAAAAAACTAGATGATACAAATTTCAAGGTTAGACAGTTTACAGAAAAGTATTCTGAACTGCTTGGTGACAAGTAAAAAATAGAGGTCAGAGAAACTATGCTTGTGTTAATTGGAGTGGAAAACAATTGCTGATGAAGTGATCAACTCTCCCTTTTCACTGGTTTATTTTTTCTCATCCTTCACCTATTCTGACCTGTATTATCTTAAAATGCCCTTTTTTGACAATAATTGTCTCTATTGTCTCAACACTTTCACAAATAGCCATTTTTTGTTTGACAGCTTGACTTTTAATGATGTCTTTTCTGACCTTTTTTTTGTATTCCCTGGGTATATTTATTAACCCTACTTTGATTTGCTGCAAGAGTGCTAACACAGCACTAATTCTGGTTTCAGCTTGTTAGTTGTAAAGCAGGAGTTACACCTGAATTCTCTTAATTGCACAAAAAAAATCTAATTCTCTTGCCTCTGCAGCCTGAGTCCTTAAATCTCAGGATAAGATAAGAACCTGTGAAGCACACACATTCCTACAGGCAGCGCTAAAGAAAAATGTGATAAGTAATTAGGTGTCATGATTTATACATCTGTTTCTTCTATATCCTACTTGCTTCAAAAGTACTGATGTTTGATTAATGCAGTCTTCCTTTTGAAGTCTCAGCTGAAAATACTAAGTCCTGGGTGAACAGATGGTGAATTAAACTGAATGATAAGAGAGAAAAAGCTAAAGCACTTTGAACAAGAAAAAGGCAGGCATAAAATGGAAACAGCATTTTCATTCCTTAAAGGCACAATACACAATATGTCTCACTGACCAGAGGAGGACCCCTTAAATACTACATTTCCTCATTTGTATTTAATGTCTATGTATTTAATTTTTAACCTTTTTTTAGCACAGTGTGTAACACTGAAAAACACTGAAATACAGTTTCAGGGTTTTGAAAAAAAAAAAAACCAAAAAACAAACAAAAAAAAACCACTGAAGGCTCCCGTTCTTTCTCAGATAATCCTGTTCATATCAATGCTAAAAAGAGAGCATGCTTCCTCTGTAGAACTGCTTGTTCAGTCTTGGTAAACACTCTTCCATCCCGGAAGAGTTTGTGGAGGTAAGCAGCACTGCCAAGGCACCACATGGATCTCAGATGCATATGACCAGAGAAGAAGGGACCAACTGGAGAGGCATAGGAGAGGACATCTCTGTCCCTTTAGTTGAAGAGGAGGAATGTTTCCTTCTCATCATGAAAAACTTTGTAGTAGCTGGGTAGAGTTCCCAGAGAGACGCATCTGTCTCTACCACTGTAAGGATGCAGCTGAAAAGATGGGGCTGCTCCTGAAAATGTTTGCTTCTGCAAAGCTTCTGTTACTTATGTCACCAACATCTGGAGTTTCTAAGCTTATTGTAAGACTATCACATTTCTATTCGTAACATCCTATATCTTCAATGCAATATGCTGCACTTCACTGAACCATCAATAAAACCAACAGCAGATGTTTGTGTGCATCTCATCTGTGAAACTGTGCCTGGCTGGCTGAGGCAGACTTTCAATATTGTGTTTTCTACTGTCAGTCCACTTGAAGAGACTTTTTTCTATCCTTTTTTGGCTGCTAACCCATCTTCTCCAAATCCCATTGCTGAAAATAAAACTTTTAAATGAGGTGTTTAGAAAGTTTTACAGATGTAAAAAGCAAGCAGATGTATAGAACATTTTTTTAATTTCTCCCTGTATCTTTCTAGGCTGGTTCTTAGAAGATTAAAGGAAAGTATTAAGCACATATGTGTGCTTACATTCACTTCGTTTCACACATCTCCTTTTTCAAAGTGGGACTTCTGCGGAGGACTTTCCAAGAATACAGTTTACATCAAATAAAACAAGAGCACCACAACACAAGTGGATTGGTTAACCAGCACCCAGGAAACTACTAAACTCCAGAGCTTTACCTGGGGGGAAAAAAAAAAGATGTAGGTTCTATTACAGAGATTGAATTATCTGCACCAAATGCTTATAAGATCTTCTAGTTTAATCCAGATATCCATCCCCAAAAACACTTGAAGCAAAATATTACACAACCATGACCTTTGCGTTACTAATATCATATTATGTGTCAAAATTTTACTTATGCTCCATCCATTGTTTTCCTTCGATTCTTCCTGGCTAGTTTGTAGGGCAACTGGCCACTAAGAAACACTAAATCCTAGCATTTGGTGGAATTGAGGTTATATGAATATAGTCCTATATTAGTCATATATAGTCCTATATCTGCAGTGCAGATCCTCATCAAACATAGCTGCACCTATGTCAGGCATCTTAATCATAGCCCCGGGAGAAATAGGTTGAGCGATGCAGCTGGGAGTGACTATAACAAAACAGGTTAAGATACCTCAGAGTGTGATATCTTAGACCTGATTTTCAGGGGTGCTGAGCTCTAGAACTAAAGTAGCTCACTATGTATTTTTCAATTATTTCTAGATGTGTACTTCACCACTGTTACCCATAAAGAGATTATAAATCTTGTGATCTTGGATCAGAGGATTGCAATTTCAGTTGCAGAAAGAAGTAGAAATTCATTATTAGTGCCAGCTAAAGCTAGTTCCTACTGCCATTTTTCCACTGTGACAGTTGGAGGCTGAATGTTCTGCAAATGAGGAAAATACATGTTCCTTTATAAAGTGTGTAAAGCATATGTTTCTGTGCATGTGTGCTCCAGTTCATTGGATATTGGGAGAACTGAAGATCAGATCAGAAAATGGGTGAAGATTAGAGGTGAATAAAAGGTCTTGCAAATATATAAAATTTAAAATATGAACTGGCCTTCTATACCAGATGGAAAAGTTGTGAAGAGAGACAGAATCAACAGGAGGAACCATCACAAATATTTCTTGTTCAGTTCCACTGGCACTACCTACTTGGGTGTGAAACACAAGCAGCTGCTTAAGCTACTTTTAAGTTTCTTAATATTTGCTAGGGATGAAGTTACATATTTTAAGATCATGTTACCAGCCACACTGTAACATGGTGTCACTCCAATTACTGATAATACATGGTAATGGGGAATGATAAATTTTCTCTAATTCTATCTAAATTTAATTGCTGGTTTAGCCTGCAGCATGTATTTATTTTACTCTTCTTTTCCCTATACAATTACATACATATAAAACACAGGAGTACATAAATATTACAGTGCTCAGAAGTTTTTCTTCACATTTGATTGACTATGGGAATCACCGAGATGACAAACGGGCTGAAATGCACCATTTCAACTTTAGAATTTATTTGTGATTTAGTAGTGGTGCTGAATAATCTCCTTGTTAAATGTGTAGTGATCCATTTGGTAAGAAGGCACTCATAACGCTCCTGTAATCACTGGAAGATGGCTCACTGTCCTCCGTATCCTCTCTAAATTTATTTTTCTTGGCAAAAAAAGTACCCCAACCCCTATATGCATTTCAGATTTTCAGATATAACTCTACAGGTACCTGTGCCTCACCTAATTATTCAGGCACCTGTTCTCTAAGTGGGTCCAGGTAGATCAAAAATCTCAGTTTCTTGTTTGTTTTATAAAAGTTCTGATGCCACCTGCAGGTGAAATTTCCTCTGACACCTATCTCCCTTTCTTTTCTGTCTCACTATCTCACTGCCTCATCCCTTTTTTCTGCTCTGGCACTTCCGAAACCCTTCTGAAAGATGAGACAGAGCAACACCAAAAAAATGAAACAACCAACCACTCTCCTTTTCCTGTGTAGTGTCTGACATGCTGGTGAATTAAACCAGCTTATGGAGGTCTAATTAGTGTAGGGGTAAGTATTAAACAACCAGTAGCAGAATCCAGGCCTCTTTTGATGCCAACAAGCTACAATATTCGCTACACCTATCTCATGCAGCTGTATTTTAAACTGGGGGCTGGTCACCAGGCTAAAGACCAGACTGTCCTGTCCAGGTGCCTGAGAAAGTTACCTTCCACTCTTCTTGTTGGATTTATGCCACTATATAGCCAAGAGTACAAGTCTATTGGATCACAAGAGAATGAGCAAGTGACGAAGAGAATCAGCTTGCAATTTAATGCTGTTCAAAACAGATAATTATTTATTTTTGTCACCTCACTGCTGATTATATGAGGAAAAATAGAAGTTTAGGTGTTCTGCCTTACAGTTCATGAAAATTTGCAATTTTTTGCTTCCAGACCAGTTAAATATTCATTTCATATCTTCACACATGGCCTTAACCAATAATAAAAAGCATTACAGAAGCCAATGACAAAAGTAGGTAGTTTATGGCAATGCAGTGATATTTCTGATCTTTTTCCCCCCATGTCTGCTTCAAATAGAATTGTTAATAGAATGGTATACCCATGCAAGTAACTGCTGTGGCATTCTCAGAGTAACACTTTTCCCATATATTGTACCTTTAATCTGAAGAATTGGTTGAATGATCCCTTTTTCGTATAATCATTACTAGTTTTCATCTTCAAAAACTAAATCTAAATCCAAAATGAAAGACTACTGATACCTTAACATCCCTCTGGTTTTTTGATTTTTCTATTTTTTATAAAGTTTTATAAGTAGTTAAATTGTAGAAGTAGATTTAGAAGCAGCAGCATTTCATTCCTTTACCCTTAACACAGAAGCTACATAGATTACCAACCCTCTAACCCCATTCTATGCTCCCCATATCAGTTTTACCCTGAATTTCATTAGAACATGTTTAGTCTCACTCTGAGATAGGCCTGTTCTGTTTGGAGAATTCTTGTATCTTGGTCTAAACCGCAGACTACAGTCAAACTCTGGGTAACTATGTGCCCCCTGTATCGCAAAGAAGATGAAGATTGATGAAGAGAGGGTCCTGAAAAGACCCCCGCCTCAATTCTCCAGAGGCGGGCCAAGGGTGGTCCAGGGCAAAAGCCATGGAGTGGAAACATCTGGGATTGGACAGGTAATATTATAAATTGGTACATCTGTAACGGGGGCGTACATCTTGTAATCTTACGCCTCAGAGGCACAAATTAAAACCCTTTCCTATCTCACGTTCGAAAATAATTTGCCTCGAAGTTTTTCTCCCTGAATTTTCTTTTAGGCATCGCTACATATAAATGTGCTATTTCAAATCTGATCAATTTAGTATGGGTTTTAATAAATGCTTCCTGTGCTCATCGCAACTTTGCAATTAAACTGAAGGAAAACAGTCATTTTACACTGACATTGCACTGATGATAGGACCATCTCCCCTACACATGTTTAACTCATCCATTATTACATTACTTAATTAGGAAAAAGGAAATGAAGTCTCCTTCTCATTAGGTGATCAATTAGACTTCCCTATTTTCTTTCCCTCCACTCCTCATTATTAGGATTAAAATGAAATTACATAGATTAGCTGTTATTTCCATCTGAAAGCAGGAAGCTCTGTTACAACAGACTATTGAGTTAAAATGCAAAATTTTGAGTGAGAAATAAAGCCATAGCACTGTCATAATTATTTGGTTTAAGACGTGCATTTCAAGGAAGTATTTTTAAACTTAAACCCCATTATTTAAGCACTGATGAATTGATAGTCAAGCAGCAAGAGGACTGAAAATTGTAGTGAAGAATCTCAGTTATGATGCTGTTCTCCTTTTCTCAGCAGGATGGTTACCTGATCTAATAGAATCATAGAATGGTTTGGGTTGGAAGGGACCTTAAAGATCACCTACTTCCAACCCCCTACCATGGATAGGGACACCTTTCACTAGAACAGGTTGCTTAGAGCTCCGTTCAGCCTGGCCTTAATCACTTCCAGAGATGGGACATCCAGGATATATCTGGGCAACCCGTGCCAGTACCTCATCACCCACACAGTAAAGATTATTTTTCTTATATCAACCTACTCTCAGTCTGAAGGCATTCCCCTTGTCCTGTCACTACATGCACTTGTAAAAAGCCCCTTCCATCTTTCTTGTGGTTTCTCTTTGGGTACTGGAAGGAAACAATCAGAAAACCCTGAAATCTTCTTTTTCCAGAATGAACAATCTCACTTCTCTCAACCTTTCCTCATAGGAGACGTGCTCCATCCCTCTAACCATGTTCATGTTCCTACTCAGCACTTGCTCCAACAGGTCCCCATCCTTCCTGTGCTGGGTGCCCCAGAACTGGATGCAGCACTGCAGGTGGGTCTCACAAGAGCAGAGCAGAGAGGTAGAATTCCCTCCCTCACCCTGCTGTCAATGCTGCTTTGAGTATAGCCCAGGACACACTTGGATATCTGGGCTGTGAGTGCACATGACCGAGTCATGTCCAGCCTCTCACCCACCAGCTCCCCCAAGTCCTTCTCAGCAGGGCTGCTCTTGGTCTGTTCATCCTCCAGCCTGTACAGGAGTTGACTCAATCCAGGTGCAGCTCCTTGCACTTGGTCTTGTTAAACCTCATGAGATTCCCATGGGCCCATTTTCTAAGTTTTCCAGGTCTGGCTGGCTGGCCCCATCCTTCAGGTGTGTCACCTGCACCCCTCATTTGTAAATTTGCTGAGGGTCTCAATCCCTTTTTCTACATCATTAATGAATACATTAGATAAAACTGGTCCCAATTCAGACCCCTGAGAGACACCAGTTGTTGCTGGTGTCCATTGGGATCCTGAGTTATTGACCACTAACCTCAGATGTGACTGCCCAACTAATTCTTACCCATCTAACAGTCTACCCATCAAATCCATCTCTCTCCAATTTAGAGACAAGGATATATATTGTAGAAGGCTGTGTAAAAGGCTTTACAGAAGTCTAGATAAATGACATCTGTAACCCTTGCCTTGGCCACTGATGCAGTCACTCCATCACAGAAGGCCACCAGGTTGACCAGGCAGGATTTGCCCTTGGTGGAGCTGTGCTGGCTGTCCTGAATCACCTCCCTGTCCTCCATGAGCCTTAGTAGAGCTTCGAGGAGGATCTGTTCCATGATCCTCCCAGGTAGAGAGGTGAGGTTGACAGGTCAGCGTTCCCAGGGTTCTCCTTTCTACCCTTTTTAAAGATGGGTACAGTATTTCCCCTTTTCCAGTCATCTTGAATTTTACCTGACTGCCATGACTTTTAAAATATCACGAGAGTGGCTTGGCAACTACATGAGCCAATTCCCTCGGGACTCTGGGATGCATCTCATCAGGTCCCATAGACCTACATACATTCAGGTTCACAAACCTCATCTCTTACAGTGGGAAGGACTTTGCTCCCCTATTCCCCATCCTGCTGTCCATCCATCTGAGGGTTTTGAGAAAAGAGGTCGCCAGTGAAGACTGAGGCAAAAATGTTGTGTGCCTCAGCCTTCTCCTCATCCATTGTTACCAGTTTAAAAGCATTGGTGAGTACATCTTCTTTGACCTGAGGATCATCTCATATTAGTGCATAGTTTATTTCATTTATAGAATCATAGAATATCCTAGTTGTAAGGGACCCACAAGGATCATCAAAGTCCAACTCCTGGCCCTCCACAGGACCACCTCCAAGAATTACACCATGTGCCTGAGAGTGTTGGTCAAACACTTCCTGAACTCTGTCAGGTTTGTTGCTGTGACCTCTTCCCTCAACCACCCTTTGAGTTAAGAACCTTTTCGTATATCCAATATAAACCTCTTCTGACACAGCTTCATGACATTCCATTGAGCCCTGTCACTGGCCACCACCAAGGAGAGATCAGTACCTGCCCCTCCTCTTCCCCTCACAAGGAAGTTGTAGACTGTAATGAGGTCTTCCCTCAGTCTCCTCTTCTCCAGGCTGAAGAGACCAAGTAACCTCAACTGCTCCTTGTATAGTTTCTCCTTCAGGCCCCTCACCCTCTCCATAAGCCTCCTTTAATAGCTGTAGAATTTTCTGATAGTGTGGTGCCCAAAACTGCCACAATATTCCAGGTCAGGCTGCCCCAGGTCAGAGCAGAGAAGGACAATCCTCTCTCTTGACTGGCTGGCAAAGCTTTGCCTGATGCCCACCAGGACATGGTTGGCTCTCCTGGCTGCCAAGGCACTCCTGAATCATATTCAACCTGCCATCGACCAGGACCCCCAAGTCCCTTTCCATGGAACTACTCTCCAGACTCCCTTTCCCTAGTCTGTCTGTACAACCAGGGTTTCCCTGTGCCAGATGCAGAATCCAGCACTTGTCCTTGTTAAGGTCCATACAGTTGGTGATTGTCCATCTCTCTAATTTGCTGAGGTTTCTCTACATGACCTCTCTGCATTCGAGGGAATCAACAGTTGCTCCCAATTTAGTGTTGTTTGCAAACTTACTTGATGTACCTTTGAGTCCTGCATCCAACTTGTTTATGAAGATGTGGAAGAGCACTGACCCTGGAATGGAGTGACAGGTTGCCAGCCTGATGCCATCCCATTCACTATAACCCTTTGCATTTGTGCCTGGCCCATGAGCCAATTGCTCACCCACCGCATGATGTGTTTAGCCAGCGGTGGGCTGGACATCTTGTCCAGAAGGATCCTGTGAGAGATAGTATCCAAAGCTTTACTGAAGTCCAAAAATCTATATCAACTGATTTCCTTTGATCCATTAGATGGGTTATCTTATTGCAAAAGTAAATTAGATTTGTTCAGCAGGAACTTGGCCTCATAAAGCCATGACCTCATGGATGTGACTGATGTTGCCCTTCAGGTGTTTTTCATTACTTTCCAGAACAATCTTCTCCATGATTTTACCAGTCACTGCAGTGAGACTGACAGGCCTGTAGTTTTCATGTCATCCTTCTTGCACACCCTGAAAACTGGGACATTATGTGCCAGCTTCCAGTCAACTGGGATCTCCTTGGATTCCCAAGACTATTCAAAAAGTCATGGAGAGGGGCCTTGCAATGACATCAGCCAGCTCTTTGAGTATTCTCTGATGAATCCCATCAGACGTCATAGACTTACAGAGATTTGTTACACTTTAAACTCACATTCTATGAAGATTAATGAAAAAGCTGATGGGAAAAGTAGTTAATAATTAACAAGCTTGATCTCTATCTAGTGCATATGTAATTAAAAAAGGTGTGAGCATTCTTTTTTCATTAGCAATTCAATAAGTACCTTCTGCCTAATACATCCCTGCAAACATCAGCATCCAGCATCCCTATAAAAAATTGACTCCAAGATATGGTGAGAGGTTGCCTGGCAACAGCTCTTTTATTTTATTTTGAGTGGCATTTTTGGGGCAGAGAGTGAAGAAGGAAAGAGCTGGAAAAGTAAGTTTGACTCAAGAGGCCTGTCCTGATACAGGTTCCTGTGTTACTGGAGGGCTGCGAGTCTGCTCGGTGCGGACGCGGACCCCACACAGGACTGCGCCTCGTGGCTCTGTCGGTGCACTGCGCACAGCTCCTCTCTCCCTCTGTGTCTCACTCAAGCTGTGTGGTTTCTTCTTTGACCCAGTCAAACAAGATTCATTAAGAGGCACAAATAAACTGGGTTTATTTTTATGTCGGTCACATGAGGGAGATCTGCGATGTCGGGCTCCAGAGAGGAGTGCCTTCTCTTTGGATTACGTGCCAGGATAGTCATCCTGAAAAAAAGGATCCTTATGCAGACCTGGGCTTAGTTTCATTTCTGTAGATTACAGTAGTCCGTCTACCCAGCCCTCCCGACGGCTGCTAAAATTTTCAGGTCTGCTCACATGGAGAGAGTGGTTCAATGAGTTTTGGGCCTATAAGCAGCAAACACACATTCAAAGTGTCCTTTCTCAGAATACTGGGACCTGTGTCCCCATGACCCTCAGATTAAGATAGATAGGATAGTTCAGTCACTTTTTTAGGTTTTTGGAATGCTTTGTTCTGACAGTTATAAAGTACTATAAAGTACTTTATATTTAAACATAAGAAAAATAAGCCAAAGGAAAAGAAAAGGTGGAGAAGTTTGGAAAAACGAAATACTTCAACAAAGCACTACACTGAGAGGGCAAGATGTGAACTTAAAGATATGCTAATGTGGGAACACTACAATCAAGAAAACTGGGAAAAAAAGCTAAAAAGGAAAGAAAAAAAAAAGAAAAAATGCAAAACAAAATCCACAACAAAACCACAGATAACTTCATATCAGATATTTTAATTTTCTATCTTATGTCTGGACTACCTACAAATTCAACATGTTTCTCTACAAAAGCTGTAGTAGTTTGGAAAAAAAAATAGCTGTGTGACTGACTACAAAACTTTCATGAGAAAAAACAAATCAAATCGTGCAAAATCGCTCAATATTTTAACAGCAGCAGATCAAGACTATGAGCTCCTGACTCTGCTCCTTATGATGCCACCTTGTGAGGACTGTAATTTGCCTCTGCACAGTGCTGCCATTCTTTTCCATCTATTCCCTCCAGGTAGAAAAATAATGAATCCACTTGTTTCTTAAGTTGTTTGAACAATTATCCAGCAGTTTTCTCTGTATCCCATTGAGTTCATATATTAAAACTCAGTGATTTTAAAGGGTATTGCTAATCTTTGATCTTTTAACCGGGCTTGCTCTTGTCAAAAATCCAGTCCATCTTACTCTGCCTGTTTTAGTTTTGTTTTTTAAAGTAAATGCAGCACATGTTTAAAGTGCTGAAGACAGAAGTGCTTGATGTGTTAAGTTCCATATTAAAAGGGTTCCTGCTTTATTTTGTGGGCTCTTTTATATATCGGAAAAATAAATTATTGGGGAAAAATATAATTCCTTTTTTCATATTATTCTTTTAATCAGTGTTGGATGCTATACGGGAAGATTTAGATCCATTTTGCTGGTTTTCTTTTGAGGCCAAACAAAAACCAACTAATAAAAGCAAAGGGAACAAGACTGAGACTAAGAGAATGGCCTTAGTATGAACTACATCCTCTGGATCTGCCTTTAAGTTTATGCTTTTTGTCTGGTTCTCTACTCTTGCTTTCACCTACAGCATTATAGGTGATAACAGCAATGGAAACACTAAAAAAATACCAGCTGTATGAAAGTGACAGCATTCTAATGCCATTATCATTTGGTCCTTCTCTGAAACATAGTAAAATCTCATCTACACCCATGTTCCCACCATTTTATATTTTGAAAGGAAAACAGTTTAGATGCATCTCCCAGGGTCAGAAAGTAATTTACTGTCTGTGCTTACATAATAGGGATTCATGCAAATAGCAATAATAATTATTAATTTATTTAAACCACAGCTTTTTGATCAACTGCCCTATTACTGATGGTCTTGATGTTTTTCTGCCTAATGTCTGAACTAAGTAAGAAAAAATGGTATTCACTTTTCTGTGTAAAATAATAATTCAAGTCTAAATTCTAACACTGCCTCTCAGAGTGATTGCACCCTTTCCCATCATTGTGTTATCCAGAAGCCGCACTAGAACATACGCAACTATGAATGGAAACACTGTTAAGCAAAAGGATTTAGGACAGCAACCTGTCAACCCAGCCTGAAATTCTTCCTCTTCCTTATAGCTCCTCATTGATAGTTAATTTCTGAGAGCAGCTTTTCAACCAGTGGTATATGAATGTACCAGTAATTTAATCTCAAACATGTTTCACTAGTTTGCTTTACAAAATACCAAAGGCAGCAGGAGGAAAACTTTTCACAAAAGGCAATAGATACAACAGCTGTTTCCCACTTCATCTATGTTATAGGCTATAAATCCCAGGAGGGAATTTTTCCTTCCCCTGTTCCACTGTAAGAAAAAGGGAGTTCGAATGGGAAGGGGGAAGGGGTCAATTAGCTTTACAAAAGGTCTGGCTGGCAAAGCCGAATTCCTAGCTAATGGCCCATTGAAGGCTGGAGGGGGGGAGTTTGGGATTTTTTGGGTAGCTGGCTCAGCTCACGGGGGCGGGGAGAGGTCAGTTTGCTGCGTTCTCTCTCTGGGATGGGATAGGGTAGCTGTCTTTGTCTCCAGCTTGGACCTGCTGCATTTTCATCAGAGAGTTTTGTGCTCACTGGGAGAAAACAGGAGGAGCCTTGAGACACCGTCATCTGAGGACAACAGTGAGTTCCGTGGGGGTGGACTGCTTTCCTTTCCCCCTTCTCCCATTGGGCGAAGGGTCCCCATTCTCTTTTCGGCTTCTCCCACGACCCGAGACCCCCCCCAGACCCCTCCCTGTGTGGTGACCGCCAGAGCCCAACAGCGCCCCCCTGCAGGCCAACACAGAGAACTGCAGGCTCTGCACCTCCAGTGACCCAACAGCGCCCCCTGCCAGCCACGATTAGAACTGCGCTGAAGGACAGAGAAGTATTCAGACTTTTTCTTTTGTTTGAAGGGGACTTTTTGGGTACAGGACTATTGTCTAGTTTTTTTGTGTGTTCTGTTACTGTTCTTGCCAACATACATATATCTTTTAATAAAGGGCTGTTATTTCTTCTGGTTTATTCCACACTTCCTCGATTAAAGTCCCTTAATTTTGAATTTACAATTGCTGAGAGAGAGGAGTTTGGTCTATCTCATAACTCATCCTCTTTAGCAAACATTCCAGTCTCTTCAAACTGAGACAATCTACTATGTCACTCTGTGAGGAATGAAATTCAATTGATTTGACATGATTTGTTCTAGAGAAATCCATGCAGGCTCTGTCTTACTGCTTTATTATCTGAATACTTTCAAACAATTGCATAGACTTTGTTCCCATGTCTTCCCAAGAATCGGTATCTGGTGGGACTGCTCCGCAACTCATGTTGTCCCTCTCACATGCCTTTTTTAAGGATAAATAACACAGTTGACTTTCTTCCACTCTTCCTTTTTCTTTGAAGAGACTTTGGAAGCAATTGCTGAGGTTTACAGAGTTCTGACCAGAATACACATAACATGTTTGTATTCTTTCAAAGCTCTCTTCCATTTTCTTGCCAGTTCTTTAACCCTTATCTAAAGCTATGTTTTATTCTGTTCAGGCAGTGAGCATAAATAAACTCTAATTGCCTTTCTGTGAAGAGAGAAGCAAGAGAGATAGCTGAAAGTTTCAGCCTTCTCTGTTCTTCCTTTATTTCATTTTCCCTTAGTTAAATTGCTGAATTATAAATTCCTTTGTAGCACCCTACATGAGTTTGCTTTACTTTTCACATTTTTTTCAGACCCTGCAACACACTGAAACTCAATTTCTGCCTTAGTCGTCTTAATTCATACTTTTGTTTGCTTTCATCTTCCTTTCTGCAGTAACAGGCATTAAATGTCTTACAGTCATCATGAGGACCGCTTGACTGGAACTTCTGAGAAAACAGTGGTGTTTTCCAATCTCCTATATCTTGGCAGAATTGAACACATATCTAAGTATTGACAGCAAAATAATAATTCCATTTTCAGCTGGCAGAACAGCCAAATCAATTAGTGACTTGGACAGAAAGATCAGTTATTTGCATGTCATCGCTAGTGATTAGAGCTGTGGAAACAATAAATTGATTCCAACAGTCATTTGCTACTCGTACAGTTGAAAAATAAATACTCCAAAACCTACTCTGTTATTTCCAAGAGAGAAAGAAAAATGCTTTAGGAAAATTGATCATTGGAAAGGGGACTGCAACCCAGTGGTTTGATTGTTAATACTAAGTACCATTTGCAGATGGCAATACCTTCTTTAACTTTGTCAACTACTCTGTTACATAGTTAGGTAAAATTAAAATGAACTTTTGTTTCCATTTAATTGCCCGGTTCACATATAGAAAAATATATTAAAGCACAATAGTATAGGTAAGCATAACCTGATTTTGAGGGTTGTGTAACATTTTTTCTTCAAGTATCAAAGAATTTGAGAATCTTGAGTATATTTAATTTTTAAGCACTTGTTCATACATCTGGTTAGGTATATACTGCAAATCACTTATTTCTACATTTTAGCTAGGAAGATCTTACTCTATGCCACAGATTTTTGAAAATATTAGATTATTAGATTGCCTATTTGCAGAGGTTTTTTAATTTTTGTAAGGCAAATTACAGAAAGACAAATTATATTTCTTTCACAAATAGCTAACCCAATTTTGTGATACTGTTAATAATATGAATTTGTAGGTATTAAATTTTATAACATAGTATGCTAACTGAAAAATAAACTAGAATGCTATTGGGAAATTCCTTGGTCATCAATCTCCCAAGCATATTTTAGCAAAGCATTAAAAGTAGCAAGTGTTTTCATCCAGTGAAATATATGATCTTTAAATAACTGGCCTTACTGTTTTGTTTCTCATTATATTTCAGTGAACAAAATTACTTTGATGAGCTGTAAATCCTCTTTGTTATAAGAGGAAGTTAACCTTGGATATTAGGAAGCAATGCTTTACTGCGAGGGTGGTGAGGCATTGGAACAAGCTGCCCAGAGAAGCTGTGAATGCCTCATGCCCGGAAGTGTTCAAGGCCAGGTTGGATGGGGCTCTGAGCAACCTGGTCTTAGTGGAAGGTGTCTCTGACCATGACAGGGGTTGGAACTGGATAATCTTTAAGGCACCTTCCAACCCAAGCCATTTTATTATTCTATAAGCTTGTGAATATGGGTGGCATAGCCTGTTTCTTTCTGTATTGCCTGCACTTATTTGGACACTTGTATGGCTTCACACTTTGTCTGTAGTCATTTGCCTACCAATTCTACCACACTGTCTTTGAAAAGGGTATCAGTTTTTATTATGATTTTTGCCATTATATTCAATGGCAAATTGAAAGTCCTCACAAGTTGAAACCATCTTACTTAGCATTAAAAGATGCAGATTACAATGTTATGATTTTGTTCTTTCCACGGCAACCATTTTGCTGAACTGTTATATTTCCTACCAAGAACACCATTGTATCTTCAAAAAAAAAAAAAACTTAATCATTTATGTCATCAAGCTCAACCTGCAAAAACCCAGAATTCCTGACTTACATAAATAATGAATCAATGAACTATCTTAAGAGAATTTCCCACAACTCACTAAGATCCTCAGGTCTGCCAAAAACTTTATAAATACTGTAGTATGAGAAGTATTCATTAGAGATACATTTTATTAACTCCTAGTTTCTGTTTTAGTTTTCCCAAAAGAGCATACATGGCAGACCAGTACAAAAGGTGGCATGCATTTAGGGTGTCCTTTTTCTAAACTTGTCTTTCTTCCCTACAGCTTTCCATTGGTTTAAGGTTCCTATTAGCACACCAGGTGTCACACTTTCAATTGACAAGAAAAGATATACTATACAGTTAATTTATTTATGCTACTGAACAACCACTCTATTAACCTGTTGCTCTGGACTCTGATTTGTAGTCAAGGTCCTCTCAGGTTAAAACTGTATAAAAGGGTGTTGCTGTCACCTGCCCATCCTTTACCAGTGTCATGGTTCACAGATATCTCACAACTGCATCTTCTAAACTATGGGAGTGATTATGGTTCCTTTAAAATCTTGTGCTATGAACAATGGTGTTTCAAAGTCTGTCTGTTGAGAAACTGAGCTGTCTGCATAGCAGGGAGGAATGGAGCATCTCATCAGACATCCCAAGTTAGACGTTCATTGCTTGTCAGTCTGATCCTGCAGTCTTTGATTCACACTGCTGGTTAGAAATCAAGAGGTTTGAAGAGTATTTGGAACCATCTAGTCCTCCTATATCTTTGGGTTTATATTTAATTAAAATGAAGCAATTTTCATTTTATAAATTTTTCTCAAAATAAACTGACTTTCGCCAATAAATAAAAAAAAATCTGAATACATGTAAATAAAACTTAGAGGTTCTGGCTGTGGCAATAAAATTTCTCATTTCTGAATCTCAAAACACCTAAAAAACTTCATTTACTGGTGATATTGATACATTGGTTTTATGTAGATAATTGCTTAGATTTACATATCTCATTTTAAAGCTAGGATTGCGTTTATGGTGCCGGAAATAAAAATAGGCTACACAATCCAATCAAAATGAGAATATCCGTGCTTCCTTTACCTAGAAATTTTTAGCCAAAAAGTCCTGTGTCATCACCAAGACTGGTGAAAGAGCGAATCATGCTGGAAGGATCTAATTCTGTAGCACTCCAACCCTGCAAAATCTGCAAATGTGGCAACACTACAGCGAGAAGAGTCTTGCAGAGCAGCTGAAACTGCAGACGGAGTGATTGTGGGCTCTGCAGGACTGAAGTTCATGCACAGCTCTGCTGACTTGCTGAGGTCTGTGGAAGCAGAGAAGCAGAATCAGCAGCCTGTGATGAAACTTTTAATCTCCCTGTAATTCAGAAAGCTAGCCCAGCAGGCTTTGAACTCATCAAAACTCAGAATATGCACTTGGAGCAAACCTTTTCAGATGAAGCCTATTTTATCTGAACACTGTATGTTTTCTGATCATAAGTACAGAGCGCTATTTCAGAGAAGCCAAATCTTTCTAACAGTTTCCTTTTAAGCTTGACTTTTTATCCATGAAATATTTTTGGATCAGATAGGTTCTATAAAAGCATTAATGATTCCTTTGCATTCACAGTGAAGAAAAATATTTTTCCTCGAGGGAGCTGAAAAGCTCTGAAAAAACTAATATTCTGTCACATCAAGTTTAATGGGAGGGGAATGATATTTTATAACTGACTCTTCATACTATCAGTATATGCTAAGGAAAAAAACAGCACTAAGCACCTCTGCATATGAATTAGAACCTTCCTTGGATGTGTCTTCTCTCTTAATGACTAACTGATTGACTGATGTTTAAGAATTTATTGTCCCTACATGGAGTGGCACAGACTTAACTGGGTATTATTTTTTCAAGGATGAATGTCCCAGTTTTAAACCCCACTCCTTAGCCCAGACAGTTTGCTGTTTTAATGCCCTCTGTGTCTTGATCTCAACAGTGTTTGTACAGACAACAGCTAGAAATATAAACGCAGTTAGTTACCACAATTTGGGATTTATGCTGAGTGCTTGCACTCTAGCAGAACTGTAATCCTCTTTGCCCCTGTATGCTAAGTAATTTCATTTTGGAAATAAATGTCATCATTATCATGAGGTAAATGAGATTTAAAAATGTTAAGCTACTTACTTTGTCGCTCCTTCATATCTTCAGAAATGCTTGGAAGTCAAAGGCTGATGACAGCGTCAGGTGAAGATTAAAAAAGATTTTTGTCCTCTGAAGAATATTAACACATAGAATTATGCCTAAAAAGTGAGCAACCTTACTGAAACCATATTACATTAACTATTGAACAGTCATTCATTTCATAGGACTGTAACTTGTTTATATTGAATACAGTGTCATTCCAGCCCCATTTGGAATAATCACATGCTTGTCTTAGAACAGTTCCACCACACGGTTGTCATCCACACATAACTCAATAAATCTTAAGTACAATATTAGTATGGGATTTTCACATTGCAGAATAAGGAGTACTAGTCAGCAAGTACTAACTAGATTTAGGAGCAGATGGGTCTGTAGGAATATGAAGACAGCCTCAGGAAATGAGTAGTGAAATATATACTAGTTTATAAGCTGAAGGTATCTTCCCATTTTTTTCTGTAAAACTAGCGATATAGTAGGGACAGTTTAATTGATTCCTTAGTTAAAGTAATATATATGGGCTGCAATTTTCAGAGATACAGGGCCACAACTGGAACATAATGTCCAGTGCTTCATGCACAGCTGTTTCCAATATTGAGCCTACCAGGAAATTTTATTACTACTAGTGTGACATCCATGGGTCATACTAATTACAGAAAAGCTGAAAACACTGGTTTCTGTCTACTCATATTTCTATTTTTTCATCGGTGTTTTCAGAGTAGACAATATGTTTTTCCTCTTTTGCAGATCTACATTCAGGTGTTAAGTAGGGACACAGAGACAAGCAGTTGTTGTGTGACCGACAATCTCTCTAATTTTTACAGGTCATTAAAATCCTTTCTTGACTGCTGCTCTAGCAAAATAAGTTCTACCATTTTGTAAATTATGTGATATAATTATAAAAGAATAAAACAAGTTATTTTCATTTCCGTATTAGCAACTCCTTTTGGAGATCTATGGCAATTTGCTTAGTGAACTGTTTCAAACTGCAATAAACTGATAGCAGAATTGATGTATAAAAGTAGAAAAAAAATGCCGAAGAAAGCAAACTAACTATAGCAGTATCTCACACTGAAGAACTTTGTGTTGTTAGATAGTAGCATACCATGTTACTGCCAAATGTGAGAGTTCAAAACCCAAAAGCCAATCCCCAAAAAACATAACACTGACTTTAATTAACATTTAAACAACAACTTCTTTTTCCTTTCCCAACTTTCAGACTGCAACTTCAACTCAAGGAACTTGTTCCTATGAGAATGAAATCTAAATGGAAAAAAAGGGTACATCAAACTAGCACTTAAAAAAGATAACATTAAAAACAGTAATGAATTCTTCCAGCACACCAGAAAAGCAGGAAGTATATGATAAGACTAAAATTATTATATCAGAACCTTGTGAACACTCCAAAAATCAAAATGTATTCACACAAAACTGTAAGCAATGACACATTGTTAGGGTGTAGTACAGAATCATAGGTGTAGTATGTAGTGACAAAATAAAAATGGCCCTTTTCAACATTTCATTTAAAATAAAAAGTATTCTGATGTCATGGGGTGTATGTCAATAGGTCTTGGTCTGTGAAGAAAAGAACACACACAACACACAACAGGGTAATGAGACAAAGGGATGTCTGCTGCTTCAGAGAAGCAGCAGCCTTTATTCAGTTCACTCGCTTCTACTTTCTCACACACATAATATAAACATATTCTTGCAAAAACACTTAGGAATGTAACACCTGCACACAGTCAAACAGCTTCGTCCTTGTACTCCTTAAAACTCATGGTTGTGTCCATGGGAACATCCAATTAGCCTTACTGTTCTCATGGGAAAAGGCCTAACTCTCTGTAATATTTCAAACTCCTCAAGCCCCACGGATTTCGTGGAGCTGCCACTTCTCCCCACAATTCCCCCCTGTCTGTAGTTGTGCCACAAAGACCGCTCGTATCGTATCCTGCAGGGCCCTTTGCAGGAACGACACTAGACAAAGCAGCATCAGCAACACAACCACAACCACCAACACTACTAAGCATTCCCGTTTTGAACAGCAAGGCTAACCAACTAGCCATTCCTCATCTGCCAAACCAGTCCTCTAAGCCAAAGAACCTTTCTTTGATTTTCTGAGTTGCCGTCTGCAACTCCGCAATGCTTCTATAAATGGACTTTGAGTGGTCTGACAAATCCATGCAGCACATCCCTTCAAAGTCTTTACACCTGTATCCATGGACTAGAAGTAAAAAATCCACAGCTGTTCTATTTTGTAAAGTCGCATGTTGGACAGAATCTATGTTATTGGCAAGTTGGTACAATATCTATGAAGTTCTGTTGACTTGCTTCGCTACCCAGCAAGCCATTTTATTCAAGGTGCCTAGGACCTTGGCTGCAGCTGCCCAAGGGAGAAATGCAGAAGCAGACACTCTCTGTCCATAATTCCAGAGCAGTATGTTATCGTCACACTGTTCATTAAGGTGTACTGCTCTGTGGCTTCATTGATGGAGCAACGAGTGATTAAGTAGCAGTGTATGAGCGGGGGTCAACAACCCCAACCTTCCAAATGCACAAGGCCCCCCTATTGGCTGTACAGGGATTCTATTTCCACACACAAGAAACATTCCTGTAAGGAGTCGACAAGGTGCACTCACTGCTGGAGTATTCCAAGTCCGACTCTTACCTAAATACAAACACCAAAAGGAACCATTTTTATAGAAAGACGACTTAGGGGATACATCCCATACCACAGACTCACCATGCGCCTGTTCTACGTCATAAGTCACACGACAATTAAAATACATACAGCCTTTTGCAAACAGTGACCCTAAAATGTCTAACTCTTGAAGTGGAGCACTAACAGACAACACATCATCCCAGCTATCAACATGGTCAAGACACCCGCGCACAGTATGACAGTCCCGTTTCAATGTCACACCGTCGGACGACATTCTGCACCAGGAGAGACACTTCCGTGTCACCCAGAGGAACACCAACAAGACAGGTGTGAAATGGCTGCTCTGGATACACCAGTGACGCACAAAAAGTCGTGTGGTTCAGTTCCTTCATTAGTGTCACCCAGACGTTTCGACTGTGCCATGGAGTGAACTTTGATAGGTCAGGAACTGCACTGACGACTTCCAGGACCAACAGCAGGACACACACCCCATGCAGGTATTCAGCAAGGGCCATTATCTGCCAAGACAAGCACATCCCCTTCCCCAAGTTATCAAGTCATGTGGACCAGATCACTGACCAGAGACAAGGTCTGCATCTGCATGGTGTGCTCCATCCTCAGCTCCCACAGGGACCACAGGCACAGCATGTTTTTCCCAAAACTCTAAAAGAAGGTGAATAAAGACAATTGCCAGAGAAGGTCAAAAATTTTGAGACATATAGAGCTTTGTCTAGCCTAGGCTGAGGGGGTTGTCCCCTCATTCCCCCTTTCTGTTCTTGAAGAAATTGCTTCAGGGCACCATACACTCTCTTCACAATAGCCCATCCTGTAGGAGAATGTGAAATACCCGTAACATGAGTGACCCCCCACAAATTTTGGACAGACTTACAAACATAAGAGGGCCTATTGTCCATCCGCACTTGAGCAGGTACTCCAAATGTAGCAAAAGCACGACGGAGTGTTTAATGACATCATGGGGTTTTTTGTCCAGTATGTGCAGTAGCAACCATCGCATGAGAGAACGTGTCAATGGATACATGGACATGCTTTAAACTACCAAATTCATTGACATGAGTGACATCCGATTGTCAAATCTGTGAGACTTTAAGGCCTCGAGGGTTAGTACTAAAATAGACAGGAGTATAGGCATTATGACAGTCTGGACAGGAGGCAACAACTGAGCGAGGAACAGAATGAGTCAAGCCAAATTGATGTCTTGAGGTTTCTGCACCTTGATGAAAGAACTCATGAGACAAGACAGCTTGTTGGTGAATGTGAGGAACAGGTCTGAAAGCAACAGCAGAAATGAGAGCGTCTGCTCAGGCATTACCCTCTGTAAAGAAACCTGGTAAAGAGGTATGACTACAAACACATAGCACAAAATAAGGAACAGGCCTCTGCAAAAGAGTTCTCCAGAGCTCGAACAAAACCTGAAAAATAAGACCTAGAGATGGACAACACAATACCGCCTGATTGAGTCGCTGTAACAAATTAACAACATATGCAGAATCAGTAATAACATTTAAAGGCTGCTTAGAAAATAATTGAAAAGCTCGAAGTTCCACAATTTGAGGAGAACCCTCTTGATGGACAATTTGATGTTGCCATCCACATTCTGTTTTCCACACTACCACAGCTTTACCTGTCTTCCTCAAGCCATCCATAAAGACTGTAAGACCATCTAGGGGCTCTTCACTGCTTAGTATTTTTGTCCAATTGGAATTTCCCTAAAAAACTTAAGAAGGGGATGTGAAGGTAAATGACAAGAAATTTGGCCGTGGAACCCAGCTAAAGCAGCTTGCAATTCATATTTGTTTTCCAGACACTACTCAAGGTAATGAGATTGTACAGGAGCAACAATGTGAGCTGGATCTCTGCCAGTACACTCTATGCACCTTTTTCTAATCTTAATGATGATTTGAGCTATGAGCTCAAACAATCCAGGAGCAGTTTTTTGAGTCCGATAAGGCAAAAATAGCCACTCTAGGAGGTGCAGTGGATCAGACCAGTGGTCAGACCACTGTACCAATGCTCCAAAAGGAACGCTGTGATCTGCAAAAATAAAAAATTGGACAATTTGACAATGATCAGTTCGTGAAACAAATTTAGAATGTAAAGCCTGCTCTACTTGCTGGATGGTTTGAACTGCTCTGTTAGTCAGTTGTCTCGGTTCCTGAGAATTGTCAGAATGCTTGAGCAGTTCAAATAGAGGTGCCAGCTGGGTGTTTGTCAATCCCAAATAGGACCTAATCCAATTCAAAGACTCTAATAGCTTTTGTACATCAGTAAGAGTTTTGACATTAATATCCAATTAAAGTGGCTGAGGAATGACTGCTTTCTGTGTAAGTTTGAGTCCTAAATACTTCCAGGGGTCCTCTCACCTTCTCAGGAGCAACTACTAGGCCAAAGGATTGTAGACTCTTTCTGGTTTCAGCTTCCAACACACTCAGCTGATCCTCAGTGGCCACAGCCAGCAGAAATATCATCTATATAATGATAGCAAAGACAGTCAGAAAATTGCATTTGTATAGGAGACAATGCTAGAGCCACAAACCACTGACAAATTGTAAGAGAGATTTTCATTCCCTGGGGGAGGGTTTTCCATTGATAACGCTTATAAGGTTCTGCACGATTAATGGATAGAACTGAAAATGTAAATTTCTCTCTATCCCTGGGATCTAACTGGATTGTGAAAAAACAATCTTTCAAATCAATAATAACAATGGGCCATCCTGCAGGAAGCATAGAAGGGGTTGGTAAGCCAGGCTGTAATGCTCCCATTGTAGCCATAACTGCATTAATTTGTCTGAGATCATGCAGCAGTCTTTATTTCCCAGATTTTTTTTCTTTATCACAAAGGCAGGGGTATTCCAAGGGCTCTGAGATGGTTCAATGTGATCATCATCAAGCTGCTCTTTTAACAAGCTATTGCAGGGCCAACAACTTTTCTGTAGGTAGGGGCCACTGCTTAACCCACACAGGAGTAGTTGTAAGCCATGTTAAAGCAATGGTGGGTCATGGTACACCTTGCAATACAGTGACCCCAGTTAAAAATCCGTAGTGATATTTACCCCCCACTGAGATAGAGCATCTTGTCCCCACAGGGTTAAAGGTGCCACAGTGACATATGGCTTGATAGTAGCAGTTTGACCCTCAGGATTAGTAATGAGTACTGTATGTTTTGAAACAAAACTCTGAGCAATACCTCCCAATCCCACCACCCCGGCCCCTGCTGTGACCAAAGGCCAGGATGTCCGTGCAGTGATAGTTACATCAGTTCCCAAATGCAGTAGTTCATTTGCCTGGACAATTGATGGCAAGCTTCGAGCATTGTAGAGAGTACAGGTCATCTATGGACGCTGCACAGAAATTGGCACTGAGCAAAAGACTTGTGGTGCATAAGTAGAAGCAAATCCTCAATCCTGATGCCCACAAGGCTCTGCTTGGGGAACACAACTCAGAAACGGTACAAGTTGAGCTATTCGTGTCCCTTTAGGAATTGTCACTGGTGGATAAGGTGTGGAAACCATAGCACAAATCTGTCCCCCATAATTAGCATCAATAACTCCAACACGAAAAAAATCCCGCAATTGTGCTACTAGAACGGCCAATTAACAAGGCACTTAACCCACGTTGCCTTCGTACAATCCTAAACATCCACTGGTCTACTCTGGTCTCCAATTGGGAGGCCTGGAGACACAGTATCTATAACGCTGCTGATGCTTTTGAGAAAGCATGCAGGATGGCCCTTACAGTCTGCAGGACTCCCTCGCAACAGGCTGATCAAGCAAGGCATCAGCATCGACAACCCTTGATTTAAAGCCAATACGAAACACAGCATCCCACAACAAGGATAGACAATAACATTCCACCAAGAAAAAAAATCAGAGAGTTCATATACCACCTAGAATAAGGACTCACTATGGTCAGACAGATTCATGTTATACATTGTCTTAAGATACTGACACTCATGTAAAGTATTTTTAAGTCTACACACGTATATATATCCACACAGCTTCTGTCTCTCATACATTTCCAGTCATTCAATACGTGGTCACCTCAGTCATTCTCCACTCCCACGCGCATTTCAAGTAGTTATTGGCCATGTACTTTTCATCAGTCTCATAACCCGAGGGGAATTTATGCCATATTTGCCAACATTAAACTGTAAATCTTGTACAACTCTCTATGTAAAAGACAAGTATGACAGGAAAGGACAGGATATCATCTTGGGAACTTGTGGCAGGAAGAATGTTACAAGGAACCATGGGAGTTGTAGTCTTCCGGGTTCTCACGCATGCTCAGGCAATACTTGATTGTCATTGGTTGGAAGGTCATGTGACATGTTTAAGCGTTGTATTTAAACCTAAGCGGTTTGAAATAAACGGCAATTCTGCTCTGGCACTCGTTTGTGTCTGAGTGGGGTTCGTGCCTTGATCAACACCTCAGGAACTTTCAACCTCTTCCGTAGAGCAAGGATAGCCTATTTTGTCACACACACACACACAAAAAAAAATCCCAGTTGCGATTTAGGGTAGCCTGTTGCCTTAAACCTTCCCAAAAAGAGCCAGGGTCTCTAGGCAACAGAACGACTTCTGCAGAGGGCAGGACTACCCTCTTTGTCTTCCCTTCTTCCCCTTTCCCGCGTTTTGCTCCCCAGTGAGTCCCCCGTTTTTCTTGAGCACTCAGCCCTCCTTGAAGCAAAAGTGCTGCTTCGTTAAGGGAGCTTTTACCATCATTGCCGGAGGACGAAGGGGGAAGAGGGGAAGAGGTCAGGTTCATTCGGAGAAAAATCAAGAAGAGGAGTCAAACTGCCTTTGCTCTCCTTATGTTGCAAGTTAGCTACGTGGTCTGCTGAGAAAGAACGACACATAGGAGGGGAGGAACAGCTGCAGATGGACACGTTCCGGGGGGGTGGGGGTGTAAACAGGGGAGAAGACAGACAGACCCCACACTGCACCACCTGAAACCGCAGCCGCCGGTGCCAGTCCGCGACCTCCCGGGGTCAGCGCTGCTGCAGGCATGCTGCAAGGGAGAGGTGGGTTACCAGGGGACACACCCGCCACGAGAGTAGAATTACTGAAGCAGGGGGAAGGATATCCCCCCGTCAAACTGTTCGGGACCATGGCTGTCGGCAGTGCGGGGGAAACAGATGCCCCCACCGTCCGCTGCGCCGAGGCCCACAGCCACCGTTACCACGGCCACACTGCCCGGAGCCGGCGCCGCCGGCAGCGTGGCCGCAGGTGTACCATAAGAAGCCGCGGTTGCTGCTGCCACCCGGGGTCCGCACCGCGGCAGGCGCCACAAATGGACTCACCACGGCCGCGCTGTCACCCGGCGCTGCCCTGCACGCACCTGGAGCGGGCACACCTGGCACCAACACGGGTGGACTCGGCGCGGCCGCGCAGGCACCCAGCGCCATGGCATATGGACCCGGCACCGGGGATGCAGCCGCAAGCACGCTGCGCAGCCCCGCGGCACTGCTCAGATGAGAAGTAGAAAGCTCCTTAAGGTAGAAATCAGTCACACCGTCCGCAAGGTCATCTCCTGGTCCATCAGCAGCACCTTCATGACGTAGCCGCTGTCCTTGATCACCTTGGACATGCCAGACTGCCAACACCGCGTTCATCTTGGCAGGGCCGCTTGGCTGCCCCTGGCCCTGCTCCGCGACCTCCGGTCCCACTTTGGCTCCCTTCGGCTCTGCCTGGCCCCTCTTCTTCACCATTGCTCTATATGATGGCATCTAATAGCACTCTAATGTCCTCCCAGGTGGAAACGCCAAATGCAGTGAGCAAAGCAACCTCTCTCCCAGCCCAAAGACACCAAAGCAACAAGCGACATAACTTCGCTTCGATGCGTTTAACACCAAGATGCCGTAACAAAGCTTTCCAGGTGATAAACACACGTCTTTTGTGTTGATGGTCTGCCCCCATAGTGACTAGAAAAAATCTCAGGAGCTCACCTGTGCCTTACCAAGTGCCAGATGCACTTGGGCTCTCCAGGCAACTTGTGCCTTCCAAGTGTTGGCAGAAACACTTGTGCCTTCAGGTGTGAAAAAATAATCCTACCCAGATCCTACAGCATGCCCGCTGCTAAACAGCTCCTGAGCACCAAGACCCACTGCACCTCACCCCACAGTCAGTTGCCTTCAGTCATGATACCCCAGACAACACGGGCAACCTCGACAGTCTTTTCCTGGTCCTCACACGGGGCACCAGATGTCATGGGGTGTATGTCAATAGGTCTTGGTCTGTGAAGAAAAGAACACACACAACACACAACAGGGTAATGAGACAAAGGGATGTCTGCTGCTTCAGAGAAGCAGCAGCCTTTATTCAGTCACTCGTTTCTACTTTCTCACACACATAATATAAACATATTCTTGCAAAAACACTTAGGAATGTAACACCTGCACACAGTCAAACAGCTTCGTCCTTGTACTCCTTAAAACTCATGGTTGTGTCCATGGGAACATCCAATTAGCCTTACTGTTCTCATGGGAAAAGGCCTAACTCTCTGTAATATTTCAAACTCCTCAAGCCCCACGGATTTCGTGGAGCTGCCACTTCTCCCCACATTCTGATACAGTTTTTCGTACATATAAAGTTTAATAACAAGGTAGTAGGAATACATCTTCCAGAAGAGGAAATGAAGGCTAAAGGACATTTAAATGTAAATATTGAAAAATGTTCTGAAAGAGTAAGGATTTGAAATCAACAGGGCTTGTTGAAGATCACCCTAAAGCAATGGTTCTCTGGGGAATTTTTGACAACTACTTTTTTTTCTCACAAGGCAACGATAAGCCGTTTAAAAAGAAGCTTTCTCTTTTAATTTTCTCAAGAGGAGATTGAGGAATGATTATGAAGCATGTCATACATACAGGAAATACTCTTACTACAATATACTCAAAGCAGTCTTCAATCTATTATTCAAGCAGCTCACAATACAATATAAAAGTTTGGATACTGCTTTGACAAAACCTGTCTCCATGACAATTCTCCACTGAGAAAATTAAGAGCAGTTAAATAAAATACATGCCATATTATTTGTCCTTTAACTTTTCTGTGACAGTTTTTTCCTCACAAAATCTTATTTTAATATTATAATTTTAGGGAGTATCAAGCTGTATTACCACATAACACATTGAAGAAAAAGAATAGGAAGTAAATTTGCATACTACACATGTTAAACCATAGAATTTGTTAATACAGTATGTTATGGACATCAAAACCATAAATGCTTAAAGATCAGTTGGGCAAATTCATGGAAGAAAAAATCTGACCTATAGTTAAAAGACTCAGGAAGTCCTGTAGGTCACAACTGTTTGAGTTTGGGATAGTACATAGGGACAAATATCCCTATATACTTTCTTCAGTCTTGGAAATTAATGGATGCATTTTTTAAACAAAATCAAAAGTTAAATTATTCAGTCATTTAATTCTCTGGTTACAAGCACTTAAATAAGATGAAAAGCATTCTTTTCTAATCTGGCAGAGGCAAGCAGCAGGTAGATATGATACATAATTCATGCCTCTTGAGCCAGTCTTCAAACACTGAGTGTTTTAATACAGAGGTAGAATTTACACTTTGTTAAGATAGGTACTTCTAAAAATGTGGTAAACTCCAAAATGCACTGCCAAAATATTAATATAGATTTAATACTTTATATCATGAATTTTGCCTAAGTCACTTATGCAGAGCAAAGAAATATCTGGTACAACAGTTACATATATTTATATTTTGTGTGTCATGTATTTACAGCAGAACATGTGTAGAAAGTAAAAGTGGCTATAGCACTTGGAATATTTAAAGATGAGAAAGCTGCCAATCAATATTAGCCCATAGGGATAAATAATTTTTATTCAAAGCAAAAAACACAACATGGATTATAATGAGTTATTAGTAGATAGGACTACAAAAATAAAAGCTCTTGAGATGAAGATGTAAAAAATCAAGAAAAAGAAGCAGGTAAATTTTTTAAGACTTGTTTCTAAAGAATGAGTTTTGGTGGTTTTTTAAGTTAATCACACATCTGTGTATTGGTGAAAAGAGTGCAGCTTTGCAGCACTCACAGTGGCAGGATGCTGTCTGGAAACCCAGATTCCCTCAAAGCAACTGAGGTACTGTTTGATTCTACATTCACCACACAATTTCCGGTCCATCCACTTCAGTCATGTAGAAGTACTTTCTGTGTCCTTTGGCATCATCATTACTAGCTTAACTTCAAAACTCACAGATCACGATTATGTGACTGCTTGGTCAAACTGCTGGCAGGAGTTTGTGTTTGTGCTACATATGATGCAGTTGTTTTCTCCAAAACCCAGTGATTAGTGCTCCTACCTTACCCTCATAAGAGCGTTTATGTGTTTTATGATGAACACTCAGTCAGTGTAAAACAGAAACAAGCCCCACAAGAGATTCAGGACAGATGATCGCAATGACCCCTGTGGCCACTCGAGCCACAGGAATACACTGAACACTTCTCTGATAGGTATGCTCTTAAAAAGAACTGAGTCTGTGACCAGTGCTCTGCCAATGCTGCAAGTAAACAGCCTCAGGGTTCCTCAGCTGAGGCTCTTCCTTTCCTGTGATCACTCCAGATGTCCGAGAAACACGACTAGATACTGGCCAAAATCCTCTGGGCTATTAATAAATGCCAATTCTTGTTAGAATCATGTTTTAGCAAAAGCATTTCGAATGCCCTCATGTTACAAATTAGACGGCTTCATTCTTGACCTTATTATTTTTCCACAGTCATCTCCCTGACAGATAACCCAGCTAAAAACTATGGGTAAAATACTGCTGTAAGCAAGTTATTATTATATTTTTTAACCTTGAAAATAAAGCACAAATTTTTTTTTTTTTTACCCCGGTGACTCAAGATGTAAATAAAACTTGAATTTTTTTTTCTCAAGTTTTTCCTAACTGCTTAGGTCTGAATAGAAGCTACAGGAATACCTGAGGTTAAGCAAGTGAATAAAATTATGACAATGGTCTCTACATAAAGCTTAACTCTTGTAATTATGAATTATATACAAAAGATAATATATTTAGCATTATTTCTAAAAATGTATCTCAACATAGCATCAAAGGAAACAGATCTATGATTTCTAGGCTATGGAGGGCAGTAACAGTCCCATTTTTCACCATCTTGAAGCTCCCTCTATTGAGGCAAAGCTCCAGATGGATATAGCTCAAAAGGCTTAAATTAAAGCAATGAAGATCTTTTCATTCTTTCCCTTCACTTACCCACTGAATAAAATAATTTCCCTCACAGTGCAGCTCTGTTTGTTTTCTATTTTACTTTTCTCATGTAAAATAGATGAGTTCACTTTTATATTTTTGGAAGCTGCAGAATCCCAATGACAAAAGTGAAATACAATGACTGTGCCAATATGCAGGCACTGACAAATCATCATCATGGCTAGGCTTCGCAAATGAAGATAGACAAGTCCAGTTGCAAAAGGCACAGCAGAAGGACTCCTTAGGTGGAATATTCTGCAAGACACAACTCTTTCTGCGTCGTCTTTTCTCCTCAAGAGTGATCCTGCATGCTTTCTCAAAAGCAGCAGCAGCATTTTAGATGGTGTGTCTCCAGACTTCCTGATCGGAGGCCAGAGTAGACCAGTTATGGTGATCAATATGGTCAAGGCTGAGATGTTGTTTCAGGGAGTCCTTGTATCTTCTCTTCGGGGTTCCTCTCTTGCGGCAGCCAGTGGCAAGTTCACCATAAAGCAGGATCTTAGGGAGGCGGTGGTCCTTCATCCTTGACACATGTCCTGCCCAACACACCTGTGTTCTCAGCAACATGGTTTCAATACCTGTAACTGCTTCTTGTTCTAGAACAGATGTATTGGTCACATAATCTGACCAGTGGATGTTAAGGATTGTACGGAGGCAGCGTTGGTGGAAGCGTTCTTAGAGACGCAGGTGGTGGCGGTAGATGACCCATGATTCGGATCCATATAAAAGAGTAGACAGCACAATGGCTCTGTAAACACTGATCTTCGTACTTTTCTTCAAGTGTTTATTTTGCCAAACTCTTTTATGGAGTTTTCCGAAAGCACTATATGCCTTTGCTAACCTGTTGTTGATCTCTTTGTCAATCTTAACATCCAAGGAGATGAGGCTACCTAGGTAATTAAACTGCTGGACTGATTTGAGCTCTGATTGGCCAATGGTGATATGAGGATGATGAAGACTTCCTGAGGTGCAGGTTGATAGAGAACTTCTGTCTTCCTCAAGCTGACTTCCAGCCCAAAGAGCTCAGTAGCGTCTGCAAAGCAGGATGTTAAACACTGCAGAGCTGCTTCTGTCTGTGTGGGCGACAAGGGCGGCATCATCAGCACAAAGCAGCTCTCGGACAAGATGGTTTAAGGTCTTAGTGTGGGCCTTCAGTCACCTTAGGTTGAATAGGCTTCCATCAGTACGGTATCGAATGTAGATACTGTCCTGATCCTTGAGGTCTGCTGTGGCCCTTTGGAGCATCATGCTGAAAAAGATTGTGAATAGGGTTGGTGCAAGAATGCAGCCTTGTTTCACATCACTGATTATTAGAAAGGGCTCAGAAAGTGCATCGCACTTGGCCGTGCTGATCCTCATGGAGTGAGATGATCATTTTAAGGAACTTGGGGGGACATCCTAAACATTCCAAAATCTGCCATAGACCTTTTCTGCTCACAGTATCGAAAGTCTTGGTGAGATCAACAAAGGTTACACAGAGACTTTTATTCTGTTCCCTACACTTCTCTTGCAGTTGTCTGAGAACGAATACCATATCTGTGGTACTCCTGTTGGCTCTGAAACCACATTGGCTTTCAGGTAGAATTCCTTCTGCAATAGTGGGTATTAGTCTGTTCAAGAGTATTCTTGCCAGGATTTTGCCAGCAATGGAGAGCACAGTAATACCTTGGTAATTTGAACAGTCTGATTTAACTCCTTTCTTCCTATACAAAGTGATGATGACTGCATCATGAAGGTCTGATGGGAATTTGCCTAGTTCCCAACAGCACACCACAAACTCGTGAAATTTAGCATGGAATCCTTGACCCCCATGTTTCCAGACTTCAGGTGGAATTCCATCAACCTCAGCTGCCTTGCCAATTTTCACCTGCTGTATGGTCTTAAGAGTTTTTCCCAAAGTAAGGGCAATATCCAATTCATTCTTCACTGGTTGTTGTGTAATGTACTGAATTGCTGAGTCTTGAACTACATGGCTAGTGCTGAAAAGAGTCTGAAAATGTTCAGACCATCAATTCAGAATGGAGGTTTTATCTGTTAGAAGTGTTTGACCATCAGCACTGAGTAGAGGGCTTTGGACCTGGTTTGTAGGCCCATATGTTGTTATCAGGGCCTCATAGGATCCACCACTTGTTCTGGATGTCACCGAGTTTCTGTTGGAGCTTGCTGCCTGCAAGACAAAAGGCTGCTTTTCTTACATGACAGGATGGCAGTGCAAAGTGAGCACTTGGTGAGCAGTTCTCTTCTTCCTCAACAATTCTTGGATCTCTTGATTGTTTTCATCAAACCAGTCCTTGCTCTTCTTGAAGGAGAACCCCAAGGATTCTTCAGAGGACTGCAGGATGCTGTTTTTAATATAGTGCCAAAGTGTTTCAGGAGAGGGATCTACAAAATCTATAGAATGATTTTCGAGCCTAGTTTGAAGATTTGCCTGGAATCTGTCTCTCACTGTGGCTGATTGGAGATTGTTAACTTGGAGTCTCCTCCTAGGGGTACTACCCCTTTTAGGTTTGAATTTAAGATTGAAGTTGAGTTTACAGCGCACAAGCCAATGGTCTGTTTGGCATTCTGCGCTGGGCATCACGCGGGTATGGAGGACATTGCGAACATCCCTCCATCGCACCAAGACATAATCAATGAGGTGCCAATGCTTAGATCTAGGATGCATCCAGGTTGTCTTCAGACTATTTTTCTGCTGGAAGACAGTGTTAGTGATGGTGAGCTGTTGCTCTGCACAGAATTCTAGCAGAAGGTGACCACTATCATTGCAGTTTCCAACACCATGCTTGCCTAATACTCCTTTCCAGTCTTCAAAAGTTCTTTCCTACTCTGACATTGAAATCACCAAGGATAATGATCTTATCATCTGCAGACACGTTTAGGTAAGGCGGCGCAGGTCAGTGTAAAATTTATCTTTTTCAGCAGGGTCAGCTTAGAGAGTTGGGGCATATATACTAAAGAGGACAACGTGCTGCTTGTTGTGTAGTGGAAGATGTAGGGAGATAATGCGGTCAGAGTGACCTGTTGGCAGATTTTCAAGTAGTTTTTGATCATGAAGCCAACTCCTGAGAGATGCATTTTGGTTCTGGGCTTACCTGACCAAAAGAGTGTATAACTGGCACCATGTTCTCTAAGGCTGCCTTTCTTGTGGAGACGAACTTCACTGCGAGCAGCAATGTCGATGCTGAGACGTGACAGTTCATGGGCAATTCGGGCAGAGCGACACTCAGGACGTCCGCTATCCACGGTATCAAGCACGGTTCTGATATTTCAACATGCGAGAGTCAGTTTGGGTACACCTTTGGGGGCAGGTGCATGCCTTTGTCTCTTGATCTTTGTGTGACTGCATTGGAAGAAGATGCCCATTGGCCACGGTTAACCAACTGAGTGGAGGGTGGAGATAAGCTTTGGTTAGGTCACCATTTCTAGGCCCCTCTCCGAGTGGAGCAAGCAGTGCTGTCCTTGAAAAAGGCTGCTTGGTCATTCAGGATGCTGCCAAAAGAGACTGTCATCTCTAGGGTCACTCTCTAGTGACCAATGTCCTGAACTGCCTGTATGCAGGGTTGGGTCTGAGGCTTCCACCTTTCACCTGCCGTTTCGACCCTCGCCCGTCGCTACAGGGCTTTACAGATGTGGATGTCACCCTCAAGCCTGCGCAGTGGATTTTTTAGGTGAGACGCAGTACGTGCAGAACTGGACCCACCCTTTAATCCTAAGGTTCATCTGCCAGGGCCTAGTGAGCTTGGACAGTGGCAGCAAGGTCCTTAGGATGTAGGTTTAGAGTATCCTTCTCTTACATGGATGGCCTTACAGGCTAAGTGAGCTCCATCTTCCTGGGTTTGGGAATTAGTTATCCTTCTCCTAGGATGACTTTCAGAAGGCTAGCGAGCTCATCCTGTCCATGGACATATTATATCTGACTCTCCGTTTTTGACCTGTCTGGCGTGGGAGACCCTGCCGAAGGCATGTACCATCGCCAGCATAGCTCATAACCTCATGGGGGACACAGGCTTCTTTCCCACTAAAACGGTTACGGCAAGCCTTTCACTCCCTACTTTTCTGCCACCCATCTATACTCAATCCTAGGGAAACACCCAGGAACATCCCTTTGTCCTGACCACCCTTTCAGGATGCAATAAATAAATACAAAACAAACTGAACCTGGGTAGGAGCCACAGGTGAGCCAAAAACAAACCGTTCCAGCCCCCCACCCACCAGGGGCTAGGGTACCTCCCATGGCCCCAGCCTGGCCAAAACCCCCCAATCCCCCAGAAGAACCCACTATCCACCCTGACCTTATTCTCCCCACATCGTGTTACCAGAGATCTTCCCTTGCACTCCTCACCTGCGACACTCCATACAGGACTGCCCCTCCCGCCGGTCCAAGGACCCCCACGGCCCGCCCGACACCCCTCCCCTCCTCCAAACCGGATCAGCAAACCTCTGTGTGCTCCGAAGCTCCCCCTCTCCTCTCCCACGAGAGCACAATCCCTGCCAGCAGCAGCGCTGCACGGCCGGCAAGGGCAGTGTAACCCCGCACGGCCAGCGTGTAGTGCCGCGCAGCCAGCAGCAGCAGCCTCAGGGACTGACAAATAAGTACAAGATAATTAAATGCTCCCTTGGTGTTTTGGGGTTTTTTTTCAAGATACAGGTTTCCTTACTTTTATTTCTTTCTCCCTTTCCTTGTGTTGTGTTTTCCCTTTCCTCAGTTCTTCCTTCCTCCTTTTAATTTATGAAACCTTGTTTTTCCATTGAAAATAACATTCCAGCTTCTGGTTTTTCTCATCAACCCCACTAAGAGGATATAAAAAAAAAAAAAAATAATAAAAATCCCTACACTTCCTTTGGGAAATGATTCATCATAAGGGATGGATTTTCATTAATACTCTAACATGAACAAACAGTGGGGAAAAGTGCCATTTCCTCCTACTTAGTGCATTTAGGCTGCCCGTACCACGGTGCAGCTCTAAGAGTTCAGCCCCTGCTCTACTTGTGGACATGTACATGGAGGAGGAAGCATTTACTTGGCAGAGCTGTGGTCTTTTTCCTTCAAAAGTCCTCCACACCAGTCCACAGAGATGGCTGGTTGTAGAGAAAGAAACAGACTGGAAGGAAAGAAGGAGATACATAGATGAGAAGGAAGCAGCAGAACTGAGACACTGGTGCTACCTGCCTTGGCTGCTTATCTCTCCAAACTCCTTCAGTCAAAGTCAAGAGGGTGACTCTGAGCACCTAATGTTGCAAAGCATGTGTGTTAAAACAAATAGGTCTGAATACATTCCCTACAATTCTTTTTCAGGGTTTTTTCTTTGAAAGAGTGAGGCTGTATATAAAACCAAAACAGACTGGATTGACTAAACCAGAAGGCTTCAGTCCACTTTCACCTTTTTTTTTTTCATTTCTATTTCCTATAAGAAAAAGTTGCTACACTGTACTTGCTTGACACTACAAAGGGCTAAATAAATTCCTTAGATTGCAGTAGCACTGCACACTGTTATTTATGAGTTACTCAAGATAAAGATTTTATGACAAGCAATGCATGATCCTCTGCTTACTAATGCAAAGTGAGACCGGCAAATGTTTCTATACAATCACTCTGAATCCAGTTGTATAGTGATATTAGTTTGAATGTTAATGTTTGAAAGTGATGCTGAGCTGCATATTCATGTTTATTAGAGTAATTCACCACACCAGGAGGTGTTCAGGAACTGGAAAAGTTAAGAGGCAATGCATAAGGTGATGTTTTATTTGTAAAATGTATACGGAAGAGGAGCCATTAATAAAGGACTGAATGGCAACCTAAAATAAGCAGGAGGTGTGTACTTGAGGAAAAGCTGTCAGGAAATATGCATGTGTCCATGCTGTATGGGCACAGCAATTAGCAACATCACAGAAAACATTCAATGCTGCCAGTGATTCTCTCAAAACTGATTGAGTCACCTAAGGCAATGCAACACACTGCAAAACAAGACTGATGAAACCTACATGATGATCATGGGAAATTAAAACACCAGTTCCTTTTGTTAGCAAAAAGCAACCTGCTTTTCAGAGGAAATGTCATATACCCAGCCCTTCCCTTCATTATTCACATACTGTGTTGGGTAAATACTGCTGGTACTTGGGAACTAAGCAGTAGTTGATACTGTAACTGGAATAGAGCAGAAACACAAATCTCTGTGTTGTGCAGCCTCCATGGTTTATTGGTCTAGTTTAGCACTGTCAGCTTGCCCATCTGTGTGCAAAATCCACCCTTTCTCATGTTCTCCAGCTTGAACACCCTGAGAGTAATGTTGTGCTGATGTAATTCAAGGTAATGTTTACTGGTTGGAATGTGGATGCAACAGCCTGTGAATAGCTTGATGATGACCTAATTGCAGCCTAAAAGCTTAAAAGAGACCAGTGACAACGCAACAGCTGTAATTTTCATAGAATCACTGAATGGTTTGGGTTGGACCTTTTAAAGGCCATCTAGTCCAACCCCCCTGCAACCAGCAGGGATGTCCTCAAGTAGATCAGGTTTCTCAGAGCCCCGTCCAACCTGACCTTGAAGGTTTCCAGGGATTGGGCATCTGTCCCCTTTCTGGGCAACCTGTGCCATTCCTTCAATTTTTTTATTGTTTCATATTATTTAGAAGCATTGGTTACTGCACAGAAGGGCCTAAGGAAGGTTATTTATAGAAGAAAAATAGGGAATACATAATAACAGAGTTGTCGTATCCTGTGCTTTCCACTTAGTAAAAAGAAAAAAAAATGCAGGAAAGAAGAAAAATATGATACTCATTATCCTGTATATTTTACCAATTATTTTAAGGCAATGTCCTAGTTAGAACAGCTGGGACCGATTCATCATTGGATGGGTG